>NC_060120.1:627859985-628188485 GCF_021461395.2 Schistocerca americana | reverse complement strand
TCGCCGTGTGCGGGCGGCCATTATCTTGGTGATATGTTAAGTCCAGGATAGCTTGCCATGAAGGGAAACAAACATAGGCGTAGAATATTGTCGACATACTGCCGTGACTTAAAGGTGCCACGGATGACAACCAATAGGGTGCTGCCACGGAAAGAAGTAGCACTCCAGACCATCATTCCTGGTTTCTGGGCAGTATGGGGGGCGACATTCAGGTTGGTCTCCCATCACTGTCCAGAGGGTCTCCAGACACGCCTTCGCTGGCCATCGAGGCTTATTTCGAAGCGAGGTTAATCACTGAAGATAGTTCTTCTCCAGACCATGAGATTACAAGCCGAATATGCCTGACATCATCTCAAACTGGCTTGTTAGTGTACAGAGGTCAAAGGTAGTTGTCGCAAGGGGCTCCAAGAGCTCAGCCCCCGCTCTGTGAGGCACCTGTTGATGGTCCTTTTCGTTATTCAAGCACCAGTTGTACGTCGGATTAGTGGTAATGATGACTCCGAAGCTCTGATTGCCTCTCTGACAATTTTTTGGTCCTCACGTTCTGTCGTCTCCCTAGGTCAACCGCTTCATTCTTGATGCTCGCACATGTTTTAGCCATTCCTGACATCGTCGAATAGTGGCATCCCTAATATTAAATTGTAAAGCGATTCGCAGATTACTCGCTTCCTTGAACTCAGCTACACACCCTCTCTCAAATGCTGACATCTGCGTATATTTTTCACGCGCCTGCCTGCGAGGCATAGTTACAGTCCAGCTGAGTGCTTGGAATGAAATTCGCAAAGACTTTATGCCCTGATATCGAAATGTCCCTTGTTTACTATTCTTGCCAGCTGTGTAGTGCTTCGCAGTGGGTCACGGCAACGAAGGGGACAATTTAGTAAAAAGAATATAATTCGTTTCATTTGTTACTGTGACACGAATGAGCGAAACTTTCTACAGAAATGCAGTCTTCGGAGTACTTTCGCGATTAGATCTCACCACGTAGCACAAACAGCTCATCACAACGTGGTTGGCGGCTGATTTTCACGCTGATGTGTAACAAGCAACAAGGACAAGTAATCGATTCACGCAAGACATGCTCTTGTATAAAACATGCTTCGGACGCGGTACAGTCCAGTATATTATTGGATATCGACTAGCGGCCTGTTCAAAAACGCGTCCTTACGATAGTTCTAGTACAAATATTGTCTCAACTTATACATTCAGTGTAACAAGAGCTTACACGGAAAATGTGACGAGGATGTAGGACTTCATAAAAAAATATTTGTTGATGTAATGACAATATACTCGCATCATCCAGGAGGATCTGTAGGGGCAGCACACGATTTTGGAAAAGGAGACCCCGGCTTCGCTGAGACTGCGTAACAATGCTCTGGGCACACGGCACGAATGCGGAACGGCCGCGGCACAATGGACGCGTCGCCGGCCGCTAATGCACGTAATCAATTACAGGCTGCAACAATCGAGCCATTATTCGCACGCAGCGGGCGGCTGGTGAGCGAATCAATTCACACGGCCGGCCACCTGCGGAGCCTCTGCCGGAAGCTCCGCTGATAACGTCACCAGAGATGCCGAAACGTCGCTAACTGCAGCCGCTCCCTGCGCTCTCAGAACTGAGACACTCATTCCAGGTTACCTTCATCTTCACAAACATCCTTCAGGAGAATTGTTCACAATATTCACTCGTACAGCTTAACGTGCAGTGCGCTCGTTTGGGAGCCAACTTGTTGAGCCAGACCCGGGTCAAAACCGCCCAGCGGTTAGCTGGCCTGTGGTCTTGTACACCGCCAGCCTAAGTGTGGTCTTTAGCAGGTTTTCCAACCACGCTCAAACAAATGCTGAACTGTTCCCCTGTCCGCGGCTCCGGAAATAAGATACGTTGAACACACTATCACACATACACAGAAAGATGGCGAACATGGATTCCTTCCCTTTAGTTATAGATGGCGACAGGAAGAGAACCTAGCTACAAAATAAAAATAACATGAAGTTGCCAATCTGTATAAACAGCGGATTCCGTAAGGGAGACATGCTAGGACAGACAGAACCGCCCAAAAATAGCATTGTTACGCAGTCCCAGCAAGATCTGACTATATTTGTTCAGCCATATTTTAATTAGCGGAGCAAATCAGATGTTATGCTCCTAACTGGCTATTTCTGAACACCGAGAGAGTGTACAGAACTGGATATATGACAACGGTGGGGGATATCCAGCAGATGGCGTCATCCAAAAGTTATTAGGCTGACTTGAGAGCCAACACGTCCCACGATGGAACGACGATCGTCCCTGTGCCATTAGGCACAGACGCACGGCCTTACAATGCTTAAAATGCCAGAAGTTTGCGAACCTCATGCCCTTTTGAGAGCAAAGTCACATAGAACTACCACAGAGAGCAAGAAGAGGCCATGAAAAATGTTTAAAGACTCGATACACCGTTCCACTAGCTCTCCAGGAGTGTGAGGTTCCACAAGGAGGATAACTGTTAAACGTACAAGAGCACCAATAAATGCTGTAATCCAACAGATTTGACTCCGGTCTACACCTCCAGGCGTCGCACTGGCAATGTTAGTTGGTTAGTTTGTTTGTTAGTTCCTTGTTCAATTCGTAAAATTCACTCTAAACGTGTGGCGTGGTATACATTACCAGAAAAAACGTTCAAAACTAACAGAGTGCAGACAAAAGTACTGAAACACTAAAAAGACAACCCATTATCACGCTTAATAAAGTGCAGGAAAACGGTTATCGTTCAAAACAGGATCAAGTTGTCTCCGGTAAGGATAAATGTAGGTCCTTTATGGTTTTTGAAGGAATCTTATATCACACTACCTGTACAATAATGAAAAGTTCAGATAACGATGATGGAAGTGGAAAGCGGACACTAAAAATAGTCTCCAAAGTACACCAGAAGGACTCATGATTGACATCTGGTGACTGTTGTGGCCGATGGAGATGAGACAGCCCATCCTCGTGCTCGCAGAATCAGTCTTGGACGATGTGAGCACTATGAGCAAAGGCTTCTTCGTCTTAGAACACAGCACCACCATTAGGGAATAAACATTGAATCATGGGATGACCTGATCAGACAAAACGGCCACATAATCGTTGGTAGTAACACAATCCTGCAGCGTAATTATGGGGCCCATGGAATACCACGATATTGAACCCAAAATCATCACTGGTTCCTCACCATGTTTCACTCTCCGGAAGTCAACTCTAACAGATGTTGAAGACAGTCTATTGGACCAAATGACTTTCCTCCATTGCCCAGATTTTACCGTTAAGTTACCACAATTTTCTGTTAGGGCCATTTGCATAACTGATGAGTGGTTTTGAAATTGCCCTGGAGTTCCCGGCTTATGGAGCTGACCAGGTTCTCGAGGGCGACATTCAGTTCTGCAGTGACTTTCGCAGCTGTCGTCCTCTAATTTTTCGACACAGTCCTCTCCTGTGGCCATATGCCACGATCAGTGAATACACAGTTTCCTCCGCGTTGTGACTTATGGGTTGATATTTTTCCGCTTTCCCTGTATGAGACATAAATCATCGATAAGGCGCCTCTTTTAAAACGCCAAACGCTTCAAATACCCTGGTTCCGGAAGTTCCCACCATACGACTACCAACAACTTGCCAGTTTCGACACAATGCACTCAAAATATTACAGAACACGGTTCTGACCTCCACTGATCCTTGCAGCGTGATGAGGACATTCCACAAGTGCTGTTAGACTGTTAGTGGTCAAACACAATAGTGCACCTGGAGGCTTGGTTAGGATCTGCATTTATGTTCAAGCAAGAATTGCTTGCTGTTTTTCGCATTTTTGTCCAACTCCTATGTACAAAACTTAAAAATATCTATAAAAATGATATTTATGTGCCAGCATGCCGGTTACTTAAAATTTTCAGTGAATAATTATCACTACACACTAGTTCCTCGGCGGTTGTTACGACGAACAGTCTTTAATCAACATTTCAAAATATTTCTATCTGACGAATATTTTATTTCCATGGATGGATTATCAACGAGTAGTGGCGTACTTCCGCTCGATCACTGCCACTGAAACCCAGGATCCAGTTTTCCTACACTGTCAGGCGTCAGTGGAAAGAAATGATTGGAATTGCCATTCCAGCAGTACCTACGAATATAGCTGCTCCTTTCCTATGGGAATTTTTGCGCGCAACCTCACGTGATGGTGCTTGTACCAGATAAGGATCAAATTCATTACAGCATTTTATACTACCCGCAAAAGGGTGGAACGGAAACCATTACATATTCTTTTTTAAATAAAATTGGGCTGACTAGAGACAGTCCCTACTCGTTTAGGGAGTCAAATCATGGAAAGTCTGTACATTGCCGAGTAGCTACTCCATCGTGGCCCTCACGAAATGAATAGGAAAGACAGTAGAATGCATAGTCAGCTGGGGTCTGACGTGATTCCTTGAATAGTAACAAATACTTAGTCGCTTCCAGTGCGGGTTTAGAAGGCATCTTTCTACACTTGGCAATGTCATCTTTCCGGAAGTTGGAATACAACAATCCATACTAAACAGAGAACATCGCTTTAATGTTTTTTGTTATTTCAGTTTTCTCCATTTTCTTCTCATTTAATTGATGATGTGATACTGTACAATAACAGAAAATATCATTTATAAAAAGGGATACCAGTTAGTGAAAGACATTACACGCCGAAGATCAAAAGAGTATATTTTCAGAAACCGTATAGATTGTAAATTTAAAGACACTGAAAAATGTGTATGTTTTCTATTCATCGGTCATCTTCTTGTTCACTTGTCTCTTGTTCGTGGGAACTCAAGTTCAGCAGATGTAAGTTAGGTAACCCATTAGCTATTTGCTGGATAAACAATGCTTATGTCTGTATATTTTGTCGAGTACATCATTAATCAGAATCACTACCTCGTCTCCTTACCATTTACTCAATTTATCCGGGAGAAAATAGGCGGTGTTGGCGGTGGATTCTCCGGAGACGAACAACCGAACACAGCTAATATTCTTTCATTAACTGATTTTTAACAAAGAACCAGAACCCTTCGCCCCTCCCACTTATTTTATCCGATCATTTTCCCGCTGCACACAACATTTTACAGCATGAATTACATGGGTCTGATCGGTTACCGTTTTCGAACAAAAATGCCTGTCAACCTACACAGTTACCAGATACAAAACAAATGGTCGTGAAAAGAATCTGAGGATGGGCTACAATAAGATAACCTGTTAATGAAAAGCATAGAAACTCCTATGATCAAAAATGGTCCGTCTTCAATGTGGGTTGCCTCCATGTAGCGACTGTCGTACTGTATCGAGTTACACAACTAAGAAATTATTAGATTAATGTCGTACCTTTGAGGATCTTATAGAGTAATCCTCCTCAGTAAGTAACGCTACATTGGGCTCCCAACGTGGGGCCCGATTGTGTGAAAACTTTCATTACTTTTAATAATTACTTATTGTGTCATTTTGTTTCATATTCGATATACACTGCTGGAGCAACAATCCATGGTATCTTAACAAAGAGAAATAATAAGAAACGGATGTATCAAGAAAATAATTAAGAATACAGAAAGAAGGGATTTTACTTTATGGTTAACGGAATCAGAGGTACCGGAAAAATCAAGATAAGTGAAACTCTTGTTTGTTTGCTTCCATTTCGCCCACCACGATTTTTTTCTCAAATACCTCACTGAGCAGTTAAAAATTCAACTTAAAGCATTAGATCTTTTACTCCTGAAAACATTAAATTCTGTATATTTCACTGTTACTAAAGATCGTGAGCATAATGGCAGTTCTATGGCAACACGCACACAACATAGGCTGCAAGAGGCTCGTCTTCCGTTTCAAAATGTAGTCTCCATCTTGTATAACTACACACTGAAATAAATTTTGCTGCCAGTAGTTGTAGCCCTTATTATTTGTATCATAAGACAAATTAGTTTTAAATAACGTTGATTATGACCAAAATTGGAAAAGCAGTGCCAATGGAACCCGTAAATGAGATAACTGCTGAATCTGTCATCGATATCGTCAGCAGTGCCGATCCGGCAACGGAGGAAATTAATGGCACTGTTTCCGAACCAGAATTAAATGCACAATCATTAACTGCTGAGGAAATTTCAGGAACTAGTCAAACTGCAGATCCGTTTACAAATTTTCTTAGGAAGATAGCAGCTGTGATCAGTACACATGATCGGGAATTAGTCATACGAATTTCTGCTCAGGTAAACACTACCGTTGCAAAACCTTACAAAGGGTTTGCCAAGCAGGTTAATAATATACTGACAAAACCTGACAAAGAACTGGTACGCAAATCTCTGCCCCAGTAAACACCACGCTTACAGAGTGACAAAGAATTTTGTGAGCCAGTGGACAAACGTCTCAAGCAGTAGGCCGCGCAAATAAATACGGCACTTGAATAACGTGATAAGGAATTACCAAAATGAACAGATACTGTTTATTGACCATTTCAAATGAAATTTCTGATCTGAAGAAAACTCATTAGGGTAAGTGCTACGAGAGTGCTTAGACGCTAAAGGCAAAAGCATCCGTAACGAGTCAGAGTAAAAGGATGAACAAGTAAATGAAAAACTAAATACCGAGTGAAAGGATGCTATATACCCCTGTTGAAGCATCACCCGAATCAGGACCTGTAGGTGAAGCGGTAGGGAGTGAGTTGGAAGATATAGAGCATGTTCTAAACCACCACTTTCCCGAGTATCACAACAATGTGTCCACTCAAGTCAGTAATCTGCAACCGGAGGTTAGGGCAATAAAGGCACTGCGATATTGCGGGGCGCCCACTGGAGATTGGAGTCGTGAAATGCATTAGGCCACTGATCGTTGCAGCCGAAGTTGTAGTGATGAGGTAGGAGAAATTAGTCCTCACTGAGAATATACTGCTGAATCGGTGGGGGCAGCACCAGTTGTGATGCCTATTGAAGCATCACCACTTACAGGTGTTAACAGTCGAAAAGAATGTAAGTGTGTAGAAGAATATACGTATTTATAAAAGGCTTTAGAGGTGCCCTGCTCAATCTTAGAACCAAGACAGAAAAGTCAGCTTAACATGGAACATATTCAGGGCGAGGGAGCCCTGTGGGAAACTGTTACAGGTCAGCACGGCTAGCTACTCGGTACTCCACTATCAGCGAAGAAGTCAAGGATGCTGGCAACAACAGGCTGAAACACGTGGGCGCAACATTGTTTAAAGAAAGGATAAAGGAACTGGTGTCACGGTACAACAAATAATCTAAAAACAAGTTAGGAAAAAAGGAGTCTACGAAACGCGAAGGAATTATGTGAATGGGGCGGAAACCGGTAGACTTTTGTATATGAACAGTAACGCGTTGGTTAACCTCTGGTCATTATGCAATCAGTTATTCGGCTCGACATTGATTGACTGAGGTGTTAGATGTCGCTCTGAGGGATATCCTGCCAAATTCTCTCCAAATGGCACGTTTGATGTCAACATCCGAAGATGATAGGAGTGCTCTATTCATAACGGCACGAATGTTCTCAGCTGGAGAGAGATTCGGTGACCTCGCTGCCCAAATTAGGTTCTGGTAAGCACGAAGGCAAGCAGTAGAAACTCACGCTGCGAGCGAAGGGCATTATCTTGCTGAAATGTAAGGCCAAGATGGCTCGCTACGAAGGTTAATAAAACGAGACGTAGAATTCGTTGACGTACCTCTTTGCTGGAAAAATGCCGTGGATCAGAACCAAAGGGACCTTGGTACGAAAGAAGATTGCACCCCAGACTATCATTCTCGGTTGTCGGGCCACACGGCAGGCGACAGTCAGGTTGGTATCCTCCGGTGTCTGTGGAGTCTCAAGTTACGTCTTCGCGAGTCATCGAAGCTCAGATCGAAGCGGGGATAATTAATGATGACAATTCTACTCCATTCAATGGGATACCAGGCAGACGACGTGTTTGGAAATGCCCCTGACAGCAGTAGGATACCAGCCTGACGTCGCCCACCATACTGTTCGACAACCAGGAGGTATGCTGTTTCTTTTCATAGCAGGACCCCTTTGGTTGTCATCCGTGGCACCCTTGCACCTCAGCGGTAATTCGACTGTATTCAAAGGCCAGTTTCGTTGCCCCTTTTGACAAGCCATCCTGGGCTTGTATTTCAGCAAGATAATGCCAGTCCGCACACGGCGAGCATTTCTACTACTTGTCTTCGTGCTTGCCAAACCATATCTTGGTCAGCAAGTACACAGGATCTTTATCCCGTGGAAAACTTTAGGAGCATTACGGGCCGAGCCCTGCAAACAGCCGGGATTTTGAAATTCTAACGCAATGATTGGACAGAATTGAGTGCGATATCCCCCAGGTGAATATCCAGCAACTCTGTCAATCAATGCCAGGCCGTATAACTGCGTGCATAAGGGCGATAGGTGCACCAACACGTTATTGACTTGCTCAGTCAGTGAAGCTCTTTCTCTTGAATAAATTACGCAGTTTTTCTGAAATTCTAGTTATCTGTTTGTATGCTTATACGTACGTAACATTCACCGTTTTCCATCCCATTCTGATAATTAATGGGGGATGCTGCTTTTATTTTGTGTTTGGATCTTTTTGTATTTAGATTTTGGTGGCGACTATGCGGAGAACTAATGTCAGCTTGTAAGAAGAGATTATAAATATGATATTTTTGCCGATTTTTCTCTTTTTCTTAGTCAATCCGAGGCTTATTTATAAACCGTCCTCGTAAACAACCGTAATTCTTCGTAAACACTGCTTGACAACTCAGTTCTACAGTATGGAAGCGTTAAGCTATCGAAATAAAAACGGCTGTTAGGATAAAAAATGGAGGAATGTACTTATTTTATAGCGTCAAGTAGCAGAGTTCACTTTAATGTCAAATTTACAATAGCATAATAAATCAGCACTACCAAACCCCTAAGAACAAACGTTGAAGCTGACATGGCTGATAACCAGAGAAGCCGTAAACCGCAACACAAGGGTTAGGAAAACCTTCACTTATCTAACACCTGCTAGGTTTCTTATTGATAATCTTTCGTTTGGCAGGAATTCGTACAGAACTTCTCAGTGCTCTTCGCTCCAGTATACCTGTTGCAGGCACAATAAATCAGAATAAAAGTACAAAATCTGCAAAGAAGTTTGGTTTCAAAACTTTCTTGTGACCCAATGTAGGATATTTCTCCTGTGTGTTGGACTCGTATCAAATATCAACATATACGAAGAAAGGCAGCAATTTTGGTCACATGTTTGTTCGATCTACAGTGCAGCGTCACTGCGCGTTTCTGAAAAATCTGAAATGGCAGACGCTTCAACAGAGAAGCCAACTGTTCCGTGAGAGCCTACTTACAGAGTTACAAGAACCAACATTAAACCAGGAGTCTCGAATATACTACAACCCACTAAGTTTTGCTCTAGTAGGAATCACTAAGACAATAATGGTCTAATTACAGCGTGCACATAAGTATCTGAACCCTCGTTCTTCCCATACGTGAATGAAACAGGAGGAAACCCAAGTATGTCGTACAATGACATGCCAAGCAGGTCAAAGTTATTTGTAGAGCTTGGATACAGGTAGAAAGCTATGGCGTCCGAAAAACGTAGGAAGCACTTGGTGACACTACAGCATCTGTTATTAAGCACGATTTCACAGTCAGTCATCTGACAAAACGCACTCTTCAGCAATAGCTTGACGTCGACGCCACCTTTCAAGTAATTGATTAACCTAATTCATACCACTGAAAATAAGGTATGTTGATACCAATCTCAGTAAGTGGTTACGACGCCCTGATCTAGTATTTGTCACAGCAGTATGTTAAATTCTTACTGGCGGTACTACGTGTTCTCCTCACCGTTTAGCTTAGAAAATTAATTTTTTAAAACATTTTCTGTTGAACCTACTGAAATAAGTTTTGGATTTCCATTAGCCAACGCAAACTTCATCTATGTTTGATGAGCAGGCTTCATTTTCTCACTGACATGCCATGTACTTGTAAACAGTTAGAAATACGACAGAAACGCTTGCGGAAATTCAGCAAACAGCAGTCAGTATGGATGGTACACTGAGATTTTGCACGATGTACACAGCACTGACGAGTAATGTCAGCACTTTGTGAACGCCGGTAAATGTGTTTAGTGTGATCAATGAATAAGTTGGGGTATTTACAGTAGCGATAGAATAACACAATAAACCAATGAACGATTACTGGATTTTGAGAAACACGAGCTGCATGTGGACGAACTGGTTATTTCACACTATTGAAGTGCGCAGTCGTTTCAGTATTCATTTCGGTTGTGAATGCTGAGAATAAGGGGAAAATGTAGGACTGAAACTGTGTCCACGAGACGTGACCTCATTAAACTGACTGAATTTTCACACGTGGATTTTTCACCCTGGACACACTTCGGTAGTTCCATTAACGCAAGCACCTCATAGCCCTGTCAAAAGGTGATTTTCCCGCAACAAAATTCCGGAAGTTTTTATATCAACGGTTTTTTTTTTTTTCGTATGCGAATTCCATCTTCTTGCCTTGTTGGAGGTCGGCTTCACGTCGAAAAATGCAAAAGACCTCAATATTTTCCCATTTCTTCAGTTTTATGTTTGTGTATCTAAAAGTATGCCTTTTTCGAAAATGAGTATCCAATACAAAATTAAAGATGACAATAATTTCTATAAAATGCACTACTTAGATTTGATTTCCTGACGACGGTGTTGGCGCAAGAGCGTGCTGAAGAGCAGCGAGTTTGGCCCTTGTACGAAAACGTCAAAAATGCCCGTTCTCATGCCTTATAGCAGGAAAAACATACATATTATCGACAAAAACAACTACAGTACGTGAAAGTATATTAAATATCCTACGAGAGAAGTCTGTAACGTTAAATATTTTCATGAGGGGGAGACACAAAAGCGAAAATTAAAATGCGTTCTACACCCTACACCCAACCGAACCCTCACACCTGTCCACCTCTCAACGGCGTTATACTTTCTGTATATTATTATTCAAAGAGGTTGTTTTGACTGAAACAGCATATTGGATACATCAAACTGAACAGTAAGATGAGTATGAAATCTGTATGTAATATGTACAAATGTCAAGAAATGAGCGACTGTCGAGCCGGGGATTGGATCATGACTTCGAGTAGGTTCTCTATCTGGAAAAGATATAAGGTATTTAGTGATGGAATATGGATACAAAAGGCAGTTATATTGTATAGTGAACTATCGATGTTTATACATCAAAAACAGTTTAGCATCACTTCGGTTCCGAGAGCTTCGGAACCTGTACAGAACAACATAAACATCATTTCCGCCCTTTTTATTGCTCATGAAAACCACACATTGCATGTTGTACCACCATACAGCGAGATCTTCAGAGGTGGTGGTATAGATCGCTGTACAAACCGATATATCTGATACCAAGCAGCACATCCTCTTGTATTGATGTATGCCTGTATTTGTCGTGGCATACTATCCACAAGTTCATGAATGCATTGTTGGTCCAGATTGTCCCACGCCTCAACAGAGATTCTGCGTGGATCCCTCAGAATGGTTGAAGGGTCACGTCGTCCATAAACAGCCCTAATATCAAATATCGGCTTTAATTTGAGTAAGTAAATTCTGAGAATGTATATCTGGAGTATAGAATTGTATGGTAGTGAAACATGGACTGTGTGAAAGCCGGAACAGAAGCGACTCGAAGAATTTGAGATTTGGTGCTACAGACGAATGAGGAGGTTCTACGCAGAATCGAAGAGGAAAGAAATATGTGGAAAACACTGATAAGTAGAAGGGACAGGATGATAGGACATCTGTTAAGACACGAAGGAATGAGTTCTGTGGTATTACAGAGAACTGTAGAGGGCAAAAGCTGTAAAGGAAAACAGAAATTGAAATACATCCAGCAAATCATTGAGAATATAGGTTGCAAGTGCTACTCTGAGATGAAGAGATTAGCCTAGGACAGAAATTCGTGGCGGGCCGCATCAAACCAGTCAGAAAACTGATGACAAAAAAAAGTCGTTTTCAAATGTATGGTGTATCCCATCAAACATACCTAATTCGGTGACCGTCAAACCTTACGTCGGTAATGCATTAATGCAATGCAGTTGGGTAGACAAGTAACTAATACCGACGAAGAGCGTTCAACAAAAAATGCAGCACATAACGTTTCTGAAATCAGGTTGCTTTTTTTTGTGTCCCGCCTGGTAGGCGGCGCGTGGGTCTGCTCCTGTAAACTGAATAGTAGGCCGAATGTAGGAAGCTAGGAGAGCAGGTGAGGTAGAACACTCGATACTGCAATTAAAAGTGGTTTTACTATGTACATAACTTTGGCTGAGATGAGCACGTAGGTGCGAAACTGTACATCAAGTTACAAAGTTACAAGTAGTGGCTCCCCACAATGTAATAGAAACAATGTTGCTTCGTCGTCAGCTCGGCGGCCGGCCGAGGCGGCCGAGTGGTTCTAGGCGCTTCACTCAGGAACCATTCGACTGCAACGGTTGCAGGTTCGAATTCTCCCTTGGGCATGGATGTGTGTGATAGGTTAGTTGCGTTTAAGTAGTTCTAAGTTGTAGGGGACCGTTGACCTCAAATATTAAGTCCCATGGTGCTCAGAGCCATTTCAACCGTCAGCTCGGCCTCAAATGGACTGAATCTGGAGCGGCGCTCGTAGAGCTGCACAGCGCCGGCTAGAGGGCGCTGTCGTCTGGATCGGTGTCGTAGTGCCAACCTACGAACTTGCACCTACACCGTGGCATCGTAGCTGTCGATACCAAAGGTTTTATTTAGGATTCCAATACACCATATTATTAACCACTATTTTGGGTACAAAATCCTATTTCCCAATATAAACGCCGTTCAATGAGACGGCCCTACACTAATCTATAGGGATGGCTCATATACCCTCACGGTACCAGTTGGTTTACGTCTTACTGCATCAACAACTTTCCCATTATTCACTTACGGCTTTCCGTAGAGTTCATCCTTCATTGGACCTAACAGATTTAAGTCGGAAGATGAGAGATTCGGGCTCTAGAGTCGATGAGGAAGAACAGTCCAGTGAAGTTTCGTGAGCTCCTCTCGGGTGACTTGTGTGAGGCCTTGCGTTGTCATGGGAAAGGAGAAATTCGTTTGCATTTTTGTGGCGACGAACAAGCCGAAGTCGCTTCTTCAGTTTCTTGAGGGCAGCACTAAAGGAGTCATAGCTGAGTGCGGCCAGTGTGCATGCGGGAGAACAGACATGTTAGTGCGACCTTGTTGCTTTGATAACAGTCGCCTCGCCCAACGACTCACCTTACTTTTGTTCATTGTCATGTCTCCTTGACATTCTGCAAGCGCCTACTAATATCTGCGACGCTCTGCTACCTCGCGAAAAGAAACTCAAAGACAGCTCTCTGTTTGGAACTCGCGTCCATTACAGATGCCACGTTGTAGGCTACTTATAGCAGTACCACCTGTCACGAAACTGTCGGGGCTGAAGCGGGAATATTCTACTAGACCAAAAAACCATTCTGCATTTTTTCAACCGAAACTGGCCAAGAAAAAAGTATGTTGTATTCGTTATTGAATGTGCCTCGAACAATTATGATTACATAATGTTTCTCCTAGTGTATTTCGACCACTTTTTAAATCTGCTTATATTTTATTTCTTATCATACCACCGCAATAATAAGTACGACCAACGCAGTTTTTACTAAGTACGACGCTTTCTTGGGTTAAGCCACGTACTTGAACATTGCTACGCAGCTGTAATTGTACAATAGTGAAAAACACAAAATGAAAGGATATTGGGTCCAAGATACGACAGCCATAGAGGCGGGTTGTTGTAAGATAAAGTGCTGTTTATCGAGTGACAACTGATGACATCAACAAGGGATAGGATAGTATAAAAGAAAGCATCAAACATGCAGCAACGGAAGCCTTGGAAAGACATAAAGAAAGTGTACGATGTGCGAGGACATGAAACAAAGAGGTTCAAATGGCTCTGAGCACTATGGGACTTAACATCTGTGGTCATCAGTCCCCTAGAACTTAGAACTACTTAAACCTAACTAACCTAAGGACATCACACACATCCATGCCCGAGGCAGGATTCGATCCTGCGACCGTAGCAACCTCAGATGTTAAGTCCCACACTGCTTAGAGCCATTTTTTAAAGTAATTTAGTGGAGTCTAGATCAGGTACAAGGCAATGAACAACCATGCAGAGGGAGGAATCAGAAAGGAATCAGAATAGTCAACGACGGTCTTGGGACAAGTTAGTAAATAACAAAGAAACCGATAGGCAGGAAGTAGCACATAAACTACTGCAACAGGCCAACAAAACAGAAAAACTTAATGCTCAACAACACGAAACTGAAAAAGACACTGGGATTGACTACTATCGTAGCTGTGATGTGAAGAGCACGATACAGCGGAGACAAACACCACCTCCGAAGTACATATCGAAATTTTCCATGGAGACGAGACATCCCTGGAGGAGCTGTATTAAGCCCTGGACAAATGAATGGAAAATCCACATGACAGACGGAACCGACACCGAGTTACTAAAATGTAGAAGACCATTGCTGAAACTACACTTACTTGAAATAGTGAATACTTGCTGGAAAGTGAAGGTAATAGTTACTGGCTAAATACCAATAGGTGATTATGAAACGAAAACTCCCACAGGGCAGCAACATCATGAGACTGCAGCACCGTTCAAGCCCTGATTAAGAGGAAGATGTGTCTGCATGGACACAGGAGGCACAGAAGACGCTGACACCAGTTTCGGCTGAAAATGCCAGTCTTCAGGAGCGACTTTCGCTCCAGGTCACACAGGAGGAGGAGCGGATCACCAGTACGATAACACAGTTTCATTAAACCGGGAGGACAAACAGGAAGAGCTACCAGAGACTAGGCCATGAAACTACCATTCCTAGAACGTGCACTTGTAGAATCAGTCCCCTCTTACATCCGACGTCTACCAGGAATCCCTGTCTGGGGGCATGTCCACGTTAAAGTAATCCACGGAAGTGCATGCCGACGTTGCGTACACAGAAATACTGTTCATGCAAAAATTTAATAAAGCAATGTTATCAAATTGTAAGACCACATATTTTACGTTTTTAGGACTGAAAACAAGCGGATAAAATAGGAAAAATTGAGGTTCTACTCTTCTCATCATCTACGATCGTTAATAGTCCTGTACCCAAGAGGAACAGGAACTGAGGAAATAAACAGTGGTTGTCAAACTTACAAAACTTCTAAACCGCCGTACAGTTCTTAAACCTCACGGCGACCCACCAAAAGAAACTAGGAGATAAACAGAAACGTTTCAAGGAAACCTGATATATGTTTTTGTCTGTAAACTTACGCTTCTAGTAAATATGAAATCAATTTTTAATAAACTATATAAGAAAAGGAAACTGAAACTGAATTGCGCATAAGAAAGTAACTAAACCGTAGTTAGTAACAGAAATGTAGGAATACATTTAGTATCAGACCTATTAAACTTAATGGGGACGATGGTACCTTCTTTGTCATCAGCAATTTTTCAAATGGTATACTGGCGGTGGTAGGAGTGACAGAGCTTGGTCGAGGAATGGGTGAACTTATGCTTTCAACGTTTTTAAAACCACTTTACTACAAATGGCTGTAACCCTAAATTATTAAACCATCGTAAATTTACTTTAGCAGTTGACACCAATTGGCGGTTCCTGCTAGTCTGGTTTTATGAGTATAGGGTGAAAAACAGGACATTCCAACAGGAACCCAAGTGTGTCTTCCTATGCTTCGTGTTTGGCCGCACCGCAACACTCTTCTGGTGGTGAACATTCTTCTCGGTAATTGATAATTTTACAAACCAAAATCGTTTGATGTGGAATAGTTTGTTTTATGACAGGTTTCGACGGTAACTAGCTGTCGACCTCAGATTCTCGTATCTACAATGTACGGATAGAATAACGTTAACGTTGTAATTTGCTTGATCGTTCAGTCTATACACAAAGAATAATAAAACTGACAGACCTCACAAAATTATAATTACACGTCAATCTCGTCTACCTACTGTGAACAAGCTCCGATTATAAAAAAGAAACCTCCATGCTAGTTTGTTAATTTTTATTTTACTTTTTTTAATTTATTTATTTTTCTGTCGTCAGCTTTCTGGCTGGTTTGATGCGGCCCGCCACGAAAGCAATTCCTCCCCCGCGCCAACCTCTTCGTCTCAGAATAGCACTTGCAACCTACGACCTCTTTTATTTGCTGGATGTATTCCAACTCTCCCATTACAGCTTTTACCCTTTACCGCTCCATGTAGTACCATGGAAGTTATCCCGTGATGTCTTAATATTCGTCTTACATCCTGTCTCTCCTTCTTGTCAGTGTTTTCCACATATTCCTTTCCTCGCCGATTGTCCCGATAATTTCCTCATTTCTTGCCTTGTGAGTCCAAAAAATTTTCAACATACTCCTGTAGCACCACATCTCAGGGGCTTCAATTTTCTTCTACTCCGATATTTCCACAGTGCTTGTTTCATTGCCATACAATACTTTGCTGCAAATGAAGATTCTCAGAAATTTTTTCCTCAACTTAAGGCCTATGTTTGATACTAGTAGACTTCTCTTGGCCAGGAATGCTCTTTCTGCCAGTGCTAGCCAATTTTGATGTCCTTCTTGCTCCGTCCGGTATAGGTGATTTTGCCATCTGGGTAGCAGAATTCCTTAAATTCATCAACTTCGTGATCACCAGTCCTGACGTTGTCTCACTGTCCTCATTTCTAGTAATTCTCATTACTTTCTTCTTATTGGCGGTTCATTTCATTTAGCAGATCATGTAAATCTTCTTCACTTTCGCTGACGATAGCAATGTCATCAGCGAATGTTATCATTGGTATCCTTTCGCCTTCACTTTTAATTCCACTCTCAAGCCCTTCTTTTATTTCCTTCATTGCTTCTTCGATGTATAGAGTGAAGAGTAGGGGTGAAAGACTGCAGCCTTGTCTTACACCCTTTTCAATCCGAGCACTTCGTTCTTGGTCGTCCACTCTTATTATTCCCTCTTGGCTCTTACGCGTATTGCTTATTACCTGTCTTTCTCTATACCTTACTTCTGTTTTACTCAAATTACGTACAAATTATTTAACGCTTTTTGTAAGTCAAAAACCGTACGAACGTGTCTTGATTTTTCTTTAGACTTGCTTCCATTATTAACCGCAAAGTCAGAGTGCCTCTCTGGTGACTTTACATTTCCTAAAGCCAAACTATAACCGTCATCGAACACTTCCTCAGTTTTATTTCCATTCTTGTGTATATTATTCTTGTCAGCAACTTGGATGCATGTGTTGCTGTTAAGCTGATTGTGCGATAATTTTCGCACTTGTTGACTCCTGCAGTCTTCGGAAGTGTGTGGTGTATCACCAGACTCATACATTCTACACACCAACATGAATAGTCGTTCAGAAATTCTGATGGAATATTTTCTATACCATCTGACTTATTCGATTTTAAGTCTTCGAAAGTTCTTTAAAATTCTGATTCTAATAGTGGATTCCCTCCTCCTTGTTGATTCCTGTTACCTCTTCTATCAAATCCGCCTCATAGAGGCCTTCAGTGTATTCTTTCCACATATCCGCCCTCTCCTTTGTATTTAACAACACTCTTAACGTTACGACACATGCCTTTAATTTCACAGAAGTCTGTCCCGACTTCTTTTTACGCTGACTCAATGTTCCCGACCGTCATTTCTTTTTCGATTACTTCATATTTTTCATCCAGACATTTCTCCTTAGCTTCCCTGCATTTCTCTTTTATTTCATTCCTAAATAGCTTGTATTCCCGTATTACTGAAATCCTGGGAATATTTTTGTACTTTTTTTCATAGGTCAGCTGAAGTAGATCCACTATTACCCATGGTTTCTTCGTAGTATCTTCTTTGTTTCTATGATTTTCTTCCCAGTTACTGTGATTACCTTGTTTAGAGACGTCCATACCTATTCAACTGAGCTGCCTACTGAGCTATTCGTTACCGCAGTATCTATATCCTCAGAGAATTTCAAGCTTGTCCCTTCTGAATCGTGGCGCCATAGATCATCGTTGGCGCCGGCTATGTGAGCGCTCTTTGCGGCTAAGCCATTTTTGCAGGCTCGCGATTGGCACACACTTGCTATTTGAGACTGAAGTTGTCGTTTATGGGACGGACTTTCGGGTAGAATAGCGTGGCGAAGAGTGTGCAGGTGCTATCCGCGAGAGGGTTGTGTCACTGCGGCCGGGTTGGGAAGTCGTTGATGAACAGAGCTGCCCTGTGGCACAGGCAGCTGCGACGCGCTCTCTGCAATATAGCGCGGAGCTCAGCTTTTCGGACGACGGACGTACGGGGCTTCTTGCCTGTTAGTGCAGAACTGGTTATTAGCAGTGGCCGCGATAGAAGCCGTGCTGCCCATAAACCATCAATGCAGGTACGCGCCGATGCGTCACCTGCAACCGTGCACCGCGCCTTCCGCCTTCGCAATAGCTACGGCCGTTGAAATTATTCGAACGGTGAGCATCTCGAGCTTGTAGTGCATCTCGCATCTCTAAGACTGCAAAATTGTGTAATGTGTCTGTGACTGCTTGTTCACTGTGATAGTATTTACAAGCTGTGTGTCACCTGGCTCAGTTGTGTCTCTAGCCCTCATACAGTGTCTCTCCGTGTGTGTGTGTGTGTGTGTGTGTGTGTTCCTTTAGGATAATTCTGTTACCTGAAAAGAGGCCCGTTATTGGTTCAAAATGGCTCTGAGCACTATGGGACTCAACTGCTGAGGTCATTAGTCCCCTAGAACTTAGAACTAGTTAAACCTAAGTAACCTAAGGACATCACACACATCCATGCCCGAGGCAGGATTCGAACCTGCGACCGTAGCGGCCTCGCGGTTCCAGACTGCAGCGCCAGAACCGCGCGGCCACTTCGGCCGGCCAGGCCCGTTATTCGAAGTGTTTCAAGAAACTTAATTAATAGCTTCACTGCTGTATATTAAATGTTATTTCTCATGAAACTTAAAGTTCTCAGTGCCAGATTAGGAATCCTAACATTGCGCAGTCTGTTCTGCGTTGCACTGAGTTGCAAACAAATGTATTTATGTATTTAGGTCTGTAGAACCACTAGTTTTCATTTATGAACTTAATTACCCCTTTCTTAATGTCACGAGTAGTTACTGGATTGGAGGTTAATGGTACTTTCACTTATATAGTCACGCAGTCATTTAAGTTAACTGTCACTGTTAAGGAGCTAATGTTACATTCCGCCTAGATAATCCACCGTAACATTATTTCCATTCCTTTCTTAAATTTAAAAGCTTAACAGCGTCACGTCTTTGGTATGTAATAAATATATGTTCTTTATGTTATAGAGTACATCTAATTTGGTCTGTGTATATGGCACTGTGGCTGGTGTTGTTGCCACCAGAATATTCGTGAGTGTCTCTTTGGTACTGGGAGGCGCACAGTAATTCGTACACGGCCATAAAATATTTAGTGTTTTATTAAAGTTAATTTATTCGTGATTTTTTTATAAATAAAGATACTGTGTTGGTTTCTCGGAGCAATAATTCAATTTTTTTTCTTCCCCTTGAGGCCAAATTGAGTGCAGTAGATCAAATTCTAATCGATGTGTTCTCTGGTGACATTAAGCTGATCTAAATTCTTGTAATAAATTTCTCTAGTTTATTAATGAATTCTAAGCATATTGGTGAGCGGTGGCCCTTCTGGCACGCACTTGTAATTGAATCAGATTTGCTTATTGATTAACTCGCTGAAATTAATTTGCGTCCATGCATCATTTGTAAAGGTTTTTCTTGCGGCAACTTACTGTCAGTTGATTGACGTTCTCTAAACCATCAATCCAACATTTTTCCAAATTGTAAATTTTCCAAATCTTTATCTTTATGTTAAATATTTTTGGAGGATTAGTTCTTGAGTAAGTTCCGGTTAAAAGAGATTTATCATAACGAAATTTAGACATTTTATCACCACTCTATGTGCTCAGTGCTGTGATTTTCAAAATAAAGTTTCAAATACGATTTGTATCCTTAATTGAACTTACTTTTACCACTCCAGCAGAGTGTGTGCTCTGCAGTCATCTTCCTTCTTTATTCCTGAGCAGTTCTGTGTCCTACTTCTTTGTGCATTGATTATTCCTGACTAGTCTCTTAACTTTCAGCCTACTCTACATCACTGCCGAATTTTGATCTGTCTACATTTGCCCCTGGATACGTCTTACAATTTAGCATCTGGACAGAGCGAGGTGGCGCAGTGGCTAGCACACTGGACTCGCATTCGGGAGGACGACGGTTCAAACCCGTCTCCGTCCATCCTGATTTAGGTTTTCCGTGATTTCCATAAATCGTTTCAGGCAAATGTCGGGATGGTTCCTTTGAAAGGGCACTGCCGATTTCCTTCCCAATCCTTCCCTAATCCGAGCTTGCGCTCCGTCTTTAATGACTTCGTTGTCGACGGGACGTTAAATGCTAATTTCCTCCTCCTCAGTACGTGATTTCCAAACCTCTATCTGACCACGATGTAAACTGACTGAAATCTTCCCGTATCTTGGGCAGAGTATTCGCAATTACTAACTGATACTTATTACATTACTCAACTAGTCTTCCTCCTCTCTCATTCCTAGTACCAAGCACATATCCTCCCTTAACCGTTCCTTCTACTCCTCCCCACACAAAGCCATTCGAATCCCCCATGACTATTAGATTTTTATGTCCCTTTACATACTGAATTACCCTTTCAGTATCCTAATATATTTTCTCTACATCTTCATATTTGGCTTGTGACGTTGGCATTTGTACCTCAACTGTCGAATACATAAAACGTGATAAATAAAGTATCCCAACCACCAATAATAAATACAGCAGCAAAAATATGTACACTATAAACTACGATTCTTCTCTGTGGTAGTCTGCTAGCCTGCGTTCTGCTCTTCCGACACAGCTTGCTTCTCACGTTGTCCGTGGATGCCACTGTGGTGGCGGCAATCCCATTGGCAGCACCTTCGTGCTGTATGTAGTCTGGTGATGGAACAAATATTGACAGAGTATACAGTGGCAGTCTTTCTGTTTCTGTTCTTGTTTTCTTGTAAATTTCATTCTGCAGAATGGAATCACACGCAGATACGTCGAACTGAACATTACCTTCACTTTGAGAAAATCACTTCCAGGAACTAGAGGACAAATGTTTTCAGTGATTGAGGAAGGCGATTTTTACAGCGAGCCAGTTTCAACTCCACTGCAGTAATGGATGTAGGGAATTTTTCAGCATCAGTACCTATAAGAAGGTGATTTGACGTAATGTAAGACAAATGAAATGCTTTTGAAATCTTGGGAGCACTTGTTGTATTTATTTCTAAAATGCGAAAAGATTTTAACATAATGTATTCTATTGTAAGGAGTATTGAAGTGTCTAGTTTGTCAAGGGTTTCTTTCAAACACGCCAATTATTGGATGATAACTTTTTCTCATATTCCATCTTATTTGAGAGTGAAGTAATATCTGACACTGCTTTGCCAATATCTTTCTCCTTAACTGGAAGCAGCAAGTTAAGGATATTTAACTTTTAGTTGGTACCTGCAATAAAAGCAAAATGTTGCAGCCAAACCAGTTCTTCCACCGCATCCTTTCCAAAATTCTACTAAGGTAGGAAGCAACTCATTAAAAAGTTGTAAACTCCCACCCCTACAATGGCAACAAACTTCTGTATGAAGCATAAGATCGCTTTGCTGGCAGTCTTGTTCATCAGTCAGTGCTCTGCACAAACATCCCTGAATTCCATATCTTGTAACATTCTTCACTACTTTTATAATTGTTTTCATTGTGATGTTCATGCTTAAAACCTCGACACACAGTGACTGCTAGTACTTTACGCAATGGTAAGAAAGAAATGTCGGTATGTTGTTGTCTTTATGACGTCAAGCTATGAATGCCTTCTATCCATGTACCGTCGCAGGAGCTCAATCAGTTGCTAAGCCCACCATCTTCTTTGCAGAAATTCCTTCACACATTGTAAGATCTGTACATGCTAAAAATATGTCCTGTTCCTTAGTGCTTCGTGTTAGTGGATCTTTAGCAGCTTCTCTGTCATTTTGAGATTATCGGAAGCCCCAAGTAAGCTACATCAAGTGCATCAGTTGATTCGTCACGCTGTAGGGAAAAATAGCTGTAGCGTTGCGAGGTAACGTTAGAAACCATAAACTAGCCCTCTCCACTACTGTATTTGCAGAAATGTGATACAATACCAGATATTAGCTTAGTTTTATTTCTAAAACTACGAAATAATTAATCTATACTTCCTAAAATGCAGTTCTGATTAATTCACTGTCTTCATATGGTTTCTTGTTCTGGTAATAATTTTTGAAACTCGGTTTAACACTTTCTGTATTCTTGTCTGATGATTTTTAAAAAAAGTTGACAGTTTTGCGTTGAGTTTGGATTATCATTGCCTCGTCTTCTTTCCTTAGAGCAGAATCCAGTGGGAAATGCTTTTCAAACCATGAGTGAACTGAAGTGATGTTCAACGTTTCATTCTTCCAAAGCGATACACTTTCACTCCACAGCAAACATAGCCCTTCTTTTCCCTACAATAGGCCATTAATAGAAGAAAACCTAAATTAGTATCACTGCTTAAAACAAACCATCCACGTTAATAAATGTCTAATATACATATGAAAAACATTTGTATCCAACCCTACACGTATAGAATCAACCATTTACCTGACAATATAGCGTTCTCTACTGACAAAGGCTGTCGCACGGGAAAATAAACAGTTTTCGTTAGCATGGTCAGAGCGCAGTGGAGTAATCCAGGTTAACCAACCCGAGCGATACCACGATCTAACAAAAATGTCCCCTTCAGCTACCAGAAGCTCGTGATCAATGGTTTGGCGATCGCTACAACAGCCCTTATGAATCTAAAAGAAAATACTTTACTGCGAAATAAAAACAAGAACAATAAGAAAAACAAAGGTAGCACATTCCAAACTGTACATATTAAGACATGACTGAAATCAAAATATGCTGCTTTGAAACACTCCTCACTGTGTTTCTCTACCCCATGCACCGTGAAATTCTAGGTACCTCCTAGGCAGGCTGTTCAAAAAGTTGTCGGGGCGTAGCCGCTCAAGCCATTTTCCGACAGTGATCCTTCTTAGGTCATCGTGTGTATAGTTCCAGCATGTTTCAGTATGCCCAAGATCTGTCCAGTCACGTTCATAATAGCACATGCTGCAGGCTATTCCACCTTGGTTGATTCTTTTCTCGAGCAGGAACATGTTTACGCGGTGCATGGATCGTTTTCGTCTTTCATCTTGAAAGATTTAACACAGCGTGATATGTTGACTGTAGAGCTGTACTGTAAGTTGACCGAGACCTGCCTCGTCACTGCACATCCTCAAATTACTCTCTCAAGAGGTATCCAACATCCGTCCATGACACCAACCCAAACAATGACTGACCCAGTCCTTATTCCACCCGTATGACATTTGTGTTTTCGAAAGACTTCCGTAACTATTGCCAATCTACATTTTATATCTTCTCAACTTCAGCCATGGTTATTTTACTGTCCAATAAAAAACATGTGTACTACATTTACAGTCTAATTTACTCAACTTCACCAAATTTAATTCGATTGTGGTCAATCACACCTCATTTCCTGATTTTGATGCAGATCTTTCATTTAACATCAAGACACTATTCATTCTATTCATCTGATCTTCGAGGTACTTCCCTGCGAGTACTATAGTGTCATCGACAAACCTTAAACTTCTTATTTATTCTGTTTAAACATTAATTCTCATTCGATAGTTTGTTTTATTCTACGCTACTGCTTGCTCAATGTACTGACTGAATTACATGGGAACCGGCTGTAATGCTGCCTCACTCTTTTCTCAGCTACAGCTTCCCTGACATGCTCGTCGACGCTTGCTACTGCAGTTTGGCTTCTGTACTAGCTGTTGATTACTTTTCACCCAATATACACCGCTTTGAACAATTTAAGAACGATATAGATAAAGTACCGTAACGTATTAACTACTGGGTGAAAATGAATAACAGTGCAGGAACATGTTGCCAGAGGTCTCTAAGTCGCGCAGAGAAAGCTTCATGCCACATAGTGAGTTCAGCGTGACACTAGAGCCAAATGAGGCTGGCTCCGCGACATGAGGCGGTTGAAAGAACGGGAAATGTTGTGCGTGTCAGTCCCAGAGGGCAGTTACAGTGCAATGTAGTGGTGTTCTTCATAACAATTTGCCCCTAGATGACATTTGGAAGACTTCACTCGGGGAAGAATCATCGGCACACTGGAAGAAGGACGAACTGTAACGAGTGTACCTAGGAGTTTGGTATTAGTTACAGCACTGTTTCACGTGTACGAGGAGCAGTACGAACTATACACACTGCTGGCTGAAGGAGAGGAAGTGGTTGATCAAGGTGAAATACAGCAACAGATGACCGCTACGTTACGAAACAGGCAAGAAGAAACTGATCCCAAACAGAAAGTCCAATTGCAACCACATTTTGCAGGACTGCAAGTCATGCATTCTCACGCTCAAGAGTGGGACGGCGACTGCATGTGTGTGATCTCTTTGCCATGCGAGAAGTGCGTCGTGTTCCGTTGACATTCCCACATCGGCGGAATCGTGTGCGATGGTGCCAAGATCATACAGACTGGACCAATGAGGAACGGAGGTCACATGCTCTTCTTGGATGAGAGAAGATTCATTCTGGTTCTGGACTCACCCTCATTTGACGACAGGTGCTATAACCCTACCACTACTATTGTAATTCAGTATGCTTTTACCTAAATAATAGAAAACCACCTCTCTATGTTGCCATGTATAACCCTCTTACTAAAAGTGTGCTCCCTGCCGCCGTTGGATAAGCAGCTGCAGCAGCAAGTCGTATACTCCTAGCTCACTCATTTGTTACATAGTTCAATTCTTAATTTCTTAGCGTGTTTTTGGTACTTGCATTGTTTAATTCATAAATTTCGGGCGTATTATAGTATTTGAGACTTGTAGCATCGCGTTTTAGTACCTGAATAGTGTAAAATCGCGTAGTCTCCTTCCGCCGCCGAGCAGTGTCAGCAGTGCGCAAGTAGCAGCATTACTGCATTTACTAGGCAATCTTGTATTTTAATAACAGTTTAAATTTTGTCGATTTGTTTGCGCTCTCTGTAGATTAGTTCAGACGTTCTTTGCAAAACAGTTTTTAGCATGGATAGGGACTGCAACTGCTGTGTTCGGGAGCAGGCTGAGTTGGCATCCCTTCGCTCACAGCTTCAGGCAGTGTTGGCTTCGGTCACACAGCTTAAGGCTGTTGCCAATGGGCATCACTGTGGGGGTCCGGATGGGGGTTTGTCGGGGACGGCCAGCTCGTCCCACGCATCCCCCGATCGGACTACGACTGTGGTTACCCGGGATACTGCCCGCATTGAGGCTGATCCCTCACCTGTGGTAGAGTGGGAGGTCGTCTCAAGGTGTGGCAGGGGGCGAAAGACATTCCGGAGGGCTGAACGGAAGGCCTCTCCAGTTTGTCTGACGAACCGGTTTCAGGCTCTGTCTCAGGGTGATACTGATCTTCGGCCTGACATGGCCGCTTGTCCTGTTCCAGAGGTTGCCCCTCAGTCTGCAAGATCCGGGCGGTCGCAGAGGGTGGGCTTACTGGTAGTTGGGAGCTCCAACGTCAGGCGCGTAATGGGGCCCCTTAGGGAAATGGCAGCAAGAGAGGGGAAGAAAACCAATGTGCACTCCGTGTGCATACCGGGGGGAGTCATTCCAGATGTGGAAAGGGTCCTTCCGGATGCCATGAAGGGTACAGGGTGCACCCATCTGCAGGTGGTCGCTCATGTCGGCACCAATGATGTGTGTCGCTATGGATCCGAGGAAATCCTCTCTGGCTTCCGGCAGCTATCTGATTTGGTGAAGACTGACAGTCTCGCTAGCGGGATGAAAGCAGAGCTCACCATCTGCAGCATCGTCGACAGGACTGACTGAGGACCTTTGGTACAGAGCCGAGTGGAGGGTCTGAATCAGAGGCTGAGACGGTTCTGCGACCGTGTGGGCTGCACATTCCTCGACTTGCGCCATAGGGTGGTGGGGTTTCGGGTTCCGCTGGATAGGTCAGGAGTCCACTACACGCAACAAGCGGCTACACGGGTAACAGGGGTTGTGTGGCGTGGGCTGGGCGGTGTTTTAGGTTAGATGGCGTTGGGCAAGTACAGAAAGGGCAACAGCCTCAACGGGTGTGGGGCAAAGTCAGGACATGCGGGGACCAAGCAGCAATCGGTATTGTAATTGTCAACTGTCGAAGCTGCGTTGGTAAAGTACCAGAACTTCAAGCGCTGATAGAAAGCACCGAAGCTGAAATCGTTATAGGTACAGAAAGCTAGCTTAAGCCAGAGATAAATTCTGCCGAAATTTTTACAAAGGTACAGACGGTGTTTAGAAAGGATAGATTGCATGCAACCGGTGGTGGAGTGTTCGTCGCTGTTAGCATTGATTTATCCTGTAGTGAAGTAGAAGTGGATAGTTCCTGTGAATTATTATGGGTGGAGGTTACACTCAACAACCGAGCTAGGTTAATAATTGGCTCCTTTTACCGACCTCCCGACTCAGCAGCATTAGTGGCAGAACAACTGAGAGACAATTTGGAATACATTTCATATAAATTTTCTCAGCATGTTATAGTTTTAGGTGGAGATTTCAATTTACCAGATATAGACTGGGACACTCAGATGTTTAGGACGGGTGGTAGGGACAGAGCATCGAGTGACATTATACTGAGTGCACTATCCGAAAATTACCTCGAGAAATTAAACAGAGAACCGACTCGTGGAGATAACATCTTGGACCTACTGATAACAAACAGACCCGAACTTTTCGACTCTGTATGTGCAGAACAGGGAATCAGTGATCATGAGGCCGTTGCAGCATCCCTGAATATGGAAGTTAATAGGAATATAAAAAAAGGGAGGAAGGTTTATCTGTTTAGCAAGAGTAATAGAAGGCAGATTTCAGACTACCTAACAGATCAAAACGAAAATTTCTGTTCCGACACTGACAATGTTGAGTGTTTATGGAAAAAGTTCAAGGCAATCGTAAGATGCGTTTTAGACAGGTACGTGCCGAGTAAAACTGTGAGGGACGGGAAAAACCCACCGTGGTACAACAACAAAGTTAGGAAACTACTGCGAAAGCAGAGAGAGCTTCACTCCAAGTTTAAATGCAGCCATAACCTCTCAGACAAACAGAAGCTAAACGATGTCAAAGTTAGCGTAAGGAGGGCTATGCGTGAAGCGTTTAGTGAATTCGAAAGTAAAATTCTATGTAGCGACTTGACAGAAAATCCTAGGAAGTTCTGGTCTTACGTTAAATCAGTAAGTGGCTCGAAACAGCATATCCAGACACTCCGGGATGATGATGGCATTGAAACAGAGGATGACACGCGTAAAGCTGAAATACTAAACACCTTTTTCCAACTTCAATTTTTTGGTCCTGTCCTCCTCAGTTGCGCGTAATACTACGGTATGTTGATGATTTTCACTTATGGACCGTCTGACAGCAACTGAATAAAACACAATTTTAGTGCCATACGCGTTTCGCCTTTATTTTCTGCAAGGCATCATCAGTGACCTGTAATATGTACATATGTTAGCTATTTTATTTACATTTTTGTCAATGTGCCTATAGTTTATAAGCAGTTCTGGTGGTTGGTATTTCCTATTAAGTAGTAATGTTTTGAACTGTACTTACAGGTTGCGTAGACAGTTTCTTACATATTACGCTCCTGTTGCATTTTTGGTCTTGTTCTTCTTCCTATGAGCGCCAATTTGCTGTTTTTTCTGCATTCCACAGCACTATGCACTGAACGCTTGTTTTAATGCAATGTTTTGGTTTCTGTTGCCGACTGTCAAATGTTTTTGCCAAAGATCGAATATTACTGCCAAACTTATGAGTGTAACTATCGAAGTATCTGTGGTCTGTTCATGTATGCATTTGTGTGTGCGCTTTTGTGTGTGTGTGTGTGTGTGTGTGTGTATGTGTGTGTGTGTGTGTGTGTTTTGGTGTCATATTAATTTAACTTAATTTAATTTTATTGCATTTAATTATTTATTTTTGTTTATGTCCTGTGTATGTGTGTGTGTGTGTGTGTTTTGGTGTGATTTTTTTTTGTTTTTTTTTTTTTTTGAGGGAGTCTGTGTATGTGTGTGTGTGTGTGTGTGTGTGTGTGTATTTTGGTGTTATATACTTTTTTTTATGTTATCATTTCCTTTATTAAGTGTAGTAAGGAGCCTGTGCTGATGTGTGTTTGTTCATTTATCACATGTTTGTTTTCTGCTATGGCTTTCTGGATGTGGAAGTTTTCTTGCATTTGTATAAGATGTTTGTCATGGTTGCTTATTCTCATCATTTTCATTTCTTGTTCCATGTTTGTAGGATGATGGTTGTAGTGTTTTAAATGCTCTGCAAATGTGGAATGGTTTGTTTCATACTTCCAACATCTGATATGTTCTTTGTATCTTGTTTCAAAATTTCTGCATGTCATGCCTATGTATACTGCCTCACAACTTTGACATTCAAGTTTATATATTCCTGATTGTTGGAATTTGTCCCTCTTGGTAGCTGGCTGGCTTAGGTGTGATTGAAGGGTTTGCCCAGGCTTATATGCTATTTTGAAGCCCTGTCTCTTTAGGATGTTTGCAACTCTGTGTGTTAGTTTATGTGTGTAGGTCATGGTGTACCATCTGGTTCTTTTCTGTGTGGTGTTGTCATTTGAAGCACTAAGACACATGTTACATAGATTAAACAGAATCCCACTCAGTAAGAGAAATTATGAACAAGAAATGAACACGATCATACAAATAGCTAGGAACAACGGGTATGACACACATGTGGTACACAGGCTCAATCAAAAAATAAAAACACAAATAAAAAACAAACACAACATTTCCACAATACAAAAGAACTCACAAGCTGAAAACTTACAAACACACTCAACAAACACACACAATGCCAACACCACACAGAAAAGAACCAGATGGTACACCATGACCTACACACATAAACTAACACACAGAGTTGCAAACATCCTAAAGAGACAGGGCTTCAAAATAGCATATAAGCTTGGGCAAACCCTTCAATCACACCTAAGCCAGCCAGCTACCAAGAGGGACAAATTCCAACAATCAGGAATATATAAACTTGAATGTCAAAGTTGTGAGGCAGTATACATAGGCATGACATGCAGAAATTTTGAAACAAGATACATTGAACATATCAGATGTTGGAAGTATGAAACAAACCATTCCACATTTGCAGAGCATTTAAAACACTACAACCATCATCCTACAAACATGGAACAAGAAATGAAAATAATGAGAATAAGCAACCATGACAAACATCTTATACAAATGCAAGAAAACTTCCACATCCAGAAAGCCATAGCAGAAAACAAACATGTGATAAATGAACAAACACACATCAGCACAGGGTCCTCACTACACTTAATAAAGGAAATGATAACATAAAAAAAGTATATAACACCAAAATACACACACACACACACACACACACATACACAGACCCCCTCAAAAAAAAAATGCATATCACCAAAATACAGACAGACACACATACACAAAAAAAAAAAAAAAAAAATCACACCAAAACACACACACACACACACATACACAGGACATAAACAAAAATAAATAATTAAATGCAATAAAATTAAATTAAGTTAAATTAATATGACACCAAAACACACACACACACACACACATACACACACACACACACACACACAAAAGCGCACACACAAATGCATACATGAACAGACCACAGATACTTCGATAGTTACACTCATAAGTTTGGCAGTAATATTCGATCTTTGGCAAAAACATTTGACAGTCGGCAACAGAAACCAAAACATTGCATTAAAACAAGCGTTCAGTGCATAGTGCTGTGGAATGCAGAAAAAACAGCAAATTGGCGCTCATAGGAAGAAGAACAAGACCTAAAATGCAACAGGAGCGTAATATGTAAGAAACTGTCTACGCAACCTGTAAGTACAGTTCAAAACATTACTACTTAATAGGAAATACCAACCACCAGAACTGTTTATAACCTATAGGCACATTGACAAAAATGTAAATAAAATAGCTAACATATGTACATATTACAGGCCACTGATGATGCCTTGCAGAAAATAAAGGCGAAACGCGTATGGCACTAAAATTGTGTTTTATTCAGTTGCTGTCAGACGGTCCATAAGTGAAAATCATCAACATACCTTTTTCCAAAGCTGTTTCACAGAGGAAGACCGCACTGCAGTTCCTTCTCTAAATCCTCGCTAAAACGAAAAAATGGCTGACATCGAAATAAGTGTCCAAGGAATAGAAAAGCAACTGGAATCACTCAATAGAGGAAAGTCCACTGGACCTGACGGGATACCAATTCGATTCTACACAGAGTACGCGAAAGAACTTGCCCCCCTTCTAACAGCCGTGTACCGCAAATCTCTAGAGGAACGGAGGGTTCCAAATGATTGGAAAAGAGCACAGGTAGTCGCAGTCTTCAAGAAGGATTGTCGAGCAGATGCGCAAAACTATAGACCTATATCTCTAACGTCGATCTGTTGTAGAATTTTAGAACATGTTTTTTGCTCGAGTATCATGTCGTTTTTGGAAACCCAGAATCTACTATGTAGGAATCAACACGGATTCCGGAAACAGCGATCGTGTGAGACCCAGAAAATATTAGATACAGGCTCCCAGGTAGATGCTATTTATCTTGACTTCCGGAAGGCGTTCGATATAGTTCCGCACTGTCGCCTGATAAACAAAGTAAGAGCCTACGGAATATCAGACCAGCTGTGTGGCTGGATTGAAGAGTTTTTAGCAAACAGAACACAGCATGTTGTTCTCAATGGAGAGACGTCTACAGACGTTAAAGTAACCTCTGGCGTGCCACAGGGGAGTGTTATGGGACCATTGCTTTTCACAATATATATAAATGACCTAGTAGATAATGTCGGAAGTTCCATGCGGCTTTTCGCGGATGATGCTGTAGTATACAGAGAAGTTGCAGCATTAGAAAATTGTAGCGAAATGCAGGAAGATCTGCAGCGGATAGGCAATTGGTGCAGGGAGTGGCAACTGTCCCTTAATATAGACAAATGTAATGTATTGCGAATACATAGAAAGAAGGATCCTTTATTGTATGATTATATGATAGCGGAACAAACACTGCAAGCAGTTACTTCTGTAAAATATCTGGGAGTATGCGTGCGGAACGATTTGAAGTGGAATGATCATATAAAATTAATTGTTGGTAAGGCGGGTACCAGGTTGAGATTCATTGGGAGAGTGCTTAGAAAATGTAGTCCATCAACAAAGGAGGTGGCTTACAAAACACTCGTTCGACCTATACTTGAGTATTGCTCATCAGTGTGGGATCCGTACCAGATCGGTTTGACAGAGGAGATAGAGAAGATCCAAAGAAGAGCGGCGCGTTTCGTCACAGGGTTATTTGGTAACCGTGATAGTGTTACGGAGATGTTTAATAAACTCAAGTGGCAGACTCTGCAAGAGAGGCGCTCTGCATCGCGGTGTAGCTTGCTCGCCAGGTTTCGAGAGGGTGCGTTTCTCGATGAGGTATCGAATATATTGCTTCCCCCTACTTATACCTCCCGAGGAGATGACGAATGTAAAATTAGAGAGATACGAGCGCTCACGGAGGCTTTCAGACAGTCGTTCTTCCCGCGAATCATACGCGACTGGAACAGGAAAGGGAGGTAATGACAGTGGCACGTAAAGTGCCCTCCGCCACACACCGTTGGGTGGCTTGCGGAGTATAAATGTAGATGTAGATGTTATTTTAGTTTCCTAAAAAAAGTACACTATGGGAGGATAGTACTGTTAATAGAAAAAGCTAATGAGTAGAGTTACCCTCTTTACAGAATTTGACCGAGTGTTGTGTCTAATGGATAAGTAAATCAGCTATTCAATTCTTTTCCTAAGATATTACCCAGCGGTTAGAAAGAAACGCGATATGAATAGTGTTATATTGAAGCTAGGATAACTCAATTCCAAGTTCATTTAGTGGTTTGCAGTATGTACTAACGGTCGTCAGCCAAGTATAAATTTTGCCTATTTTCTTGCTACAGTTTGTGTGCTTCTTCAAATAAATATTACTCCACGGAGACAATGTTGGACCACACCATTATACATCTCGTTTTTAGAAAAGAAAAAGCCCAGCAGAAAACTTTAAGGGAGCTGAAAAAATTACGTCAGCGGGTGACCTTTAGAAAAACACATTCCATAATCAACAAACTTAAAAACTAAAATACTTAGATACTAAAGCACATAATTTTTATTCTGAACAATTCACTCAAGATAATCCCTTTCTTACAGGAATTTACTTTCAAAAACAATTATTTCTTGAAGTGACAGATTCTTTTAACTTGGTTTCACTCTGATTGAATTTTATGTAAGCAAACTTTTACTATAAAGCTTTGCAATAGTTAAGAAAACTTTCTCACTATTTACACAAAAACAATTTAAATCGTGACTCTCTATATTAACTTGGCACTTCCTATGGCTGTAAAACAGGATACTCAGATTAATCAAAAACCAGCAAGGAACCTCATACAGGATGAAATAAAGGGGTGAACCAGTTTCTTTAACGTTCAAGAATGATTATTAAAACACAGTTTAAACTAATCGTTCACGCTGTACAAAAGTAAAATAAAGATAAGTCTTATCTGGTGGCTGTAGGCTTGAGTGGGGCGAACAGTTATGACGGCTACACTACCCTCATTATGGGCTCAATTCTTCTTCCTGGCGTCGTTCGGTTTTGCATAAAGTAGCCCAACAACCGGCAGGTATGCCTAACCATTTTGAGTCTTCATCCGAGGCAACTGTGCAAATTTGCAGGCAAAGCTTTTCCTCCTTCACAAGGGTGTTGCCTCAATCTCTGCCGCCTACAGACTGTGTGACTTACTTCCCGCCCTTGCTCTAGGTAGCGTGCCAATTTGACCTTGCCACCTTTTCCACTTCCCAGAGCCACTTTCGTTTTAAGCAAGACCACACTGGCTCTTACACCACACTTATTTCTTACATTGTTCCTAAGCGTGACCATTTCTTGAACTATCAAGTTTACATCGACATGAACAATTTACACATACAGATATTTTCAATACAAAATGTATCAGAAAATTATATAACGGAAAAAAGAATTTACATAATATTTTACATACATTACTCACATACAATGCAAAGAACTTGAAACTCCAGTATAGCATACTTTACTTTGCATATGCAGAAAATATAGTATCAATACGAGAAAAATTTAAAGCAAAAAATTATGAAAATATAAATGAACCATAAACAAATAATGAAATAGTGGGAACACGGAATTCACACAGAATCATTGCCAAACATGATAGTTAGGGTGACCTAGGTGTTAACGTGTGGAGAGGATTAATCTTCCTTGGCTTACTGACCGCCTAATTTTCGAACGCGATACATCCGCCAGGCTACATTACCTTAACACTCTGCTCTTTCCCTATGTGTGTCACTTCATTGCGCATTACGCCATGACGTCATTTTTTATGAAACACCGCCTCGGACAGCACAGGTGGAGGAGTTCTTGAACGAGAGGATTTTCGACGAATGGAGTGCCCATTAAATCCCATCGAGTACGTGTGGGAGTATTGGAGAGACGTATAGCAGCACTTCCACATACACCAGCGATCATCAAGTAGTTGTCAACCCCACTGGTTTACTAATGTAACGCCCCACCATAAATATTCACAAATTTTATAGCCAGCATGGCAGCCCTTGCCTGTCCGTGGTGATTAAGTATTGCATTAAGTACCACATTCCGTCCTTTCATAAATCGTGTGGCATCAGAGACATTGTCTTTGAATCAAAGTGAAATTTCTGTGCGTCTCACTGCGCATCTGGTTCAATTACTTTCTGTACTATACTGTAGCAGTTTTTTCCATGTACGGTCCAAGTTTCGTAGAATTATGTTACTTGTCAATAACACCTTACTGAAAAGTTACTTTCGTCATTAAGTTTTGCACGTCTGTGAATTCTATTCCTGCTACCAGTGAAGGTTGTATACATGGAAGTAGCCTGGAGATACTAGAAGGTTGTTGTTGTTGTTGTGGTCTTCAGTCCTGAGACTGGTTTGATGCAGCTCTCCATGCTAATCTATCCTGTGCAAGCTCCTTCACCTTCCAGTACCTACTGCAACCTACATCCTTCTGAATCTGCTTACTGTACTCATCTATTGGTCTCCCTCTACGATTTTTACCCTCCACGCTGCCCTCCAATGTTAATTTGTGATCCCTTGATGCCTCAGGACATGTCCTACCAACTGATCCCTTCTTCTAGTGAAGTTGTCCCACAAACTTCTCTTTTCCCCAATCCTATTCAATACCTCCTCATTAGTTACGTGATCTACCCACCTAATCTTCAACATTCTTCTGTAGCATGCCATTTCGAAAGCTTCTATTCTTTTCATGTCCAAACTATTTATTGTCCATGTTTCACTTCCATACATGGCTACACTCCATACTAATACTTTCAGAAACGACTTCCTGACACTTAAATCTATACTCGGTGCTAACAAATTTCTCTTCTTCAGAAACCGTTCCCTTGCCATTGCCAGTCTACATTTTAGATCCTCTCTACTTCGACCATCATCAGTTATTTTGCTCCCCAAATAGCAGAACTCCTTTACTACTTTAAGTGTCTCATTTCCTAATTTAATTCCCTCAGCATCACCTGACTTAATTCGACTACATTCCATTATCCTCGTTTTGCTTTTGTTGACGTTCATCTTATACCCTCCTTTCAAGACACTGTCCATTCCGTTCAACAGCTCTTCCAAGTCCCTTGCGTCTCTGACAGAATTACAATGTCATCGGCGAACCTCAAAGTTTTTATTTCTTCTCCCTGTATTTTAATACTGACACCAAATTTTTCTTTTGTTTCCTTTACTGCTTGCTCAATATACAGATTGAATAACATCGGGGAGAGGCTACAACCCTGTCTCACTCCCTTCCCAACGACTGCTTCCCGTTGATGTCCCTCGACTCTTATAACTGCCATCTGGTTTCTGTACAAATTGTAAATAGCCTTTCCCTCCCTGTATTTTACCCCTGCCACCTTCAGAATTTGGAAGAGATTATTCCAGTCAACATTGTCAAAAGCTTTCTCTAAGTCTACAAATGCTAGAAACGTAGGTTTGCCTTTCCTTAATCTTTCTTCTAAGATGAGTCGTAAGGACAGTATTGCCTCACGTGTTCCTACATTTCTACGGAATCCAAACTGATCTTCCACGAGGTCGGCTTCTACCAGTTTTTCCATTGGTCTGTAAAGAATTCGCGCTAGTATTTTGCAGCTGTGACTTATTGAACTGATAGTTCGGTAATTTTCACATCTGTAAACACCTGCTTTCTTTGGGACTGGAATTATTATATTCTTCTTGAAGTCTGAGGGTATTTCGACTGTCTCACACATCTTGCTCACCAGATGGTAGTGTTTTGTCAGGACTGGCTCTCCCAAGGCTGTCAGTAGTTCTAATGGAATGTTGTCTACTCCCGGGGCCTTGTTTCAACTTAGGTCTTTCAGTGCTCTATCAAACTCTTCACGTAGTATAGTATTTCCCATTTCATCTTCATCTACATCCTCTTCCATTTCCATAATATTGTCCTCAAGTACGTCGCCCTTGTATAGACCTTCTATATACTCCTTCCACCTTTCTGCTTTCCCCTCTTCGCTTAGAACTGGGTTTCCATCTGAGCTCTTGATATTCATATAAGTGGCTCTCTTTTCTCCAAAGGTCTCTTTAATTTTCCTGTAGGCTGTATCTATCTTACCCCTAGTGAGATAAGTCTCTATATCCTTACATTTGTCCTCTAGCCATGCCTGCTTAGCCATTTTGCACTTTCTGTCGATCTCATTTTTGAGACGTTTGTATTCCTTTCTCCCTGCTTCATTTACTGCATTTTTATGTTTTCTCCTTTCATCAATTAAATTCAATATTTCTTCTGTTACCCAAGGATCTCTACTAGCCCTCGTCTTTTTACCTACTTGATCCTCTGCTGCCGTCACTACTTCATCCCTCAAAGCTACTCATTCGTCTTCCTCTGTATTTCTTTCACACATTCCTGTCCATTGTTCCCTTATGCTGTCCCTGTAACTCTGTACAACCTCTGCTTTAGTAAGCTTATCCAGGTCCCATCTCTTTAAATTCCCCCCTTTTTGCAATTTCTTCAGTTTTAATCTACAGTTCATTACCAATAGATCGTGGTCAGAGTGCACCTCTGCCCGTGGAAATGTCTTACCATTTAAAACATGGTTCCTAAATCTCTATCATACCATTATATAATCTATCTGATACCTTCTAGCACCTCCCCTCATGAATCATGGACCTTGCGGTTGGTGGGGAGGCTTGCGTGCCTCAACGTTACAGATAGCCGTACCGTAGGTGCAACCACAATCTGTATATTGAGCAAGCAGTAAAGGAAACAAAGGAAAAATTCGGAGTAGGTATTAAAATCCATGGAGAAGAAATAAAAACTTTGAGGTTCGCCGATGACATTGTAATTCTGTCAGAAACAGGATAGGACTTGGAAGATCAGTTGAACGGAATGGACAGTGTCTTGAAAGGAGGGTATAAGATGAACATCAACAAAATCAAAACGAGGATAATGGAATGTAGTCGAATTAAGTCGGGTGATGCTGGGGAATTAGATTAGGAAATGAGACACTTAAAGTAGTAAAGGAGTTTTGGTATTTGGGGAGCAAAATAACTGATGACGGTCGAAGTAGAGAGGATCTAAAATGTAGACTGGCAATGGCAAGGAAAGCGTTTCTGAAGAAGAGAAATTTGTTAACATCGAGTATAGATTTAAGTGTCAGGAAGACGTTTCTGAAAGTATTTGTATGGAGTGTAGCAATGTATGGAAGTGAAACATGGACGATAAATAGTTTGGACAAGAAGAGAATAAAAGCTTTTGAAATGTGGTGCTACAGAAGAATGCTGAAGATTAGATGGGTACATCACATAACTAATGAGGAGGTATTGAATAGAATTGGGGAGGAGTTTGTGGCACAACTTGACAAGAAGAAGGTACCGGTTGGTAGGACGTGTTCTGAGGCATCAGGGGATCACAAATTTATCATTGGAGGGCAGTGTGGAGGGAAATATAGTAGAGGGAGACCAAGAGATGAATAGACTAAGCAGATTCAGAAGGATGTAGGTTGCATTAAGTACTGGGAGATGAAGAAGCTTGCACAGGATAGAGTAGCATGGAGAGCCGCATCTAAGCAGTCTCAGGACTGAAGACCACAAGAACAACAAGTGGAGTACATTTTGGCATAATTTTCCAAGTCAGTGTCCTGTATTATGGGTGTGGCTATTGATGTTGTTGTGAATCTGTTTTGTGTGTGTGTGTGTGTGTGTGTGTGTGTGTGTGTGTGTGTGTGTGTGTGTGTGTGTAGGTTTTAGGCTTTAATATGTATACCTGATGTTGAAATTTTGGGCTGTTTGTCCTAGGTAGAACATGCGAATTCCTGGCATTCCTTTCTATGTTCCAGAGCCTGAATATGGGTCTTGATTACACTTTATACTATGCATTAGTTTTTACTGTAGTTTATTAGACATAGAGAACCCAATTTTTACTATGCAGTTTTGGAAATAATTGTGATATATTGCTAGTATATGGGATGCTATATTTAAATTTGTTTTTGTCTTTTTCTTCCATGGTACAGTTTGTGTTTGGATCTATTTTCACTTTGTGTAGAAGTATGTCAATCATGGAAGTAGTATAATTATTGGAAACAGAAATCTGTTTTAGTTTCCCTATGTGGCGCTGACCTGTATGCAGCCTGTTTATGAATGTTTGGGTAATTTGACGTTACAGGGGTTGTGGTCTTGCTAACTGTACATTTCCTATGTATTCTGAATGTGCGTGGTGTATTGTAACGTTTAGGTACTTGATACAACTGATCCCTTTGTTAGGTGTAGTGCTTGATTATAAAACCTGCCATTAAAACTCAAGTATCTGTAACATAATGATAGCTGGAAGAGTTCCACGAATTCAACAGTCTCTGTTTATGCAAGTTGCTTTTGTCATAAGGTTGGATTACTCTTAGAACTTCTATGGTTCAAATGGCTCTGAACACTATCGAACTTAACTGCTGAGGTCATCAGTCACCTATAACATAGAACTACTTAAACCTAACTAACCTAACTACATCACACATATCCATTCCCGAATCGGGATTCATGCCTGCGACCGTAGCGGTCGCTCGGTTCCACACTGTAGCGCCTAGAACCGCTCGGTCACTCCGGCCAGGCCTTCTTCTATGGCTGTGATTCAGTAAATGCTGGTAATGTCAAATGATGAAAACTGAACATCTTAATGGAGTATTTTGGATTTTAGTTCTTGAGCTTGTATCATGCGGTTTCTTTACAGAAAATGTTATTTCATAATTATAATTTGTCATGAGTGTTTTATTCAGTATCTGTGACAGTTTATACGCTGGTCTATTTATAGAATTTACTTTGTATCGTATTAGATCACCTTCCTTAAGTACTTCTGGCTAAGCTCTTAGATGTGTTGCTTTTGGATTCACGAATGTAAGATGTTTCTTTTCAATTTTTGTCAATAGGAAATGTGTTTTCTTTTTAGTCGCTCTTTGATTTTACTTTGAAATTGTTTTTTGAATCTTTTTTGATGGTTGAATATTTCGTGAATATTTTGTTCAGTCTGTGCATATACACTAGCTGGTTTCCAATATAAAGACTCAACAAAACTCCATCCAATGAACACTACTGCAAAAATGAATTACAGACATCAGATAAATAGCTACAGAGATTGGATATGATACGAAAATTATAGAGAAACTAAATCACAAAATAAAAACAAAAGTATTGGAGACACTACCACATAAAAACAACCAACCTGTCGCCAACTTACAAATACTCATAACACAAACTCACACACAAACACACATTTACAAGAAATCTCCATAACTACAAGCAAATGCTATACTGTCACTGACAACAATTAAGCATCTCAGAGAACAGGCAATACATTCAAAAGACAAGGGCCAAAAATAGCCTACAGGACAGACAACTCAGTACAGAGAAAACTAAGGGCAACCAACACAAGCACAGAGAAAACACAACACATCTGATATTTACCAACTGACATGCCCGAACTGCAAATCAGTGTATATAGGAGAGACAAGCAGGAGCTTCTATATCAGATACTCGAAACACAGAAGAGCATTAAAAGGTAAGAGCTGTCGTTCTATATTTGCTGAACACCGTTTCAGCATGAAACATGACCGAACAAACATTAACACTGACTTGAAAATTCTCAAATTCAGTAACAGGCCCTGACAAAAACTAATAATTGAAGAAATTACAAAAAGCCACAGTTGATGGAAAACAACTAACAAATAAATACACACCTCTCTGCAAAGAAACTCTGTTTTCTGCCTTCAAATAATTATCAGATGGAACCAACAAATAAACACCCCAAATGTCCCTTTCCAAACTCCCACACATAATAAATAAATTAAATGAAAAAGATTTTAAAAAATTAAAAAATAGAACAGTGAAAATGAAAAGTACACCCAGTCACTCACACATGGACATACAGAGAACAGCAGAGACACTACGTAAAGAAAACATTCAATCGTTCTGCTGTCCACCAGCTTGTTTCTGTTGTTTGAAAACAGTGAGAGTCAATGTGACTTAGTGCAGGCCTTCACAGTGAACAAAATGTGGAAGTCAAAGAAAGTATGTGAAAAACACAGAAAATGCACACACACACACACACACACACACACACACACAAATGGTCAAGTTTTCCTTGTCGACTATGTATTGGATGTCTTTGTATATTCAGTAATAAACTGTAGGTTTCATGCTGCTTGCTATGTCTATCTGTAAGGTGAGTGGCTGTCTGTTTACCAAGTCGTTCCTCTTGTGTAACTGCCTTATTTCGGGTTTCAGCCATACTTTTTTTTGTTTGTGCTTTATAAGATTTGCTATTGCTGCTGGTTGAAATTATTTTAACTTTTATATATTTTAGAACTATACCTATATTTTGAAAGTTCTTGTCGAATCTTGTATGTCCAACTGCTTTTAGTACTTTCATTTTAAGGTTTTTGTATTTATATATAGTTGCATTGCTTGGTTTGTTCTAATAATTTGATTTTGATCCATTATAAATGGTTCGTGAAAGCCTGGAGTTGTGAATGGCTTTGTTTATAAATTACTTTTCTGCTACCAGCTACGATTTTCTTTTGTTTATGTTTTGCATGACACGTTTTGGAAAATGTTTCCTATTTTTAAGTGCGTTTCTCTCTATGTACCACTTCTTTTTTTAAATAATGCTTTTGGTGCATGGATTTCTGCTTTGTTTTGGACATTCTACATGCTTAGTTATCACTTAATCACTCGACATTGCAAACCTTTGCTCAAAAACGCTATAACTATACCATAGACAAAGTATTTTTAAATGAATTGGTACAAAAATTATTTACCATTCAAGTAACATACCAAAGAAAATGGAATTTTGCAGGAAATAAGTAGATGATAAAACACTGTTAGCGAAAGGCGATGCCAATGGTATAACAGGTATTCTAAATTCCTTCAATAATCATCTTAGAAAGTTACATTTACAGAGGAACATGTACAAGACAGAGACATCAATCACCAGGACATAAATATTGCAACACACTACGCAGAATCAAAATTCATAGGAAAATTACAATTACCAATACCACAACCCATGAACCTTCATGTCACTCAAACATCAATAAACAAGTACCATACCAGTCAGTGATACATGGGACAACTAACGTTCCATGGTTGACATATTCCTGCACAAAGCAAAAGAAGATCCAAAAACAAACTGCATACCAGAAGAAAGAGACACAAATTGATATCTAGCATCCCATACTCTGGCAATATATCACACAAATTGCAAATATTTTAAAGAACCACAAAGTAAAAATTAGATTTTCCTACATCTAATACTCTACAACAAAAACGTATACACAATAAAGTGTAATAATGACCCATGCTAAGGCTCTGGAATATGTGAGGTAATATACCAGGAATGCGCTATGTTCTATCAAGGACAAATAGGCGTTCATTGCAACACCAGGTACACAGAGCACATGAAATCCTACCCACACACAATAGTCACACAACGTCAGAAATAATGTCAAAGTCCTGCACCGCTTATACAAAGGGCATAAAATGGATTTATTAGAAGAACTAGAGATGTATTCACATTACAGAAAATATGAAGATCGTATATTAAATGCAAAATATGAAAGTGAATCAGTGAATATCTTCAGGTGCTCCGACAGTACACTTAAATACAAATAGTTCTGCATAGAAACGAGCACCTTTGAAAATAGTATAAGAATGTTATGATTCTGATAGTTAAGATAAATACCCTCTGCACAAAAGTACGTCATACTCTTTGGAAGACCTACAACATTATTACTGTCGACTAATCTAAAAATATCTTTTTAACTGTTTACATAAGCTACTCTCGATATATTCTGTAAACAGAAGACTGACTGTGATATTTAACATGTGTAATACTCTGTGTAATTGGACCATAAGAAAACTGTAAGCACAAGTTCTTCGAAATTTAGCCAGTAACTGTGAATAAAGAATGATAACAACCATGAATTGTGAATTTTCTATGTACTGCGATAGTCAACAAAATTAAGCAGAACCCCACACCTAAAAAAACAATGGCATAGTACACAGAGAGAAATGCACTTGAAAATGTGAATCACTTCCCGAAATGCTTCGTGTAAAAATGTAATAAAAGAAAATTGTGACTCGCAGCGGGAAAGTTATTAATAAGCAAACCCAAAGAAGTACATGTTCAAATACGTAACTGATCTTATGCTCACCGAAAATGGAAACAAAAACACGTAGCTAACAAGACGGGTTATAGACGGTTAATATCCTCAGTGTTTCTTCTATATACCCGGTTTGTGACATCAGGTCAGGTTGACTATTTTGTTCTCCGCTGGTAGACAGTACTCGGAATGACTGTAGAGAAGTACAGAAATATTTCATCAATATTTCACATGGGCGACTCAGTGGCAGCTCTGAGTGTAGCCAAATGCACATACCCTAGAGAAACATCACTGCAATGGTCAACACATCTCGGTACCGTAATACTGTCTGATCAACTAAGGGTAGTATTAATCTATAGCAGGGAATATAAATGAAGGATTCCAGATTTAAGGGTAGTGTGGTACATCAGTATTGGCAACCTACACTTACGTACTACATACCATGGAAAAAGGTTTGGCTATTTGGAGATTTAATTAATTGCATCTCTTAGATGATACCGACCCACAGTGACCCACATTCACGAGATTACATGTAAACAGTAGTGAAGTGTGTTGCATTGGAGACAGTCACAAAATTTGATAGCTTTACCGCCATACTTGAAAAAATATTTAGGAAAAGCAAAACTGCTCTTACTTCAGCAAATGTATTGGACCCAACTTTTCTAGTTAGGTTAAAAGGGCTGATACACAACTGTGACACATTCCTTGTGTGATACAAAATAATGCATGTGAAAACTGAGTAACTGTCTTAAAAAGACTTATTTGACTTGGTAGGCAAAACGCTGGGAACGAGTGTGTTGGGTGAGTTTGGTGTGAAGAAAAACATTAATGACAACGTGAGAGTCGACAGTGTACAAGCGAAGTTGAGGGAGGAAATGCATAACCCACGTCCAAATGACTTGTTAAATCGGTGTGCTTGGAAATAAATATGTCACGTGCAGCCCCTCGTAACGGTTAAACAGGATGATTCTGAGTTCGGATAACATTCCAGTCACTCTGCCAGGCGAGACTACTATTGGCTCGTCGTCATGAGATACTTGTTCTAGAAGGTACATAAGAGGGCGTTCTGAAAAGTGATCCCTCTGAATTTTTTATGTACAGACTGTTAAAAGATTTTTAAACGAAACATTATTAACATTCTAAATATGTATTCCTCATGTCTGCACGCTTATATCCTACCATAGTCACGGTGGCGACGAACACATTTCTTCCAACGAGAGACCAATTTGTTGATACCATCATTGTAGAATGTTCGACTTTATTGACGGAGATATAACCTCACCTCTGCTGGTACTGTTTCATCACTATCACAGTGAGGCCCTCGAAGGTGTTTTTTAAGTTTTCGAAATAGGTGAAAATCGGATGGGGCTAAGTGGCGACTATATGGAGGATATCTATCAAAGTGCATCCCAAGTGATGATGCTTGCAGGTGTCGCAGCGCTCGTGTATTTACCTGCATTGTCAAGCGGAAGCAGAGGATACTCCACGTGGCGATGAACTCTTCGAATACGAAACTCGATTACAGCACGCTTTTCCTCTCGCACCGAAATACGTTGCACACCTCCATTTTACATGCTAAAATCCGGAGCCCCCTGATGGTAGAGGACTGAAAGTATGTGGTCGAGAAGACTAAAAATGTAGAATGTTAATAACGTGTGTTTTACTTAAAAACCTGTAAGAGGTTTCACATTAAAATATCGGAGGCCTTACTTTCCACCACGCACTCGTAAAAAGAGTTAGAGAGAGAGCTCACGTGGGAGCACACGCAGATATCTCCAGGCCTGCACCTATGTGTTCCGTTCCTCAAGTACGAGGTGCCTGGAGGGATTAGCGTACTTTAGGTGCAGGCTATATGGAGCAGTGTGGTACTATTAGAGCTGGGAGAAGCGGTAGGAAAGCTGCTTGCGGGCAATATTTTGCCACAGAAATGACACAGTAAGACAGGCTGCACCCTGCGTTTTGCACTTGAAATTAAAGTAATTGCAGATTATCATAGTGACAGCAATCTTGTTACTGTGTTGTCCATTCCCTATCTCATCTGCACTCGCTCATTGTTGTTACTCTGGTTGTGAGTGATTTTATGCTAATAGTCATCCATCCTTAACACCGTCGGAGCACTCCCTTCACCTAGAGGCCTTGCTTAACGAGCTCTAACGATTCCCGTGAGTCGTAATGTTAGTCTGTAGTTGTCGGTACATCTACGGCCTGAAATGTCTGCTTGCTGCGTCAATGGACGGAACACCCTGTAGTATTGCACCAAACGTGACTATTTCTGTATAGCGCACAGAGACAGAAAAACACACCGACCAAAAAAATTAGTTACCTTCAGACGAAATCATGATAACACCGTCTAGTGCGGTAGGGAGGGAAGGGGGAGAAAGTCTACAAAGTTCTTCATGTATGTCACACCTTCTACAGCCATTCATTAGTTGTTACATTCCATGGAACTACCGAATTCCGCGGATTCTGTTTGCTATCAAAATGGTTCAAATGGCTCTGAGCACTATGGGACTCAACTGCTGAGGTCATTAGTCCCCTAGAACTTAGAACTCGTTAAACCTAACTAACCTAATGACATCACAAACATCCATGCCCGAGGCAGGATTCGAACCTGCGACCGTAGCGGTCTTGCGGTTCCAGACTGGAGCGCCTTTAACCGCACGGCCACTTCGGCCGGCTGTTTGCTATCCGTCACCCCTTTATCAAAATAGTCTCAATGATTTAGCGGACTAGTTGATGTGCGATGGGGTGCCTGAGTGTCCGTGAAACCAGAAAAGAATGAAACGAATGTATGCCTACCTGTGAATAGGCTGTTGTCAACTTGGCACACGGAAGCGTGTGCACTCATACTCATTGAATATATAGAAATAAGGGCTACACTTCGTCACCAAACACCTTGATTCACGGATGACGGAAACCTGAATTAGTAGGCCCAAATCCTACTACGAAAAATATTTGACAGAAATACCTCCCGGCTGAGTGACATTTTGCAACATTACGTGTTAAGCGTCTAACTGGCCGATTTCACGCAGTTCCCTTTGCAGTGTTCGCTCGGCAACTGGTTGAGATGAACGCGCATTCTCCAAAAAACAGAAATTGCTCTCGGGTTCCAAGCCGACTAAAACTGATACTGCGTGACACAGAATGAGATTTTCACTCTGCAGCGGAGTGTGCGCTCATATGAAACTTCCTGGCAGATTAAAACTGTGTGCCGGACCGAGACTCGAACTCGGGACCTTTGCCCTTCGCGGGAAAGTGCTCTAATCTGAGCTACCCAAGCACGACTCACGCCCCGGCCCGAGTTCAACTCTCGGTCCGGCACACAGTTTTAATCTGCCTAGAAATTTCAAGGCGTGACACACATCTCCAGTTTCTGTCATGCTTGCAAATGGTATACAACTAATTGTCGTACCGCTGGGCAGTCCGTGTTGATAGAACAGTAACTGTTTCATCCTTGGTACAGCCGCTCCTTTCTTTCATTGTGTGACTTGGTGACCAACATCTCTCATGTCAAAAAGACGTGATTAGCAGAATCGGTTGACGGATACATTATCAATTCTATTAAACAATGAATTCTCAATTCAATGTGTCACTCCGTGCGTGATATTATTTTAGATTATTTTCTTTTCACGATACTACAGAAGATAAGCTATTTTGTTATTTTACTACAGAACATATATACAGCCACATTGGCTGCAAAAAATTTTGTCACTTGACCACGGTTTCGTTTGCAGTAGGGGAATCTACATCAGAATAAAAAGTTACATGGAATACCTAAAAATACAATGACACTGACTGGAATAATATACAGTTAATAGGATTACTTACATAAATTACGTACAAACAGAGTGTACTTACGTGTAATCACACAATGGTTTAAAACGCCTGAGGAAAAGTGCTCTCGTCAAACAGAATGTCGTAGGAATAAAAACTAAAATGGAAAAGTAATACATAATTGTTAACCAGATAAAATTGTCCTTGGAATATAAGGACAACCTCATGGTCGCTTAGGGCCAAGAGCGGCATAATACAGCCGCTACCGTCAGACTAAACGGTTGACACGCCGAGCCAGCCACGAGATGGACACGAAAACAGATTCGCCCCATTAGGCAGGTAGTAAACGAAATACAGACAACTTAAGTGCAAATGAGGCATTGCAAAGATAATTTTAAGGATTACTGGTAACAAATAGGAACCAGTGTGTGAAAGTTTCAACATAACGTAACAGTCTTTTTTGCGAAAAAATGTTTAATATTTCTATTTTGTTATGTTTAGTGTAAGGGGCGATCAAAGATTTTCCGTTCGAAGGCCGTACAGTCCAGAATTGCTGCGCCAATCACCCAAAATCACCGTAAGCAGTGATTCAATCATCCCACCGACGCACTAGGCTGAAGGTACCCGTTTGGTGAAGCACCGTGTCCTGCAGCGCTGAGCAGTCCGTTGCTGTCTGCGGCTTATCCTCGTCCGACAGGAATCATCGCCCCTACAAGGCCTTTTTTAAGCGACCGAAGGCGTGATAATCGCACTGCGGAGAGATCAGGACTCTAAGGCGGATACCTGATTTTTTTCCGTAACGGATGGTGCTGGCGTCCTGGATCGACTGGAGTCTTGTGTCGAATTGACACCAGCATGATATTTGGCACACCATTCCAGAACGGTGGTTTTCCGCAGACCTGCTGGCCCAGTACACATTTTTCAGTCTCCGGTGGATGCCTACCTGCGTTTGTCCTTCGACAGCCAAGGAAATATTAATAGCACGTTGGTCCTGTCTGGACGCGCATGGTAATACGTCACCACAGTTTACGTCGCCGCATTTAACGCACGCACGTCGGAAAGATACGGACGTTACACCAATACCTTGCGTAGATACTGTTGCTTACATGTTTGCATCGGATTCGCGCTATGTCGCATATTCGCTGCTTTCAAACGGAAACCATTTCATCGCCCCTTTCGTTTATATACTTTACGTGTACTTTGCTCCTTACTATGAGTATCTGATCTTGCCGAAGCGGTTTTAGGGTATTCACAAACGGAGTCTTTAGCACCCATTGGAAAATATTTAAGTTTGTGCGCAGTATCGAATTCGACTGACTTTCCTGCTGGGAAAAATGCACTGAATGGCTTGCTGTGAATACGGGAACTTAGATTGAACGAGGAATTTTATAAGTTTTGTAGAGTGTCTAAATCTTTTAATTATCATCATTAAATACAGTTGTTTGTTGACGAAACAGTGTAGAATTAGTAACATAAATTCTCCCCATTACGGACGTAGGAAGGCAATGGCAAACAACCTCCGCTAGGACCTTGCCTAGTCAGCGGTGCGGGGATCTCGCATCGTCCCTGTGCTCCTCGGAGTATGGGACCTCATCATCATTATTAGGTGTGGGAGACTATCACTTCCCCTCTCTTATTTCCAACATTAACATGACAACATAGTTGCCGACTCTGTTTACGACCACAGCAAAACCATGTAAGATGGTTCAGATGGCTCTGAGCACTATGGGACTTAACTTATGAGGTCATCAGTCCCCTAGAACTTAGAACTACTTAAACCTAACTAACCTAAGGACATTACACATATCCATGTCCGAGGCAGGATTCGAACCTGCGATCTAGCAGTCGCGCGGTTCCAGACTGTAGCGCCTGAAACCGCTCAGCCATCTCGGCTCATCATCACTAAATTGACACACAATATTTTTAGCGCAACGCAATCTGACTTTCAATAATCCCTACAAAAGAAAGGCCCTGATTAACAATAACCTACACCTTTCATTAACCACTTACCTCGCAAAAATCTTAGTTACTCAAACTACTGCAATACAGCGAGCGCCAATACTGCCAGCTAAATAAAAGATTCTAAGTACTGAAGGAACTAACTACTGACAGGCTTAGTTAGCAAATGAAAGATTTTTGATGGAAAGCAAACAATTCATTTACCTTTTGGGACATCCAATTAAACAAATTTCCTTTTTATTACGGACACTCTTCCACATCGTCCGCTCTCAAAACTCTGGCATCTCTCCCCCCACATCCACCTCTGCTGGCGGCTCACCTCCAACTGCCCAACACTACGCGCTGTTCACATCCAACTGCCCAAAACTACACAAGCGAATATTCCAACAATGAGTCCAACCAGCCACAGACTGCACACAGCGCAGTCAGCGATTTTCATACACAGCACTACGTGGCGTTACCAACATAAAAACCTAAACAGCCTACTTACAATCCGTCTATACACATTGGGTTGGCCCTTATTTTTCAGCATTCAGAATGCTTAGCTCCCAACCGCTATTTTTGCTCCAACGAATAAAAAATCTTTAAGTACAGAATGAATCTCATCAACTAGGAATTTTTACTGTGTGAATATTGCTACGCAGTTTCTATTATCATTATTATCCTGATATATATATATATATATATATATATATATATATATATATATATATATATATATATATATATATATTAGTGTTATTACAGACGGCTGTACTAGCGAGATGGGAGTAAAAGTAACGTCTTTGTTTTATTGATTTGAATTGATTAGGCGAATAATGCAGTCTTACGGTGAACACTACAAACCAAACAACATACTGTGGTATTGAAGCGAGTTTGGTGGCGATAGTTGCATGCTATCGTCTGCTGTGTTATTGCTTGTGTTTCGCTGGGATGGAACGCCGTTCCCAGTGCTAGACGGTGTTGAAAAGGTAGGTACTGGCAGTATTAGTGACCTTTAAAGGCAAGCAACAGTTGTTGGCAGTCACTGAAATCACAACATCTTCTGGAGAATATCAGGCTATGGCTGTTCACCAGGCATCTACGTGGTGTAGGGTACCTCGTACCGCAACTAGCATCTTCCCTCCCTGTTCTACTCCCAAACAGAACGAGGGAAAAATGAACCGAAGGCGACTATCCGCCTTCCCCAAAACTGCCATTACATGCTTGCCCCACTTCATATCGCTCTGCAATGTTACGCTCAAATATTTAATCGACGTAACTGTGTCCAGCGCTACTCTCCTAATGGAGTATTCTAACATTACGGGATTCTTTTTCCTATTCATCTGCATTAATTTTTATTTATCTATATTTAGAATTAGCTGCCATTCTTTACACCAATCACAAATCCTGTCCAAGTCATCCTGTATCCTCCTACAGTCACTCAACGACGACACCTTCCCGTACACCACAGCATCATCAGCACAGCATCAACGGACGCAGGAAGGCGCGCCGATCTCCCGTCTCACGGCGTCGCAGCTCGCAGCGGCCAGACCGATGTCGTGGGTTGACTCCTGTTGCTCTCGTATCGGCCGCGAAGCCACTATCCCTCGCTATACGCCGCGGCCCACTGGACTCACGTGGCGACCGCACATGCGCCGACGCTCAAGGTGGACAAGTCATCTTGTGTCTCTGTGCACGACCGACCAACCGATCGGTCCAACCGCCAATGACCATTGCCTGAACAAACTCGAGCAGACTGGCGGCCTAACACATACTAGCACTGTGCACAACAGACAGACACTGACTGCCCCACACTGACCCGGCTGACCAACTGACCAGACTCGCCGCCTAGCGAGCTCAAAGCGCCCCTTAAATGCACGTGAAAAGGGTACCTTTTCCCTTCCCACCAGAGGGAGACACAAAAGCTGAGATTGCCACAGCGGCGCCACCATCAGAAACGGAGGACGACTGCGTTGCACTACGCGCTGCGGCGCGCTCTTCAAAACGGCAAATTTTACCTCAGCTCAGACACATCTTTGTTATAGTGCGCCCGAGTCGGACAAGTGTTAGCTTATCATAGTGTACAGTGATCACAGTTACGGGACGGCAGCAGGGAAAAATTTTTGTTTTACCGTGGATGGCGAGGCTAAACTAAGATTATCATGCAGTTACCACGTCCACAACCTCTACTTTTACGAACGTACTCCGCAAACCACCGTATGGCGCATTGCGGAGTGTACCTTGTATCGCTACTAGTCATTGCTTCTCATGTACAATTCAGAAACAGAGCGAGGGACAAACGATTATCGAAAAGCCTCCGCAAAACCCGTAATTTCTCGCACCGTATCTTCATGATTCTTATGCGAAATGGACATTGGCGGCAGTAGAATAGGCCTGCAATCGGCCTCAAGTACCGGTTTTCTAAATTTGCGCGACAGTGCCTTGCGGAAAGAGCATCGCCTTCCCTTGAGGGACTCCCATTTGCTTTCATGAAGCATCTCCGTAATACGCCGACTCAAAAATTCACAAAAATGGTTCAAATGGCTCTGAGCACTATGGGACTTAACATCTGTCATCAGTACTCTAGACTTGGAACTACTTAAAGCTAACTAATCTAAGGACATCACACACATCCATTCCCGAGGCAAGATTCGAACCTGTGACCGTAGCAGTCTCGCGGTTCCGGACTGAAGCGCCTAGAATCGCTCGGCTACCGCGGCTGGCGAAAAATTCACAACAGACGGCTGTAGTAGCCAGAGGGGAGTAAAAGTAGCGTCTTCGTTTTATTGATTTGGATTGCGCGAACAAAGTTGTCTATGTAAGAGATATAAATGATTAACATTGCACGATCACAGGATAATGCAAGTGAGAGGTAAGCCATTTCAGATGTGAAATACTTGTAGTAGTAGTCAGAATGTCGAATGTAAGCGTGCAAACGTGCGTACGTTGTGTTGTACGGTTCTGGTGGTCAGTATGTGGATGGTGTGCCATGCCTGTTGCAGTTTGTGGGGCAATACAGGAACTGTTAATGCCGTTTGTGGGTGATGCTAGAGTTGTCCCGTATGATGTATCATATGTGCTCGATTGAAGACATATCTGTTGATCAAGCAGGTCAAGGCCACATGTCGACACGCTGTAGAGCATGTTGGCTTACAACAGTGATATGTGGGCGGGTGTTATCCTGTTGGAAAACGCCCCCTGAAATGCTACTCATGTATGGCAGCGCCACAGGTCGAATCACTAGGCTGGCGTACAGGTTAGCAGTCAGGGTGCTTGATATAACTAAGAGAGTGCTCTTGCTGTCATGTAAAATCGCACCCCAGCCCATAACATAGGTCCAGTGTGTCTAGCACGCAGAGGGGTTCGTTCGATTTTTTGCAGCCCTTCAACTGGCCTCCCTCTAACCAACACACGAGCATCACTGGCACCGAGGCAGGACCAGCTGTGATCAGAAAAGACAATAGAACGCCACCCTGCCCCCCTATGAGCTCTGACTTGACACCATTGAAGTCGCGAATGGTGGTGGTTTGGGGTAGAGGAATGCACACTTCAGTGCGTCTGGCTCGGAACTGTCCTTGAAGTAACCCATTATCAACAGCTCGTTGCGTCACTGTGGTGTCAACTGCTGCTCATATTGCTGCTGCAGATGCTGGCTCAAATAACTCTGAGCACTGTGGGACCTAACATCTGAGGTCATCAGTCCCCTAGAACTTAGAACTACTTAAACCTAACTAACCCAAGGACATCACACACATCCATGCCCGAGGCAGGATTCGAACCTGCGACCGTAGCGGTCGCGCGGTTCCAGACTGTAGCGCCTAGAACCGCTCGGCCACTCCGACCGGAGCTGCACATGCTGTACGATGGACTTGAATCATACGCCGAAGACGCTAGTCTTCCGTTTCGGTAGTGCACGTGGCTCCCCAGAGCCGGGTCCTTTCTCTAGCGTACTTTCTCGTAGTTACCGCAAACGGCAAACATGTACAGTGGCTACATTCCTGCCGAGTCTTTCTGCAATACTGATGAAGGAACATCCTGGCTCTCATAGCCATATTACGCGACCTCGTTAAAACTCAATGCGATGTTGATAATGGAGTCTTTGTCGCCTTAAAGGCAGTCCTGATTAAAATCGACTCACCACCTCCAGCCTCAGAGATAAATAGTGCTCACGACCGTTACAGTGTGTATTTAAAGCAAATCCGATTTGCATTCTCATAGCGGTGCTACTAGCGCCATTCGTATGTGACAGGAGCGAAATATGAATTGACATCATATTTGAAATTTAGAAACGTGCCTACCACCTCTCGTTTGTGTCACACCACTCGTCGGTGTTGCGATTTTTTTCCCGTCAGTATACTTGCATGCTGACAGAACCTACCGGCAACAGATCTAGGAGCCCGCTCTTAATTGTTTTGATGAAGCTTGTAATCGACAGTCAGCCTGGTGCCGTATGAAAAAATTAGTAAATAAACATGTAAAAGTATGTAACGTCATGTGGAATTATTAGGTGTAAGAGGTTTTGGCCTTTACGTGTGCGGAGTAGAGGACTACGACACACTTTTCGCTATTGCTGACATTCAGGCCCTAGACCGCCGCTGTCGGCTTCCTGCTCTAACGCCACGTCATATACGTGAGTATACTGACTAATTCATTACGCCTGGCTTAATGGCCGCATGACATTTTGTTCAGCAGAATGCCGTAAAGCTGCCGCGCGGCAGTAATTGGCTACAGGAAGCGCGCCGCCATTACCGTGATGGACGCGAATGGCGCCTGAGGGCGCTGCGTGGGACTGTGCGGAACCGCACCGCACCGCGACCTGGATTTCCCGCTGTCGAAGTGCCCGGCAGCGGGCGCTATCGGCCGGCGGCCGCTCGATGCATCGCTTCCGGCTGCAGCTGCGGAACTCTGATGTTGCTGTATATAAGCACCAGGGGATAAAGTAGCTAGCTCGTAGTTCCTGCATTCCGCGTGGGAGGCCAGCAACCTGTGTTTGTCACAGGTCGTACAGCAACCGCGTAAGAACATTTAATATACGCTACTCCAGCGATGACTCAAAATTACAAACTTTGTAAATATTACAAATATTAATTATTTATTAAGGCATTACTCTAGAAATATACAGCATGTCTTGTTAAAGCCAAAAACTGGAGATTTCGTTGTACATAACTACTACAAGGGTCACTCCAAAAGAAACGCCCACTATTTTTTTAAAAATCCATCTTTTATTCTACATGTTTGAAAGTTTTACAGTGTGTAGATACAACCTTTAGGAACAATATTTTCATTTCTCCACATAATTCCCATCTCTCTCTGCTGCCTTACGCCATCTTGGAACCAGCGCCTATATACCTGCACGGTAAAATTCTGGTCCAACCCGTTGGAGCCACTGTTTGGCAGCGTGCTCAGGGGAATCATCATCTTCACACCTTGTTCCACGAAGAAAGTCTTTCAGTTTCCCAAAGGGATGATAGTTACATGAAGCTAGGTCAGGACTGTAAGGCGGGTGTTTCAGTGTTGTCCATCAGAGTTTTGTGATCGCTTCCATGGCTTTTTGACTGACGTGTGGCCGTGCATTGTCGTGCAAGAGCAAACATCCTGCTTTTGCCGATGTGGTCAAACACGACACAGTCAAGCTTGAAGAGTCTTCAGTGTCATCACATATGCATCAAAATTTATGGTGGTTCCACTTGGCAAGATGTCCACAAGCAAGAGTCCTCCGGAATCGCGAAAACACCGCAGCCATAACTTTTCCTTTTCCTTTTTTCTTGGGTGAATTTGCATTATGCCACTCCATTGATTGCCTCTTCGTCTCTGGTGAAAAATGATGGAGCCATGTTTCATCACCTGTCACAATTCTTCCAAGAAATTCATCTTCACCATTCTCGTACTGTTCCAAAGTTCGCTGCATACCGTTTTTCTTGTTTCTTTGTGAGCCACTGCCAACATCCTGGCAACCCACCTGGCACAAACCTTTTTTAACGCCAACATTTTCAGTATTCTGCAAACACTTCCTTCCCCCATCCCAACGTAGCGTGACAATTCGTTCACTTCGATGCGTCTGTCGGCGGTCACCAATTCGTTAACTCTCTGCACATTGTCTGGGGTATGTACAGTACGAGGCCTGCCGCTGCGAGGACAATCCTCAATATTGCCGTGCCCGCTTTCATCACGTAACCTGCTTGCCCGCCGACTAAATGTACTGCGATCGACAGCATCATCTCCATACACCTATTTAAACCTCTTGTGGATGTTTCCCACTGTCTCGTTTTCACAGCACAGGAATTATATGACAGCAAATTGCTTCTCACGAACGTCAAATGTAGCAGCCATCTTGAAGACATGCTGTGACGGCACCATTCACGGGAACAGGTTGAACTAAGTTTGAAAACAAGCAGGAAGGATGTATCTACACACTGTAAAACTTTCACAGAGCATGCAGAATGAAAACTGTATTTTTACAAAAATAATGTCCATTTCTTTTGGAATGACCCTCGTATATCAAGAGATTAAACTCTAGCACCGTTGTTCGAGCGGCTGGCAAAGTCGCACAAAGTTTCTGAAATGATATCCTCCGCTCTCGATTATAACTGCTGTTCATTTCTAATATGGCCAATTTCGGTAATTTTGCCATTTTCAGACGATGACTGACGTGCTTTAGCAAGCTACCAGCTTATCCAGTCTTAGTGTGCAAACATAAAACTTATGCATCTCTATTTGTCGAAAATTTTGTGTTTTTCCGCCGTATGCTGGTGACTGGACAGCTTAGTGGCTTCTGCTGTTACAGGAAATAACCGTTTTTAAGAGGGATAATAGCAAAAATCGACCAATACTGGAAATAAGCGTAATTCCAGTCGAAAGTGAAATACATTGTTATTTTTTTTATCTGGCACTTTGTAGAAGCAGACGTAAAGGTTTCCAAAAGATGTTTTGACTGGTTTCCAATCACAGATTACGTTTGTGGCTGCCCTCGCGAAACTACAGGGGGTACAATCTTTCCTAGATATTCTGTTACACATTTTCTAAGTTATCCGAACTATAGCACAATGAGTATTACCAAGCGGTTTTAAACCGTGACCGAGCAAATGTTCTATTGAATGGTCACCCATTACAGCGAACTCTCTACCACTTTTACCAGTGGCGGCTCGTGATTGTAGATTCTGGGTGTTTACAGATTTTTGGACTCAGGTAAGTATGACAGTATTGAAGTTAACAGCATCTGTTGTATAACAGTTATGCTTATCAACAACCACAGCCACTGCCAGTAAAAATAGTAATAATAATAAGAAGAAGAATAATAGTATGTCTAACTTATTTAAAAAAGAAAGAATTACTTTTGTGAAATTTCATTGTTTTGTGTATAATTAAGTGCAGTTTACGGCAATAACGAAATAATGTTTGGACAAATGTACAATATCTCCAACACATGAATTAGCTACGAACTAACTTCCGGGCTGAAAATCAGATATTCTTACTTTGCACACATACAACAACTTACTCTTATTACATTCATACACTACTTTGTTAAACGTTCGCTTGTAGATAAGTATATTTGATTTCGTCACTTCCTCAGTCAAAGGGTCTGGTCTGTGTGGCAATAGTTCCTTTACGGTTAATTTTTCCTGGTGATTTTGTTTTCTGTTAGCAATTAAAACAGGTTCAACAAAGTTCATGTTGACACTGCACATGAAGGCAGACTCCTTCACGGTAAGCAATCAACTGAAGGTGCAAACTGTCTTTTGTGCAAATGATTACATTCAAATAGTACTGTCGATCAACATGGTCATTTGAATACAAATGAGTCGCTGAATATCATAAGGGCCAAAATAACGCCCTCTTCGATCCCACATTCAAGAGAATATCAGAGAAACCTATGAGATAGCTTTTCATGAATGCTCGTACATAAAATGTGGGCCTACAGCACGGATAAACCTGGCCCACCGTAAGATCAACAGATGTCAGAAGCACGATTATGTGCTATAGTATGACAATGGATGATGACGAGTTTTAGGGTTCTCAGCACCTCAAATGGATTACGGTGTGATACACTATATCTCATTATGAATCCCAAAAAATAGGTTTTTTTATCAGTACAACAATACCGACTCCACTTTAATTTTATTAGATAATGAATTGGCACATCTGGGAAGCGTATTGCCGTCTAGTGGGATTTATGCCAGGCGAACGGGGATAAAAGTCTGCTCCAGTGTGCTACCGCCTGTTGGCAGTGACGTAAACTTATAATTTAGAGATACGGGCTACCTGCGAACGCCCTGAACCGTGCACATTGTTTATCAAATCCGTATGTATTCGACCATAGGCAATTACGTCACGCAGTTGAGCATTCGCAAGAGCTCCTTAAAACGTGCCCATTTGCAGGTATGCTCTCGATGCTAATTCCAAGTTACACAGAGTCTAGATTAGTAGCAATGCACCGCAGCGTGGTAGATTTAGTTCCGTGCATTTCAGATTACCGCATCTACATAGCGCTAAACTGCATACAAAGTAAGCTAACCAATAAATCCACAAGGCGTCAAAAGTTAGGGTGCGCACGAGCTGACTTTTACTACACTGCTAGCCATTACAATTACGCCATCATCAATGCAGAATACAAAAACGTCAAACTGGCACGAAGCGTACTACGTACCTGGATTTGGAAGCAATTAGTGTTTCGGAGAAGCCCCGCAGTATGTGGAAGCATCTTTCCTTATTTGTATAAGGAAAGATGGGCCAGCGCGTTTCTCATTCAGCAATCGCCTTTGATTCTTGGTTATCTGTGTTTAGCTTACGTCATGTCTCGTTCGACAGCGGCAAGATCTTGGCTTAGCGGGACTGCAGATTACAGTTCTGCAATACGGTTGCTCTTTTTGTTGGATTCCCACGAACGTGGAATCGTTGGTTTCAGAAAGTCCTAACTTGACAGCACTTTGTATCTCAGTGGCCCCATGTAACTAGCGCGAGAGAGGACATAGAAATCCTAAAATTGGGTTATTTATAGGAAGAGGACCATGCGGTCATACCACTGGAGCCTAGGGTCGAACGCGTCCGGTGCGTTCGCTGCTCTGTAGTTTGACCATAGTAACATTGCGTCTGTACCTCAGTATTGATCCTGATAATCCCACCACCTGACGGGAATACACTCAGATCAGTTTACTTATGGCGTACATTTATATTCCCGCGAGACAGCGCCTGATATTATCTAATGACCAGCTTGAGCCTTAAATATGATGATGATGATGTTTGGTTTGTGGGTCGCTCAACTGCACGGTCATCAGCGCCCGTACAAAGTCCAATTTTTACACAGTCCAAGAGAAAAGGGAACCACTTGCATTAATATCAAGAGCTTAGATGGAAACCCAGTTCTAAGCAAAGAAGGGAAAGCAGAAAGGTCGAAGGAGTATATAGAGGGTCTATACAGGGGCGATGTACTTGAGGACAATATTATGGAAATGGAAGAGGATGTAGATGAAGATGAAATGATAGATATGACACTGCGTGAAGAGTTTGACAGAGCACTGAAAGACCTTAGTCGAAACAAGGCCCCGGGAGTAGACAACATTCCATTAGAACTACTGACAGCTTTGGGAGAGCCAGTCCTGACAAAACACTACCATCTGGTGAGCAAGATGTATGAGACAGTCGAAATACCCTCAGACTTCGAGAAGAATATAATAATTCCAATCCCAAAGAAAGCAGGTGTTTACAGATGTGAAAATTACCGAACTATCGGTTCAATAAGTCACAGCTGCAAAATACCAACGCGAATTCTTTACAGACGAATGGAAAAACTGGTAGAAGCCGACCTCGTGGAAGATCAGTTTGGATTCCGTAGAAATGTTGGAACACGTGAGGCAATACTGACCCTACGACTTATCTTAGAAGCTAGATTAAGGAAAGGCAAACCTACATTTCTGGCATTTGAAGACTTAGAGAAAGCTTTTGACAATGTTGACTGGAATACTCTCTTTCAAATTCTGAAGGTGGCAGGGGTAAAATACAGGGAGCAAAAAGGTATTTACAATTAGTACAGAAACCAGATGGCAGTTATAAGACTCGAGGGACATCAACGGGAAGCAGTGGTTGGGTCGGGAGTCACGCAGGGTTGTAGCCTCTCCCCGATACTATTCAATCTGTATATTGAGCAAGCAGTAAAGGAAACAAGAGAAAAGTTCGGAGTAGGTATTAAAATCCATGGAGAAGAAATAAAAACTTTGAGGTTCACCGATGACATTGTAATTCTGTCAGAGACAGCAAAGGACTTGGAAGAGCAGTTGAACGGAATGAACAGTGTCTTGAAAGGAGGATATGAGATGAACATCAACAAAAGCAAAACGAGGATAATGGAATGTAGTCGAATTATGTCGGGTGATGCTGAGGGAATTAGATTAGCAAATGAGAAAGTTAAAATAGTAAAATAGTTTTGCTATTTGGAGAGCAAAATAACTGATGATGGTCGAATTAGAGAGGATATAAAATTTAGACTGGCAATGGCAAGGAAAGCGTTTCTGAAGAAGAGAAATTTGTTAACATCGAGTACAGATTATGTGTCAGAAACTCGTTTATGAAAGTATTTGTATGGAGTGTAGCCATGTATGGAAGTGAAACGTGGGCGATAAATAGTTTAGACAAGAAGAGAATAGAGGCTTTCGAAATGTGGTGCTACAGAAGAATGCTGAAGATTATATGGGTAGATCACATAACTAATGAGGAGGTATTGAATAGAATTGGGGAGAAGAGGAGTTTGTGGCACTCCTTGACTAGAAGGAGTGATCGGTTGGTAGGACATGTTCTGAGGCATCAAGGGATCACCAATTTAGTACTGGAGGGCAGCGTGGAGAGTAAAAACCGTAGAGGGAGACCAAGAGATGAATACACTAAGCAGATTAAGAAGGATGTAGGTTGCAGTAAGTACTGGGAGAGGAAGAAGCTTGCACAGGATAGAGTAGCATTGAGAGCTGAATCAAACCAGTCTCAGGACTGAAGACCACAACAACAACAACAAGATATTTTGCACATTCCAAACGGAACGCTGTCACGAATGATGATGATGAAATGATGAGGACAACACAAACACCTTGTCTCTAGGCAGAGAAAATCCCCATCCCGGCCGGGAGTCGAACCCGGGACCCTGTGATCCAGAGGAAACAACGTTAGCCACTGCGGACGTGAGCCTTAAAATAAATAATGCCAGTGGTATAGAATAGCGTCAATTTGAAATAGTTAAGAGCGATGCCGGAAAACTAAGTAACTTCTGTAAAATGCCCACCTCGCAATAAAACACACAATGCGGTGTTGAACTACTTCCTATGATTTACTAATTCAAACTGACAAGCAAACATCTGCCGGTGCTGGCGCAGGTGTTAGCAACTTCGAAATTAAAAATTAGACATCAGCAAAACTGTATCAAGAACTACGAAATCAATCGTTTGAACAATGTGGTTCTTCATATATTTCCCAGACAGTTTTCTTCGGAGAGAAATGAGTTGTCATCACACCATACTACTCAGTTCCCAACTGTAGTAAAAAAAAAAGGGATTTACACCCATTCAACGACTATTTAAATATCAGTCGGTCCATGTGTCTACCGTACACGAACAGGCACCCAGTGGGATGAAAAGGGCAGTTACCATTATCGCCCGTGTTTCATCGCTCGTGAGACTTCTTCAGGGTACGCCGCGGTGTCATTTTACGAAATACTAAAATCCTAAAATGAATCTACACCATGAGGAATGCCTCTCCAATAACGCCGAAACGGCGGCTGTTTTGTATTTTAGCGTTTCAGCATTTATAACTCATCACGTTAGTACCTCAGAAAGTATTTAGCCGCGGAAACCTGCGGGTTTATAAAACTAGATGATATTTCAGATAGCTAATACCATACGCGGTAACTAGTTTTCTGTTTCGGTCAGGGTACGAACAATCATTCCCGTAAACGTTGTCAGTTTCTTTACTCCAAAGATAACCCTTCTAACTGCTCTCCTTGCATGGGTGGTTCCTCCATGGAAGCCGCCCTGCGTTATCTGAGCGGCTCCAGGCAGCCCGGCGACTGCTGGTCGGCAGGTACCTGGTCGGGCTTCCTAATGCCGCTTCCTGGCCCGCGGCGCGGCCATCAGTAATTACACCGCCTTCTCTGGCAGATATTAGTAGCCGCGGCTACGTCTCGCATCAGTCCAAGCCGAAGCCGACTCGAGCGCCTGCAGTGGCAACGTACCCATCTTCCGGCATTATTAGCAGCATGGCTGACACACTAAAGGCGTTCTGTGTTACATGTACCGTGCTAAAAACATATATGTTACCGTGACTTAAGCAAGTACAGCGGTCTATAAATTAGATCGTCTTTTTTTCTGCATATGGTTTCCAAGCGAATGGATTTCCCTGATTTTGGGACGCTGGATTTACAAGTGCGATCATATTCCCTTCGTCACATCACATTTCGTAGATACAAAACAGTAATGAAACCGTGTAGTGTTCATTTATAATATAAGGTCACCTGTCTCTTTTATACTCACTCCTTCTATTTCCATTGACCTCTCATTCTTTTTACTGCCACTGTCTCTTATTGACCATCAATACTTCTTTTTTATCTCCCATTGCCATCGTAAAACGCCATGCTTTTGATTTGTATCTTAAAAGAGTAAAAGTATTATTTAATATATTTTACTGAATTGGCAGTCTTCCGAGTTTTACATAATTTTTGGATGTAACTTTTACATATTTTTAGGCATGTAACCCCTTTTAGCATATTTCTTACCACCGCAGTTCTACGTTGGGCATATCTGTATAGGCGTGAAGTGCCGGTTACACAGAGACATAAAGTTTTGATGTCGACCTCAGAGCACTTGCGATGAATCTTCAGCCTTTTCCATATGTTCACTACGTCAGTTAAAACTACATTTACGCCACAGATCAGATAGTAGGTGAATATTTTACATGCATATGTGCAGTAAATTTGAACGTACGAATGTCGGTAGTGGGTAATGATATTCATAAAATTTCCAAGCTCCCCCAGGAATATCACTTCAAAAACATATGATAAAAATGTCGAGGATTTGCTGCGAACTGCAATTACGTTTGTGACCATCCCTACAGTTAGTAGTTTTGGAACACAAAAATGATGGTTTTTTCCAGTGTATTTTGATGACGGATATAGGTTTTCAAAAACGGGAAAACGAGGTTTCTTGATGAAATTCCAAGGAATGTATAGTTAAAATTCGAGCCATTTTTCTCTGCAAAACCGCTAAAACAGGTTTTGCGTTGTTTTGCATCAGAACATTAATTTTTGAACCTCTGGATCGTGGTAATAGATAACTACATAGAAAAAATTCCTAAGTTTGCTGAGAACATGATCTTAAGGGTAGTGGGGCAAAGAATGTTCTGGTGCATTTTTTGTGCTGGTTGCACTCATTCAGGGGCAAGTATACATTCAGTGGCAAATTACCCCTCTTTCCCTCCCTTTAATCTGTCACTAGGTTAATTGGTTTTTGACCCACCAAGGGCTGATTTACGAACCCCTAAGGATAATCCCTCCTGTTCTCCCTCCCTCTTCCCCACCCATATGGGGAATGGAATACGTTTTTTTACACTTCCTCAGTTCTGTGCTGAGCCACTTTTTCTTCTCCTGGGATATTTCCCAGCCCTCCCATCCCCTTCCCCACTTCCCCCCTCCTGTGCCTCACCTGGAAATTGCTCAAGAAAAGACTCACTCAGTGGTGGAGAGGAAGGATCTCAGGACACAAAATTCAGTAATAATGTACTGTTCAATTCAGTTTTCATTGTCTTCATTTCATCAGTTTGCAGGTGACAAGGTTCCCTCACTTGGATGAAGCTCACACCCACACCCCTGGTCCCCACTTTCTATGCCATAATAGCTATAGGCATGCAGGAATGGAATGGAATGAAGAGTTGTATATTAGCTGCCTGCACTTATGTCAGCCAGCTAGGTACAGAGTGCACTGTCATTTGCGTCTGTCAGTGAGGTGCCACTGGGCACAGGATAAGGTGCAAGCAGGTGCATCTGGGAACCATAGGCTCTAGTTCCAAGTGCTGCCACCAGTGAAAAGCTGTCACACAGGAAGGAATCACGTGAAGATGAAACAAATAGGGGCTGTTGTGGTATAGTATGCCATTTTATGGATATTTTAGACCAGTTTGGAACGATATTAATGCAGTGTCTTACTATGTAGTGTCCACCTGGAAAAGTACAGTCATAATGTGTTCAATTGAGGAATTGTTGAGAGAGAGTAGTTTAAGAAGTGTCTTGGCTGTATGCATACAGCTGAGGACTGTGTCTGTAATCTCCTACATGAGGAATGGAAGGACGTGACAATGGACAGTGGATGAGCATGGGGTGAAAGCTTTTCAGCTGATAATAGCGATGCAGGAGGATGCATTTAAACTCATAGAGACTACTGCCTGTGCCCGAGCTGTTCGTGGTTTTTGAAATGGCACATCAATCTTCGTTCTTTTTCACTACCTTTGAGTGAGCTAATACACAATATCACCACCAAAGGTTACTTGAAATAGCCTCGTTTTCCTCACAACTTTCCTCAGGAACCAACAGAAACACAGCATTCACCACCTCCCCCAGGTTGAAAATTAATGGGAGCCAATATGAGTGCAGAAATGCTACATTCAATCAAGTGATCATGATATCATGGGATATAAGACAGATGTGCTCTCGGTTGCAGTCAGTAGACGAACCTTTTTTTTTTTTGGTCATCAGTCTACTGACTGGTTTGATGCGGCCCGCCACGAATTCCTTTCTTGTGCTAACCTCTTCATCTCAGAGTAGCACTTGCAACCTACGTCCTCAATTATTTGCTTGACGTATTCCAATCTCGGTCTTCCTCTACAGTTTTTGCCCTCTACAGCTCCCTCTAGTACAATGGAAGTCATTCCCTCATGTCTTAACAGATGTCCTATCATCCTGTCCCTTCTCCTTATCAGTGTTTTCCACATATTCCTTTCCTCTCCAATTCTGCGTAGAGCCTCCTCATTCCTTACCTTATCAGTCCACCTAATTTTCAACATTCGTCTATAGCACCACATCTCAAATGCTTCGATTCTCTTCTGTTCCGGTTTTCCCACAGTCCATGTATCACTACCATACAATGCTGTACTCCAGACGTACATCCTCAGAAATTTCTTCCTCAAATTAAGGCCGGTATTTGATATTAGTAGACTTCTCTTGACCAGAAATGCCTTTTTTGCCATAGCGAGTCTGCTTTTGATGTCCTTCTTGCTCCGTCCGTCATTGGTTATTTTACTGCCTAGGTACGAGAATTTCTTAACTTCGTCGACTTCGTGACCATCAATCCTGATGTTAAGTTTCTCGTTGTTCTCATTTCTACTACCTCTCATTACCTTCGTCTTTCTCCGATTTACTCTCAAACCATACTGTGTACTCATTAGACTGTTCATTCCGTTATTTAATTCTTCTTCACTTTCACTCAGGATAGCAATGTCATCAGCGAATCGTGTCATTGATATCCTTTCACCTTGTATTTTAATTCTACTCCTGAACCTTTCTTTTATTTCCATCATTGCTTCCTCGATGTAGAGACTGAAGAGTAGAGGCGAAAGGCTACAGCCTTGTCTTACACCCTTCTTAATACGAGCACTTCGTTCTTGATCGTCCACTCTTATTATTCCCTCGTGGTTGTTGTACGTATTGTATGTGACCCGTCTCTCCCTATAGCTTACCCCTACTTTTTTCAGAATCTCGAACAGCTTGCACCATTTTATATTGTCGAACGCTTTTTCCAGGTCGACAAATCCTATGAAAGTGTCTTGATTTTTCTTTAGTGTTGCTTCCATTATTAGCCGTAACGTCAGAATTGCCTCTCTCGTCCCTTTACTTTTCCTAAAGCCAAACTGATCGTCACCTAGCGCATTCTCAATTTGCTTTCCCATTCTTCTGTATATTATTCTTGTAAGCAGCTTCGATGCATGAGCTGTTAACCTGATTGTGCGATAATTCTCGCACTTTTCAGCTCTTGCTGTCTTCGGAAATGTGTGGACGATGCTTTTCCGAAGGTCAGATGGTATGTCGCCAGACTCATATATTCTACACACCAACGTGAATTGTCGTTTTGTTGCCACTTCCCCCAATGATTTTAGAAATTCTGATGGAATGTGTTGTGGCTTGGCAAGACAGCCAAGCCACTAGGAGGTGAAGCCGAAAGGCACGCGTTTAAGCTCACGCAGGCTGGCGTGGGGTCTGGAACAGTTAAAGGATTTGAGTCTAGCAAATAAAGTACGTAGCTGTTGGAATACTTAACTTTAATCCATAATTGGTGAACATCGGTCTGACGGTACATGCATCACAAGATAAATAGCAATTGATAATGGCGCCTTGCTAGGTCGTAGCAAATGACGTAGCTGAAGGCTATGCTAACTATCGTCTCGGCAAATGAGAGCGTAATTTGCCAGTGAACCATCGCTAGCAAAGTCGGGTGTACAACTGGGGCGAGTGCTAGGAAGTCTCTCTAGACCTGCCGTGTGGCGGCGCTCGGTCTGCAATCACTGACAGTGGCGACACGCGGGTCCGACGTACACTAACGGACCGCGGCCGATTTGAAGGCTACCACCTAGCAAGTGTGGTGTCTGGCGGTGACACCACAGAATGTTATTTATCCCTTCTGCCTTATTTGACCGTAAGTCCTCCAAAGCTCTTTTAAATTCCGATTCCAATACTGTATCCCCTATCTCTTCTAAATCAACTCCTGTTTCATCTTCTATCACATCAGACAAATCTTCACCCTCATAGAGGCTTTCAATGTATTCTTTCCACCTATCTGCTCTCTCCTCTGCATTTAACAGTGGAATTCCCGTTGCTTTTAATGTCACCAAAGGTTGTTTTGACTTTCCTGTATGCTGAGTCTGTCCTTCCGACAATCATATCTTTTTCGATGTCTTCACATTTTTCCTGCAGCCATTTCGTCTTAGCTTCCCTGCACTTCCTATTTATTTCATTCCTCAGCGACTTGTATTTCTGTATTCCTGATTTTCCCGGAACATGTTTGTACTTCCTCCTTTCATCAATCAACTGAAGTATTTATTCTGTTACCCATGGTTTCTTCGCAGCTACCTTCTTTGTACCTATGTTTTCCTTCCCAACTTCTGTGATAGCCCTTTTTAGAGATGTCCATTCCTCTTCAACTGTACTGCCTACTGCGCTATTCCTTATTGCTGTATCTATAGCGTTAGAGAACTTCAAACGTATCTCGTCATTCCTTAGTACTTCTGTATCCCACTTCTTTACGTATTGATTCTTCCTGACTAATGATTTGAACTTCAGCCTACTCTTCATCACTACTATATTGTGATCAGAGTCTATATCTGCTCCTGGGTACGCCTTACAATCCAGTATCTGATTCCGAAATCTCTGTCTGACCATGATGTAATCTAATTGAAATCTTCCCGTATCTCCCGGCCTTTTCCAAGTATACCTCCTCCTCTTGTGATTCTTGAACAGGGTATTCGCTATTACTAGCTGAAACTTGTTACAGAACTCATTTAGTCTTTCTCCTCTTTCATTCCTTGTCCCAAGCCCATATTCTCCTGTAACCTTTTCTTCTACTCCTTCCCCTACAACTGCATTCCAGTCGCCCATGACTATTAGATTTTCGTCTCCCTTTACATACTGCATTACCCTTTCAATATCCTCATACACTTACTCTATCTGTTCATCTTCAGTTTGCGACGTCGGCATGTATACCTGAACTATCGTTGTCGTGGTTGATCTGCTGTCGATTCTGATTAGAACAACCCGGTCACTGAACTGTTCACAGTAACACACCCTCTGCCATACCTTCCTATTCATAACGAATCCTACACCTGTTATACCATTTTCTGCTGCTGTTGATATTACCCGATACTCATCTGACCAGAAATCCTTGTCTTCCTTCCACTTCACTTCACTGACCCCTACTATAACTAGATTGAGCCTTTGCATTTCCCTTTTCAGATTTTCTAGTTTGCCTACCACGTTCAAGTTTCTGACATTCCACGCCCCGACTCGTAGAACGTTATCCTTTCGTTGATTATTCAATCTTTTTCTCATGGTAACCTCCCCCTTGGCATTCCCCTCCCGGAGATCCGAATGGGTGACTATTCCGGAATCTTTTGCCAATGGAGAGATCATCATGACACTTCTTCAAATACAGGCCACATGTCTTGCCGATACACGTTACGTGTCTTTAATACGGTGGTTTCCATTGCCTTCTGCATCCTCATGTCGTTGATCATTGCTGATTCTTCCGCCTTTAGGGGCAATTTCCCACCCCTACTACAAGAGAGTGCCCCGAACCTCTATCCGCTCCTCCGCCCTCTTTGACAAGGCCGTTGGCAGAATGAGGCTGACTTCTTATGCCGGAAGTCTTCGGTTGCCAATGCTGATTATTTATCAAAATTTAGGCAGTGTCGGGGATCGAACCCGGGACTGAAGAAGTTTTGATTATGAATCAAAGACGCTACCCCCTTTTTTTTAGACATTACCCCTTTTTTTTCCCTGAACCACGTTTTTTTTAGTGGAAGTGGTTGTGCCTATTTTTAGACGCTACCCCTTTTTTTCCTTTTTTTCTTTTCTATCCATCTTTTGTTTGTAAAAAAATAAAATAAAAATAAAATAAAACGCTTTATAGTCCAACAATGTGACCACTTTTTTTTGTTTTCTTTTTTTGGGAACAGGAAGGCAGGGTAAACAAACAATCTTTTATTCGTGCAATTGTGCTGTCCTAGGGATAAGAAAAGTATCGAGACAGCAAAAACAATTTGGAAACCATAAAATGAACGCAAAGGCCGCCATCTTTTCTTTTTTTTTTGTTTTTTTGTAACAGGAATAAAGTAAATGACAATCCTAGTCACGGGCGGGAGTGAAAATGATCATCTGCATCACAATCCCTGCAGCACGCGGTGTCGTATCATAAAGCTGGCAGAAATCCATATAATCTTGACCATTTCAGCCAGTGTGGGCGGTATTTATTTCTCCTGCGTCGACCATTCGAAGGACCACTATCTGAGGCGGTTTCGGTTTTTACCATCGTTGTGTGTGTGTGTGTGTGTTTTTTGTCCGCGTTAACATAATGCAGTCATAACTGACGCCAACAGGTAGGGGCCAGTTTTCTTCTCAGTGTGCTATATGCCAATATAATTGAACCGCGCAGTACTGTCCCTAGTCGTTCTGCTGCAGGAGTCTTCCCAGTTCTGGGACACCCCAGCTGTCGGGCGGATTGTGAAAAACACTTCCTAAAAAATTGGAAAAGTAAGTCCTGTATTTCGTATGACTCCGTATGAGCTCGTGTTGTTCTTGTAAATATATCCAATAATCCATCACGGACTTAATATCGTACGAATACAAATATTTCGTCGCATGTCCAGCGATCCAATTGACCGCATACGTCTTTTGTTTGGGAAAAAGGGTCTTGTCCGGTAGAAAAAGTACATCCGATGTGATTTCTGTGTAGTTAGGGCGCCGAAGGAAGGCCAGTATTCGACGCGTCAGTATTCAGACGTTCCTCGCTGCGCCACACACTAAACCATGTTCTTCCGTTGCTAACAGTCCACAGTTTGTGCAAAGAGGAGAATTGACCATATGAATTGTATGTAATCGACTCCTGGTCACAAGTTTACGGTTTATAAGAATATACCACATCGATCTCGCTGCTGTTGACAGTAATGGAGTATGCACTGCACACCAAATGTGGTTCCACGTTCTCGACGGGTATTTGAATTCCATTATATTGTGGCCATGGTGATCCATCAAGCATCTATAGATCTCCCGAGTCGTGGGTATTCTCGTCGAAGGTACTTTCAGACGAACATAACTGTAATCAACAAGAAATGAGGCAATGTGTGCAAGAGAAGGCGAAATATTGCCCACCGCAATAGGGGGTTCGTGCGAAGGCGGAACAAGTACTATCAGAGCTGACGTTATGGTATACTTTCGTTGTTGCCAATTTCGTATCATCGCTCGCATGTAAAGCGCCAGAGCTTTGTTTCGCACGTTTGTGAGGTTGAGGCCACCGTTCCGGAACTGTAGCGTTAACGTATCATATTTGATCTTAAATAACATCCCAGTACTAACATAGTAACCAAAGGCAGCCATGAGGCGGTCTGCGATACCCTTCGGTATTGGTAGGATCTGCGCTAAATGGGGCAGTCGTGACGCTATGTGAACGTTGGTGTATGCCACACGTTGGATCATGTCAAAGGCTCTCAGTGAGTTGTTCCGTATCGTCAGGCGAACATTCTGCAGAAGCCGCCGAGAACTCGCCGCCGCTGACCGCCGTAGTGAACGGGTAAATGTGATCCCCAGACATCTCAGCGATTCCACCGTCTGAAACGGTCCCGGTACGTCTTCCGGACCCCGTCCAATGTGCATAATTTTGGATTTCGTCATGTTAACGACACTGCCTGCCGCCGTCCCGTAAGAGTCTAGATGTTCAACAGCCTGACGCACTTCGAGTCCTGATCTGACAAGAAGGATCAGGTCGTCCGGATATGCGCGACAAACGAAAGAGTTCTCATTAAGCGCTATCCCAGTAAGTGAGCGCCTCACAACACACATCAGCGGCTCAAGCGCTATCGCAAACAGCATCATGGAGAGCGGGCACCCTTGTCGGACTGAGCTGTTAATAGGAATCGAGCCCGCTTCCCGACCGTTTACAATCACCTTCGATGTAGCCCCTCGTATTAGCCTCACAACGATGGAGATGAAAACAGGTGGAATCGCCATTCGGCTCATGACTGACGCCAAGAAGTCATGGTTTATCCTGTCGAACGCACTATCCAAGTCCACAGATATCATCGCTGCTCGCATTTTACACGTTTCCGCTAGGGCGATAACGTCACGGTATTCACTTAACGCTTCGCACCCCTAGGCAAGCCTGATCAGGGGATATTGTCCTGGATATCGCCAGCTTGAGACGAGACGCTAGTAGTCGTGCAAAGATTTTATAGTCGGTGTTTAGCATAGTGAGAGGCCGATACTGATTAACACTGCGACTCCCCGCCATCTTCGGTATGGGAAGAAGAAAGCCCGTCACAAAATCCAACGGTAGGCGCATGTCCGGACGCATCGCCTCATTGTACATCGACACCAACTGTGGCATCATCATGTCCACGAATTCTCGATAAAACTCTAGCGTAATCCCATCTGGCCCTGGTGATTTATGGGCCGCTCCTTTTGTGAGTGCCACCTTTATATCGTCTTCTGTGAGTGGCTCCATAAGCGCTGCCTTATCCGTCTCTGTCAGTGTCGTTTGCAGATGTTGCAGTATCTCTTCCCCCACCAGATGATCCGTCGGTGTACCGGCATAGAGGCGGCGGAAATGCTCTAAAAATTCATTTGCAATGTCCTGTTGTGTTGTCAGTTGACGGCCATCTAAACCGTGGAGCACTGTTACCAATGCCCGGCGGTAACGTTTGTGTTCCCGCGACACATGGTGCATCGAGGTACGTTCCCCAGTGATGGTGTCGAGACATCTTGCCCGTATTGGGATGCCATACAGTCGTCGTCGCGTGATCGATAGGATTTGTGCCTTGACACGATGAACTTCCGCATGATGTTCTGCCGACGGCACCTGGAAGGACAGCTCACGAAGCATGGTGTAATAATAATCAAGAGTGTCTCTTTGCCATCTCGTCTTATCGCGACCATACTGTATGAGAGCTCTTCTTATTGCCGGCTTAGTACACTCGAGTCACCATTGAAGCACGGAGGTATATGTTGGTAGACGGCATTGACATGTGGCCCATACCTCCTCGACCCTCTGACGACATTCGGGGTCCGCCAAAACTGACGAATTGAGCTTCCATGTCCCGCGGCTTCTCCACACACTTTGCCTAGGGAGTGAGATGGTACAAATGTAAGCCAGATGATCAGTAAATGCCGCAGGCCATCGTTCCGCGTCAACCACCTTATCCTGTAGGCCAACCGAAACATATATGCGATCGAGTCTGCTCGCCGAGTGACTGGTATAAAAAATATATCCTTCACAGTTCCTATGAATCATGTCCCAGGTGTCGCGTAACTCCAGATCCCGGTAGAGCACATGCAATTCACGACAGGTATTGTAATGTGGAGTCTGGTCTTTTTGGGCTAAAACACAATTGAAGTCACCACCTATAATGAAATGATCGAATCTGCCGGTAAATAAGGGCACAATCTCTTCCGAATAATATCTCGCACGCGCCCGTCTGTTGTCTGTGCCGGAAGGGGCATAAACATTGAGAATGCGAATTCCATTAACAGTTATCGCCAGTCCTCGTGCCGAAGGTAGATAAGCCAGGTCTCGAACTGGAATCCCGTCCCAGACCAATATCGCCGTTCCACTGTCGTTGTTCGAGTGCGGCGAGGTGTAGGAGATGTATCCATGGACTTCCTGGAACACAGGAATGTAAATTTCCTGCACCATCAGTATATCCACATCCGACGCGTATATCATCTCCCTAAACAACTGCTGTTTCACGGGCGATCTAATGGTATTTACTTTCACTGTCCCTATTCTGTATGCCTGGGGTCGAGTAGCCGTCATCTCCACATGATGTTAAAATGACAAAGTTTCACCGTATCGATAGTCCCTTTGCACATCCGCAGAGGTCGCCCGACGGACGTGTCCCTGTGACATTAGGTTTCTTGAGATGCGGACGGATGCGAGTCCCCACCAGTAAAATGGTCCGCATCGGTGATTTCGTCGTCCTGCTCATACCAGCTGATATTATTGGGGTGCTCCAAATTTTCCTGTGCGGCATTGATGTGTGACATCTGTTGTTCTTTCGCAGCTTGAGACTCCATCGCAGAAGGGGTAGCAGGCCCCTGAGCGGATGCGTCTTCCGAGCGACATGACATCTTTTCACTGTCCGAATTCATATGGTCTGCGACATCCGAAGCTTGTGGTTCCAAGTCAGACAGGTCCATAGTGTTAGACTCATCTGGGCTCCCAAGAAGAGAAGGAAGTGTCTCCGCAGAGTTTAGTCAGCGCTTCTTGCGGCGCTTTGGCGAGCGTTGTTTGCGGGCCCTAACCTCGGCTTCTGGTGTTGGCGAATCTTGCATCACCTGCGCTCTCGCTGCCGCCACAACGCCCTGGGGCGTTCCACTTCAGCTTCCATGCCTGTTGTGATGCTGTCATCCTCTTTCTGCACCACCTGTAATGTCTAGGATTGGGGGTTGGTCGGAGCCATTCCTTCTTCAGTGGGGTCCGAAGGCACCTCAATCAACTGCGGCGTCGGTTCGATAGTGCGCTCCGATCTCGGCGTCACCTCCCCGCGAAGCGCCGCCACGTAAGTCATCGGCAGTGACGTTGGTGTAGTCGGATTCTGGAGGTCTCCGCTGGGGAGTTGCACGAGTCTCCTCTGCATACACGCAGATCGAAGATGTCCTTCACCACCACACCCGGAGCATGTCCGGGGCTGTCCATCATACATGACAATAGCTCGACAGCCGCCGATGTTGATGTACGATGGCACATGTTTCGTGAGCGCAATCCGCACCTGTCGGACACCATTGAGCACTGGATACGTACTAAAACTTGCCCAACGTTCGGCCGTACGACTGATAACTCTGCCATATGGCTGGAGCGATTCAGTGACCAAGGATTCTGGTACCTCGAAAGGCAGCTCGAAGACTCGAATCTTACGCACGCCTAGGCCCGAATGAGCGACTAAAACTTCGCCAATATGAACATCGGAGTGTCGGAACTGAAATACTCGTTTGGCGGCTTCAATGATCCTATCGCATGCTGCGTCGTCAATCATCTTTACGTAAAGAGTGCTGCTCACGATTGATAAATGAATTCCAATAATCTCCGTGTAATTAAGTTGCACTTCGTCCCTCAAGAAACGTTCGATTTCGAAAGCCTTCGGTCGTGCACACTCGTTACAGAACGTGAACTGTATCGTGGTTTTTCGGAAATTGTGTGCCATTGCGTTCGATTCAAACAATAACACACGCGAGTGACGACGGTGTAAACACCGCTTCTTCCGCGAACGTTCGCAGCCGGGACGTAAACAAGTCCGAGCTGCTCCGCGGCTAAATGCGGACTGAGGCCGTTGGCAGAATGAGGCTGACTTCTTATGCCGGAAGTCTTCGGCCGCCAATGCTGATTATTTATCAAAATTTAGGCAGTGTCGGGGATCGAACCCGGGACTGAAGACGTTTTGATTATGAATCAAAGACGCTACCCCTAGACCACGGGTTACGTGGAAGTACTATGAAACATCAACGGCAACCGAGATCCTCATCAGCCTCCACCTCACAAGTTTAAAAATGAGTACATGTGGTTGGGTTCCATGTCTTTGTTCAATCCATGTGATTCTTTGGGGATTCTTATTGTTTTCTCTTCTTCGTTCAGCGACCTCTGGCATGTCTGGATCAGCAACAGCCACCATCTTGTTGGGACATGCAGTGGCCTCTGGCATGTCCAGGCAGCAGCAGCCATCACTGGCTTGTTGGGACCTGCAGCAACCTCAAACCTGTTGGGCCAGCAGCAGCACCATGGGATCCTGTAGTGCACCTGGTCAGCATGTTGAAGCAGGACAAGGCTCTGCTATTATCCATCCCACTCATCAGTGAAGACACCCAGCCAGGTGCCCTTCACCACACGATGCAGATTAGTACTGGTCTGTAACATACGCACCATCCTAGCACATTCCAGTGTTGTTACAAGAGCAGTGTTCTGATATGATGAATGAGAAGCTGCTGGTTCCTCCCAGTGCTCTACTGCTATTCTCTTAACCTTATAATTGTACAGTTAGTGGTTCAAAGAGCTTAAATATTGGTACAGGAGCATCAGTGGACATTGACTGGCATGTTGTGTTCGAGATTGGAAATGTATTGAGAAGTGCTGAAGTGCTATCTATAACATCACTGTACGATGACATGGCACTCATGGCGTGATCTGGAGGTGGATCCATTTATCTACAACACTCAACCATTACAAATTTCTTTGACCTACAGGTAGCGCTATCCCTGGTGTTGGAAAGACTGAAGTGCGGGTTGCCATGTGTTCAAACTGTGGTAAAGATACTGTGAACTATTTCCGTTTGTATAGTGCGCATGCAGACGATTTAGAGCACTGCATAAGTATGGTGTCAAAAAACGAAGCTAAGGAAACATACATCAGTCTAAGAGAAATACACCCTGAATTCTGTGCATACGAGAAAGCTTTATATGCTAAATGCTGCACAGTTCTGGAAATTGAAATAGTAAACTTTTAGTGATGTATACCATTGCTGATGTGTAAATAAAAAAGTACTATCACAAAATCTTTTTAGTTAACCTTATTTAACTACCCTATCATTATATAATACAAAGTGTAGCTATTGTAGCACAATCTGTAATATGAGTACATTAAAGACCAAAACCCGATGTAGGGTCAGAACTTTGCTGTAAATGACTGTACGTGATGGTGCGGAATAAGTCCAGAAGAAGAAGAAGAAGAAGAAGAAGAATGGGATATTCCTATTTAATAATATGCGAGTGATAATTGTAGTTTCATCAAACTGTGGCAAGGCAAATGTTCTCATGCCACTGTTAACACACCCAGATGGAGTCTGCTTTGGGCACATATATGTATTTTCAGGAATGCTATTACAGGGCATGTACCAGTTTCTGCAAAAGATGCTGTAGGGTGTAGATGGTAGATGGTTTAACATACACGACATTCAGTCAAATCCCTCTGCCAGAAAAAGTAAACCGGTGAAATTCATATTTGACTATGTCGTTGTGGAAACCCAGAATGAAATTCTACAAAATTTCTGTTTTCTTCACCATATGGGTGTTGATGTACTTTACTTGAGTCAAACATATTCCAGAATCCTCAAACAGTTGGTGAGGAATAACGCAGATCCCATTATAGCTTTCAAGCAAGACAGTCTAAATTTAAAACAGATTTACCAGGCCCATGTAGGAACCGACAGTCATGTCAGTCAACGATTCCGTAAAGATATGCACACAAGTACTTCAGTTTAAATCACACCACGGACAAGTTCGCACACACGTCAAGCACTCACGAACGTCAATCACTCACTCCAAGAAGACAGGTGAACGTAGACAGAGAATGCGTATACAGATAGATGGAATATTTTAACCTCTCGAAGTTGATATAAACTCACTGGGTACAGGGCTTTCCCACCTTTCGCGTCTACGACGTTCGCCATGACTGTCTCAATGCAGGATCGCACTCTGCTTGTAAGGCTGTATTACCAGAATGATGACTGTGCACGCGTCGCTCTGCAGAAGTTCCTGACGCTGAAGGGTCTGGAAACAGGCGTTCGTTCGATGACTGCTGTGGGTCTGGAGAAAATGATTCGGAAATTCGAAAAGGCGAGTTCTTTTGTTGTGCAACCTGATAGAGAGAGGGAACGAATTGATTCGACGTCAGTGGAAGCAGTGGCCACAGCAATGCACGAGGAGAAGAGTGGTGATGTGCTAACCTGTAGTGCACGGAGAACTGCCGGAACACTGGACATACCCGTGATCACGGTGCGTAAAATCCTATGAAACATCCTTTTTTGCTGAATAAAATGTTCTCGGGTTTCCGATCGCGTCAATTGCTTAAAACTACACGAGCTTTGGGCCAAGTTCTCCTTGTCACTGTCAAGTTGTATGACTGCCAGTGGGCTGTTGGTGGGCCCTTATACACGCTAGCTGCCGCCTGTGACGTCACTGGTGCCCGTGACATTGCCATATATGGGCATGTTTTGAGTCGACGTTCGATGTGCCTTCTTCAACCACTTGATCGCTGGATCCCACGCGGCGCTGAGCTGCAGGCCACCGTCTCTGTCCAGGGTGTTTTCGGTAATTTTTATTTCAATAGCTTCCTTTATTAAACTGTCCCAGAAGCCGTTAGTGCGAGCCACGACAGAGGTATCGTCAAATTTTATGTGGTGACCGTTTTCTAACGCATGCTCAGCTAACGCAGGTTTCTCTGGGTAGCGTAGGCGATAATACCTCTCAAGTTCTTTCCTGCGTTGTTTCACAGTGCGCACTGTTTGTCCGATGTACTTCTGGCCACACTCACAAGGTATTTCGTAGAGTCCAGGTGTTCTGAGACCAACTGCGTCTTTAACTGGTCTCAGTAACTGACGGATTTTCGTTGGAGGCCTGAAGGTTGATTTGATCTTGTGCCTTTTCAACAGGCAGCTTATCTTGCCCGACACAGAGCCACAGAATGGCAGTAAAGCAAGTTTCTTTTCCTGCACTTCGTTGGTGGTCTTATTCTCATATTTCCCAGAAATCATTTCTTTCACTTGATGGTCGCTGTAGCCGTTATTCCTGAAAACCTTGCGTGGGTGGCTCAGTTCATGGGACAGGTTATCGTCGTCTGATATTACTCTTGCACGATGCACCAATGTTTGTAATACTGTGTGCTTCTGTGCTGGTTGATGATGGCTTGTGGCGTGCAGGTACAGGTCTGTGTGGGTTGGTTTTCTGTAGGCGCTGTGGCCAAGGCACCCATTTCGTTTACGGTGGACAAGGACGTCGAGGAAGTGCAATGCATTATCTTTTTCCCCCTCCATGGTGAACTGGATATTACTGTTGATGCCATTGAGGTGTTCCGAAAACTCGTCTAGTTTCTCGCGTCCGTGTGGCCAAATGACGAATGTGTCGTCAACGTATCGAAAGAAACACTTCGGCTTCAATGGCGCTGTTGTAAACTTCTTCATGGAAAAATTTGGGGATATTGCCATAGATTCAGGATTTTCCAGGTCTCTGTAAATAGGTTTTATGATATCCATGAGTGCTGCTTGGAAGGAATGTTTATAGCTATATGAACTATTTGAGTACTGGGCATTGCGGTAATTGCACCATGAATCAGGTCCAGGAGGGCACTGGTGGTGTACTGGTTTTTCGTCTGTTGACAGTCTGTGGAAGAAGGTAGCCCATACTGCCTGCTTCATTTTCAACAAATCCTCAGTATTATTTCTAAAGGCCATCAAATAATACTGCTGTAGTTCATCAATCATGTTATCTGTCAGCCTGCCTCTTATGGTTTTACCACCACAAAGTTTCTTGTCTCTCAAACTTTGTTTCAACTTCCTCAACCTGGTGCCCATCCTTGACATGACCAACACATTCTAGTTTATAACACCAGAATCCACAGCCTTCTATATAAAAAAAATTACCGATTTTATTAGATCTTCAAGTAATACAGATAAAAATTTTATCATTTTCAACCGGTGTGGATTATATTTAAAAGATAAAATACTTCCCATGTGAGTTTATAAGTGATATATATATGAGATAAAAATCCAAATATGTGAAAAACAATTTTTTTTCCGTTCTAACTCCCCTTAACTCTGAGCAAAATTACACAACAACGACGGCGTTCCTGATTTGACGAACCATCGCAGAGACAGTAGAACGGACAAAACATTCGATGTCAGTGGTGAAAAACCATACTAGTTGGGCATGCTGCCGATAAGATTAAAAGCGATAGAGAACTAGTCTAATGAACCCCATTTTCCTAAATGCAACAGAAGCTGTAGATTATTCACGCAAAAATTTGCAGATGTATGGTAAATTACTGCAAAAGACCGGTGCACATATCAAAGCAGGAAACTGGCACAGTGCGAAATACAAAACCGTTATATAACTGATATTAGATGCTCGATGTAGCATTGGTGCCGGTATTGATACCCAGCATAAAAGAGTCAGCAGTCGATCCCCACAGTATATTTACTACAACAATCCCAATAAACTAATAGATCTACTGCGACTGCCCATGACTGCCGGTATTACTGCTCATTCGAAAGAGGTTGTTTCATTGGTTGATCTTAGAAAGAAAGGTATGATCGAATAAGTAGCTAACGTTGCACCTGTGCTCTAGGAGTGGCGTCTTTGATTAGTAATCTAATCGTCCTTGTTCCCCTATTCGAACTCGCCATCGCTTAAATTAGCAATGGAAACAGATTACTTCCAGCATAAAACTCATCCTCATTCAGCGAACGGTTTTGTCAGAGAGGTGGGAGGAGACGATATTGGTTCAGGCACTCTCTCGCCCTTGGGGTTGGAACCTAAAGGCGGAAGAATCACCAATGATCAACGGCAAGACTATGCAGAAAGCAATGGAAACCACTGAATTAAAGACACAAGGTGTAGCCACAGGGTATGTGGCCTGTAATTAGCAAAGTACCAGATAACAGCTGCATTGGCAAAAGTTTCCAGAATAGTCCCCCATTCTGATCTCTGGGAGGGGACTGCAAACGGGGAGGTCAACGTGACAAAAAGATTGAATAATAAACGAAAGGATAACGTTCTACGAGTCAGGGCGAGGAGTTTCAGAGGTTTCAACGTGGTAGGGAAGGTAGAAAGTCTGAAAATTAAAGTGCTAAGGAGTAGTCTACTTTTAGTGGGGGTCAGTGAAATGAGATGGAAGGAAGACAAAGATTTTTGGCCATACGAGTATAGGGTGACATCAACAGCTGCAGAAAATGGTATAACGAGAGTAAGATTCGTTATGAATAGGAAAGCAGGGCAGAGAGTGAGTTAATGTGACAATTCAGTGACAGTTGTTCTCATCGGAATCACCAGCAAACCAACACCGACAGCGAAATTTCTGGTACACATGCCGATGTTGCAAGCCGAAGATGAAGAAACGGAGAACGTATATGAGGATATTAAACTGGTAATTCAGAACTTAAAAGGAGATAACAATCTAATAGCCATGAAGGACTGGAATACTGTTGTAGGGAAGGAAAAGGGAAATGGGTCACAGGCTTGGCTTGGCAACTGAACGACAGAGGAGAAAGTCTAAGCGTGTTCTACAATAAATGTCTGTTAGTCGTGGTAAATAATGGCAGGCAGAGACGCCGAGACCAGATATCGGATTGTAGGAAATACCCAGGAGGAGATGTAGACTCAGATCACAACTTAGTAGTGATGAAGTGTAGGTTGAAGTTTAAGAGTCTACTCAAGAAGAATTATGGTGCAAAGAAGTAGGAAACAGAAGTACCAGGAAATGAAGTGATACATTTGATGTTCTCTGAGGCTATAGACACTGCGATAATGAATGGCTCAGTAGGCAGTACAGTTAAAGAGGAGTGGACATCCCTAAAGAGGAAAATCACAGAAGTTTGGAAGAAAACCGTAGGTACATGCAAGACAAGCGGAAAGAAACCATGGGTAACGGATGGAATAGTTCAGTTGACAGATGAAAGAAGGAAGAACAGAAATGTTCAGGGAAATTCAGGAATACAGATATACAAGTAACTTTAGGACGAGATAAATATGATGTGTAGGGAACCTAAGGGAAATTGCTGCTTAAGAAATGTGAAGAAATCGAAAAAGAAATGATTATCCGAAGGACGGATTCAGGATACAGGAAAATGAGAAACACTTTCCGTGAAATAAAATGCAAGGATGATAGCATTAAGAGGTTAATGGAAATTCCATTATAAAATGCAGAGGAGAGGGAAAGGATGGGTGGAAAACTTCAAATGACATAAGGTAAAAGGGATGTCTAACATTCCACCGGAATTTTTAAAATCACTGGGGGAAGTGGTAACAAAACGACTATTCACGCTGGTGTGTAGAACGTATGAGACAGGTGATATAACACCAGACTTTCGGAAAAACATCATCCACACAATTAAGAAAAAGATGGCAAGAGATGACAAGTGCGAGAATTATTTCACAATCAGCTTAACAGCTCATGTATCCACTTTGCTGACCAGAATAATATACAGAAGAATGGAAAAGAAAATTGAGTATGTGTTGTGATGACGACCAGTTTGGCTTTAGTAAAGGTAAAGACAGCAGAGGGGCAGTTATGACATAGGGGTTGACAATGGAAGCAAAACTGAAGAAAAATCAAGCCACGTTCATAGGATTTTTCGACCTGGAGAAAGCGATCGACAATGTAAAATGGTCAAGATATTCGCAATTCTAGGAAAATAGATGTAAGCTACAGGGAATGGCGGCTAATATACGATACGTGCAAGAACCAAGAGGGAACAATAGGACTGGACGACCAAATAAGAAGTGCTCTCATTAAAAAGGGTATGGGACAAGGATGTTGCATTTCACCTCTGCCGTTCAATCTATACGTCGAAGACGCAATCAGGGAAATAAAAGGAAGGTCAGAGTGAAAAGATATCAATGACACGATTCGCTGATGACATTGCTATTCTCAGTGACTGTGAAGAAGGACTGAAGGATGTTTTGAGTGGAATGAACACTCTAACGAGTGCACAACATGGCCTGAGAGTTAATTGAAGAAAGACGATAGTGATTAGAAATAAAATAAACAGCTAGAAAAGTTTACAACTGGAGATCATGAAGCAGACGAAGTTAAAAATTCTGCTACCAAGGCAGCAAAATTACCCATGACCGACGGAGCAAGGAGGACGTAAAAAGGAGAACAGAACAGGGATAAAAGGCAGTCCTGGCCAAGAGAGGACCGTACAAGACAGACCTGGCCAAGAGAAGACCTCTAGTAACAAACTTGGGTCTTAACTTGAGGAAGTTATTTCTAACAATGTATGTTTGGAGCACAGTACTTTATGATAATGAGACATGGAATCTGGGAAAACCAGAAAATAAGAGAATCGAAGTCTTTGAGATGTGGTGCTAGAGAATAATGTTGAAAATTAGGTAGACTGTTAAGGTATGAAATAAGGAGGCTCTCCGCAGAATCGGTGAGGAGACGAACATATGGAAAACACTGACAAGAAGAAGGAACAGACTAATAGGACATCTGTTAAGGCATCAGGGGCAACTTCCATTGTACTAGAGGGAGCTGTAGAGGGTAAAAACAGTAGAGGAAGACAGAGACAGGAATACAAAAATTGCTCTAAGCACTATGGGACTCAACATCTGAGGTCATCAGTCCCCTAGACTTAGAACTACTTACACCTAAGTAACCTAAGGACATCACACACATCCATGCCCGAGGCAGGATTCGAACCTGCGACCGTAGCAGCAGCGCCGTTCCGGACTGAAGCGCCTAGAACCACTCTCGCAGGAACACATCCAGCAAGTAATTGAGGACATTTGGTGCAATTGCTACACCGAGATGTAGAGGTTGGCACGGGAGAGGAATTCGTGACAGGCAGCATCATGCATCAAGCCACCCAGAAGACTAATGACTCGAAAAAAAGAAAAAAAAAACTTCCAGAACCCCACAAACGAGCACGGAAAATATACCTTTGTAGGCATGTTACGATTAAATGTTACGCAAGGTAGGCTTTGCAGTTATGAAAGATTATTCACATGAAAAGATTCAAATATACTTTAATGGTTATTGACGCACACTCCAAATTTACCAGGACATTGCCTGTTAAAAGAAAAAACTGGGAAAAATGTCGCGGACGTGTTCGAGCGTTTGCTATAGAGAGGGATGAACTGGTGCCCGGACAGCTTCCAAACCAATCACGATGGAGAGTTTCACAATAGGTATTTCAAGATCATGAAGGAGTGTTATGGTATACATCACTACTGAACATTCATCTACTTGAAAGCGAGTATTGCGGAAAATAAAAGGTTAAACGTGGATTCGCTTTAATGTTCGTGGCTCAAGTAAATGTACAAATATACTCCCAGAAATAACTGCACAGTATAATCGAACCTATTCGCAATTCTAGGAAAATAGATGTAAGCTACAGGGAATGGCGGCTAATATACGATACGTGCAAGAACCAAGAGGGAACAATAGGACTGGACGACCAAATAAGAAGTGCTCTCATTAAAAAGGGTATGGGACAAGGATGTTGCATTTCACCTCTGCCGTTCAATCTATACGTCGAAGACGCAATCAGGGAAATAAAAGGAAGGTCAGAGTGAAAAGATATCAATGACACGATTCGCTGATGACATTGCTATTCTCAGTGACTGTGAAGAAGGACTGAAGGATGTTTTGAGTGGAATGAACACTCTAACGAGTGCACAACATGGCCTGAGAGTTAATTGAAGAAAGACGATAGTGATTAGAAATAAAATAAACAGCTAGAAAAGTTTACAACTGGAGATCATGAAGCAGACGAAGTTAAAAATTCTGCTACCAAGACAGCAAAATTACCCATGACCGACGGAGCAAGGAGGACGTAAAAAGGAGAACAGAACAGGGATAAAAGGCAGTCCTGGCCAAGAGAAGACCGTACAAGACAGACCTGGCCAAGAGAAGACCTCTAGTAACAAACTTAGGTCTTAACTTGAGGAAGTTATTTCTAACAATGTATGTTTGGAGCACAGTACTTTATGATAATGAGACATGGAATCTGGGAAAACCAGAATATAAGAGAATCGAAGTCTTTGAGATGTGGTGCTAGAGAATAATGTTGAAAATTAGTGTAGACTGTTAACGTATGAAATAAGGAGGCTCTCCGCAGAATCGGTGAGGAGACGAACATATGGAAAACACTGACAAGAAGAAGGAACAGACTAATAGGACATCTGTTAAGGCATCAGGGGCAACTTCCATTGTACTAGAGGGAGCTGTAGAGGGTAAAAACAGTAGAGGAAGACAGAGACAGGAATACAAAAATTGCTCTAAGCACTATGGGACTCAACATCTGAGGTCATCAGTCCCCTAGACTTAGAACTACTTACACCTAAGTAACCTAAGGACATCACACACATCCATGCCCGAGGCAGGATTCGAACCTGCGACCGTAGCAGCAGCGCCGTTCCGGACTGAAGCACCTAGAACCACTCTCGCAGGAACACATCCAGCAAGTAATTGAGGACATTTGGTGCAATTGCTACACCGAGATGTAGAGGTTGGCACGGGAGAGGAATTCGTGACAGGCAGCATCATGCATCAAGCCACCCAGGAGACTAATGACTCGAAAAGAAGAAAAAAAAAAACTTCCAGAACCCCACAAACGAGCACGGAAAATATACCTTTGTAGGCATGTTACGATTAAATGTTACGCAAGGTGGGCTTTGCAGTTATGAAAGATTATTCACATGAAAATAAAGGATTCAAATATACTTTAATGGTTATTGACGCACACTCCAAATTTACCAGGACATTACCTGTTAAAAGAAAAAACTGGGAAAAATGTCGCGGACGTGTTCGAGCGTTTGCTATAGAGAGGGATGAACTGGTGCCCGGACAGCTTCCAAACCAATCACGATGGAGAGTTTCACAATAGGTATTTCAAGATCATGAAGGAGTGTTATGGTATACATCACTACTGAACATTCATCTACTTGAAAGCGAGTATTGCGGAAAATAAAAGGTTAAACGTGGATTCGCTTTAATGTTCGTGGCTCAAGTAAATGTACAAATATACTCCCAGAAATGACTGCACAGTATAATCGAACCTAATGTAGCATAACAAAAATCAGACTTATCAATGTTCATGATAATGTAATCATGGATACGGTATGTTACAGTATTAATGTGCTGCACCAACGTAAACAGAAATTTAATGTGGGTGAGTTGGTATGTATCTCAAAAACATAATACAGCATTTTAGAAGTCATAATTTCCAAATTAGTCGAGTGCGATATTCACTGTTTTCTAAGTGCATAGAACAAATCCCAGACCTTACGTTATTTCTGGATGCCTGTAGAACATGCAGAGGAGCTCAGAACCATCCGTATTTCTCACAGATCGTGTCATAAGACTTCGAGAGAATACAGTATGATGTGTTGGTAAATATGCCAACACCTTGTAGCTAGAGCCGGCCTAAAGGCACGCTATCTATCGCAGACGGGCGTGAATTCTGGAACAGGATAAGTAGTGAATTCTAATAAGAAAAGTATGCAGCTCCTCGAATACTTATCTTTTATTCTTTGATGTGAATACAGCATTCTTGATGAGACATTTCATACGATAGCTATCAAACTACGTAAGGCTAATGGCGCCTTGCTAGGTCGTAGCCATGGACTTAGCTGAAGGCTATTCTAACAGTCTCTCGGCAAATGAGAGAAAGGCTTCGTCAGTGTAGTCGCTAGCAAAGTCGTCGTACAACTGGGGCGAGTGCTATTCCGTATCTCGAGACCTGCCTTGTGGTGGCGCTCGGTCTGCGATCACACAGTGGCGACACGCGGGTCCGACATGTACTACATGGACCGCGGCCGATTTAAGCTACCACCTAGCAAGTGTGGTGTCTGGCGGTGACACCACACAGTACTAGTTAAATGAATTGGTTTTCCTGCAAGACAAAACAGTTGGATTGATGTTGACAGTTTTATATATAATGGGGTGCATCGAGCACAGCTAGCACAGTAGAATAACATGCACGATAGGAGACACATTATAGAAGATGGTGGTATTCTCGACAATCTCCAGTCTAATTGCACATTCTGGGATATAGTTATTGTGGATCTGGTACAAAGCTTCATTAGCGTTTGGCTCGTGGTGATAAGGGGATTAACCTGCTCTATGAGCTGTGTGTGGAACACGATATTGCATACACAAAACATACAGAATTCCCAGAACGTCAAGCTGCATATCAAATTTTAAATGATGAGCACGAGGCAATGTGTGCGAGAAAGAATATTGGTATATGGCAGCGCACTGCAGCATTTGCAGCTGATCGAAACATGCATGGTAAAATTAAATTAGGCTTAGGTGCGAATTTCAAGCAAGTTATGAATGCTACCTGTCGTGCACTGAAGAAGAAGAAGACAGTGATAGGAAGAAGATGAAAAAGGCAGGGCAGGGGTGATTAAGATACTGTACCCTGACAGCGATGTATGCAGCTAAAAGCTCCCTGAGTATAAATGACCGATTAAAGCACTGCGGATTCTGCTGGTACCTAAGACATGAGGCAGAATTATCTTTTCCTTCATTTCTGCCCTCGTAAGTCTCTCAGTGTGGGTTCACTGGATGGTGGTGCTGCGGCTATTGTCTGAACAGTCATGAATGCACAGAATTTTCATGGGCTGCTAGAGGGAGCAACAAGACATAACCACATGATGGAAGCAGCAGGAAGAGATAATAGCTGAAACCATACAAGAAAGGACTAGGTCTCTTCATCAATAAAAAAAGCCTGTTAGCTGTCCTACCGCTTACAGATGCAGATCTGCACAGTTTTGAGTGGAGAAAATTCAGCATTCCAAGATTCCGTGGTGTCTTTATCCGTGATATATTACCGAAGACTACGTGAAAATACAGAGAATATGAAATTGTGAGTTTAGATGTTACTGGGGAACCAGGAACCCACTGGGTGGCGTATGCTAAAAGCAACTCAAATAACGTCTACTGTTTGGACTCGTTTGGAGACCTGCAGCCACCAGAAGAGTTTCTACGATACTTCGCTGACGGAAGACTTGTGTTCTAGAAATTTCATCGGTACTAAAACTTCAATACTTGCCCGTGTGTGTGCATCTGTGCATCATATCTCTTCTAATGTTTGCGGAGAAAGATGTATAAGTAGATGCAGTAAACGACCACTCATCAGTTGAGGGTCAGATGCTATGTTGTATACTCCGTCTTTAAAATAAGAAGATCATCAGTATTACGAGCGAACTACTTCCCACAGACCGATCTAAGCAACGGGGAGCGGAATACTGCTTTGACTGGACTGGAGACAGACCACAGCGTTCAGGTTATCACAGAGATTAACTATGAACTTTATCTGAAATTAATGGTGAAAAAGAAAACTGGGAAACAGAACTTGCTGCATATGATATTGACGATTTAAACGACGTTTTTAAATCGGTCTAGGAAAGTGATTGTATTACGTGCAAACAATAGAAACTTAATTCTAAAATAAAGACACCGAATGCAGTGGTTGACATTAACCAGGAAGGTTCAGTAGGGAGACTAATGGGTTTCACTAAAGGACAGGTTTTGAAGAAGAACTCTAATAACTTTTACAGATGTGATAAACCAGTTTATATACTTCCTGTCAGCACAATCTGTGACGAGTGTAAAATTGCAAGAAATTCCTATCTGAAAAATAGATTGATTTATACAATTAATGGTTTCTTCATCTACATCTACATCTACATTTATACTCCGCACGTCACCCAACGGTGTGTGGCGGAGGGCACTTTACGTGCCACTGCCTTTACCTCCCTTTCCTGTTCCAGTCCCGTATGGTTCGCGGGAAGAACGACTGCCGGAAGGTCTCCGTGAGCGCTCGAATCTCTCTAATTTTACATTCATCTCCTCGGGAGGTATAAGTAGGGGAAAGCAATATATTCGATACCTCATCCAGAAACGCACCCTCTCGAAACCTGGCGAGCAAGCTACACCGCGATGCAGAGCGCCTCTCTTGCAGAGTCCGCCATTTGAGTTTGCTAAACATCTCAGTAACGCTATCACTCTTACCAGATATCCCTGTGACGAAACGCGGCGCTCTTCTTTAGATCTTTTCTATCTCCTCTGGCAACCCGACCTGGTACGGATCCCACACTGATGAGCAATACACAAGTATAGGGCGAACGAGTGTTTTGTAAGCTACCTCCTTTGTTGATCGATTACATTTTCTAAGGACTCTCCCAATGAATCTGAACCTGGCACCCGCCCTACCAACAATTAATTTCATATGATCATTCCACTTCAAATCGTTCCTCACGCATACTCCCAGATATTTTACAGAAGTAACTGTTACCAGTGTTTGTTCCGCTATCATATAATCATACAATAAAGGATCCTTCTTTCTATGTATTCGCAACACATTACATTTGCCTATGTTAAGGGTCAGTTGCCACTCCCTGCACCAAGTGCCTATCCGCTGCAGATCTTCCTGCATTTCGCTGCAATTTTCTAATGCTGCAGCTTCTCTGTATACCACAGCATCATCCGCGAACAGTTGTAACAGTGTATAAGATAGTGAGACTCCAACCAAAGCTATTTACCTCCCAGTAACAGTTCAGAAGTCTACTATCTGGAGCTATGTATTGTGGTCCAGGATGAGCAACCCATCGACTTTAGTGGCGAGGAAATCATTGCATGACTACATCTAAATCAGAACCACTTGTGACGACGAACGTGCAGAAAACCGTCAGGATCGGAAACGACGCCAGTGACTTTAACTTGCTGGACCATAAGCGGCGACAGCGACCTTCAACCAGCTTGGGCTTTCAGCAGTCCCTAGCGTCTTGATGTTGTCAACGAAGGCAGGATGGGCCTAAGGTATAAAACCACCGTGCACAACACACAGCGCGGCTCTTCACAACAGAAGGGTCAGGTGATAACGTGTGCGAACTACGAGTTTCTTAAATCAGTAGGTCTGATGCCTCGCATTCGCGTCATTCAATATAACTAGACTGGTGGAATATGACGAGCGTATTACACACCAGCAATACTTCTCGAATGAACTTTATGCATTAGCCACATTTAGCAAAAACGATGAAATTATGATTGTCATCTAACACCAAGACGCTTTAACCCTCCCACTGAAGAGTTTCACACATTTCGATGAATCATTTACGAAGAGCGTTGGTACTGCTACAGTAACATTGACCTTACACGTAGAGCTTTAGCGGTCCTGTTTCGTGAGATACGACATGAACTTAATGGGCTTGAGATTGACAATACATGGGATATAGTCATAGCATCAGCTCTCAAGATATATGTCTCCGCTTCTCCCTGGGATCTGAACGATTTAGAAAATGCTGGAGGGTTCATAGACTAACCAGTAGATAGAACAGCGGAAGGGTACGAGAGATATACTGCATGTATACCACTAAAATTGCTTATGACATACTTTGAAGATATGTGGCTAATTATTCCTATCGCTAAACAGGAACTTATTTGGGTACAGAGTGCAATGGACAGCAATTCACACGTCCAAGAGGAGAACGAGGCCACCATCAATAAAATAAAAGGGAAAATGCCACACATCACTGTATCGGATAAGCAGCGTTTAAAGGTTTTAAAAGTTCTGAATGCTAGTGTATGGCTATCGCTATCTTTCCGCTTGTGGGACGTTTTCGAGTACCCAGCGTTATCGAAACGTTAAGAGCACTGTTCAATTGGAGACTCCCAGGTTCATCATACTTGCATTTAAGACCAACAGAAGAGTGAATATACCAAATGATTTCACCATATTTGACAACTGCAGGTTAACTAATCAGAGTCTCTCAATGCTGCATGATGGAAACCCTTAGCCTGACTCTGGGTGGTACTGTCCAATGTGTGATAGGCATACATTGGTTCTCGGAGACCTACAAACTGCCAGATCGGTGAGCCATTCGCTCCGCCTTTCATTAGGCCGGTAATCTTCATGTTCTGTAGAACAATAATTTAAGGATTATCGGACGTGTATGGAGTCGTGTCGAATTCTTTAGCGCGGCACCTTTTTTATTCATCAGTCTTCTGACTGGTTTGATGCAGGCCGCAACGAATTCCTCTCCTGTGCCAACCTCTTCATCTCAGAGTAGCAGCCGGCCTGTGTGGCCGTGCGGTTCTAGGTGCTTCAGTCTGGAACCGCGTGACCGCTACGGTCGCAGGATCGAATCCTGCCTCGGGCATGGATGTGTGTGATGTCCTTAGGTTAGTTAGGTTTAAGTAGTTCTAAGTTCTAGGGGACTGATGACCACAGATGTTAAGTCCTATAGTGCTCAGAGCCATTTGAACCATTTTTCAGAGTAGCACTTGCAACCTACGTCCTCAGCTATGTGCTTGGTGTATTGCAACCTCTCCCTTCCTCTATAGTTTTTGCCCGACACAGCTCCCTCTATAAACATGGAAATCATTTCCTCATGTCATAACAGATTTCTTATAATCCGATCTCTTCACCTTGGCAGTGTTTTCCACATATTTCATTCCTCTCTGATTCTGCGCGGAACCTCCAAACTCCTTACCTGATCAGTCCAACTGATTTTCAACACACGTTTGTAGCACCACATCTCAAATACATCGATTCATTTCTGTTCCAGTTTTTTCGCAGTCCATGTTTCACTACCATACAATGCTGTGCTCCAAACATAAAATCTCAGAAATTTCCCCCTCAAATTAAGGCCTGTGTTCGATACTAGCAGACTTCTCTTGGACAGGAAAGCCATTTTTGCCAGTGCTGTTCTGCTTTTGTTGTCCTCTTTGCTCTGTCCCCCTATTGGTTAGTTACTGCCTTGGTAGTAGAATTCCTCAACTACTTCTTCTTCGACCCCATCAATACCGGTGTTCAGTTTCCCGCTCTTCTCATTCCTGATACTTCTCGTTACCTTCGTATTTCTTCGATTTACTCTCAGTCAATGTTATGTATTCATTAGACTGCTCGTTCGATTCGTCAGATCATGTTAGTCTTCTTCACTTTCACTGAGGATGGCGGTGTCATCGGCGAATGATATCATTGAAATCCTTTCACTCTGAATTTAAATCCCTGAATCTTTCTTTTATTTCCATCATTGCTTCTTCGATCTACGGATTAAACAGTAGGGGCGAAAGACTACATCGCTGTCTTACACACTTTTTAATCCGAGTATGTCCCCCAATGATTTTAGGAATTCTGATGGAATGTTAATGATGCCTTCTGACTTATATGATCTTAAATCCTCAAAACCTCTCTTAAATAATCATTCTAATACTGGATACCCTATCTCTTCTAAATCGACTCCTGTATCATCTTTTATTACAGAAGTGTTACCCTTGGTATAAGGGTAGAGTCTTTGAAAAGTTATCAAATCGTCCTCGTTTTCCGGTTCGAATACGTCAGCGCTTAAATTTTGAATAAAAATCGTTAGCAATGGCATCCGATTGCTTCCAGCATAAGAAGTCATCCTCATTCAGCCAACGGCTTTCTGCAAGAGGGCCGAGGACAGGGTATAGGTTCAGGGCACTCTCTCGCCCTTTGAGTGGGAAAAAAGGCGGAAGAATCACCAATGATCAACGGCAAGATGATGCAGAAGGCAATGGAAACCACTACATTGAAGACACAATGTGCATCCAAAGGACATGTGGCCTGCAATCGGAAAAGTATCCTGATGATATCTGCATTGGTTTCCAGAGTACTCCCCAATTAGAATCTCTAGGAGGCGACCGTCAAGGGGGAGGTCACCGTGACAAAACAGGTTAATAAACGAAAGGATAACGTTCTACGGGACAGGGTGAGGAATGTCAGAAGTTTGAACGTTATGTGGAAGCTAGAAAATCTGAAAAGGGAAATGTTCTAGTTTTAGTACGGGCCATTGAAATGAAATGGAAAGAAGACAGGGATTTCTGGACAGATGAGTGTAGGGTAATAACAACAGCAGCAGAAAATGTTATAATGGGAATAGGACTCGTTATGAATAGGAAGTTTGGGCAGAAAGTGTGTTACCGTGAGCAGTTCAGTGATACGGCAGTTCTTATCAGAAACGACAGAAAACCAACCATCAACGATTGTTCACGTATACATGCCGACGGCAGAAGGTGAAGAGATAGAGAGGCTATTGAAAGAGTAATACAGTACGTAAGAAGGGATGAAAATCTTATACCCATGGGGAATTGAAAGGGTAATGCAGTACGTAAGAAGGGATGAAAATCTTATACCCATGGGGTACCGGGACGCAGTTCTAGGTGAAGGAGTTGAAGAAAATGTCTTGGGACTAGGTACGAGAGATAAGAAAGAGTAATTGAGTTCTCTATATAATTTTCAAGTAGTATTTGCGAATATTCTGTTCAAGAATCACAAGAGGAGAAGGTATATTTGGAAAAAGACAGGTGATACAGGAAGTTTTCAGTCACGGTTAGACAGAGATTCCGAAATCAGATACTGGATTGTAAGGCATACCTAGGAACAGATATAGACTCAGATCACAATGTAGTAGTGATGAAGAGCAGGCTGAAGTTTAAGAGATTAGACAGGGAAAATAGATACACAAAGAAGTGGGATACAGAAGTACTAATGAATTATGAGATGCGCTTGAAGTTCTCTAAGGCTATATATACAGCAATAAGGAATAGCTCTTTAGGTAGTACAGTTGAACAGGAATTGACATGTCTAAAAAGTACACTCACAGAATTTGAAAAAAAACAACAAAGGTACAAAGAAGCTAACTGAGGAGACTCTATGGGTAACAGAAGAAATATATCGGTTGATCGATGAAAGAAGGAAGTACAAAAATGTTCAGAAAAATAAGGCATACAGAAGGACGCATGAAATAAACAGAAAGTGTAGGTAAGCTAAAACCAAATGCTTGCATGAAGAATGTGAAGAATGATTGTAGGAAGGACTGACTCAGCATACAGGAAAGTCAAAATAACCTTCGGTGAAATGAAAATCAAGAGTGATAACATTAAGAGTGCAACGTGAATTCTTTTTCGTCTATTTTTTGACAATCACTCGGCTTCCTCAATTCACACGAACGCGAAACACAAAGAAATAGTCCAATGTGGCTGAAACTCGGTGTGCGTTCTTTCAAAAGATGCCACTAACTAAAAATGACCTCGATACACGCCGGTGGTGCCATATCTCGGACTTTGCACGAACTTTTCAATTGCCCCATATTATCCTTTCGTTGGTTACTCAGTTTTCTCACGGTTACCTATCCTTTGGCAGTCCTCTCCGGAAGATTCAAATGGGCTTCTAATCCGGAATCCTTAGCTAATGAAGAGATAATAATCAAACTTTTTTAATTACATGTCACATTTCCTGTGGAAACATGTTATGTGTTTTTAATGTAATGGTACCAATTGCTTTCTGAATCCTCATGCTGTTGATCAGAGGTGATACTTCCGTCCTTGAATGACAGTTTCCAACACCAAGAACAAGAGGTTGCCTTGAAACTGTGTCCGTTCCTACGTCTTCCTTTCAAAGCCACTGTCAAAGGGTAGGTGAATTCTAATGCCGGAAATCTTCGGTTACCATTTTTATCCAAAACCTTAAACAGATGAACATAGTCAACAAACACACGAGCACGCCGGTTGCAAGTGCTACTCTGAGATCACCGAAAAAGGCACCCTAAATGAAACAACTTCATCATCGTCGTCATCATCATTAGTTGATGTAGTTACCAGTTGCACATCCTGAGGATGCCCCTCAGCAAGAAGCTGCTGACATGAGCTGAGAGAGGAGCAGGTGTCAGAACGCGTGCCGCAGCTGTCTGCAGGCGCTGGAGGGGAGTGCTTACTGCGCCTGTAGCCAGTGGTGGCGGCTCAGCGCGTCCGACCGTGAAATTGCAGGCGGTAGGCCGCCGGCTACAGTCGCGGAATTTGGCGCGGCAGGGAAGGGGAAGGGCAAGGGCAAGGGGATGAGGCGGCGATAGGCCCAGACCCACCCCTAGCGCCACTCCAGACGCGAAATAAGGAAGCCGGGAAGCCGGCACTTGGTGACAGCGTCGCGACCACCACCGTTCCATCCATATTTCCACAGGATATTTAAGAAAATAAATACTGAAGTTTTAAGTTATCTTTCTGAAAATGACAGCATCCCAGAATACGGGCCAAAATAATCACAACCAGCAAAAAGTAGGGAGCAGCGTAGCACCAGTGATTTCCTTACATTGCAGAGTAGCATATATATGTTGTTGTTGTTGTTGTTGTTGTGGTTTTCAGTCCTGAGACTGGTTTGATGCAGCTCTCCATGCTACTCTATCCTGTGTAAGCTTCTTCATCTCCCAGTACCTACTGCACCCTACATCCTTCTGAATCTGCTTAGTGTATTCATCTCTTGTTTTCCTTCTACGATTTTTACCCACCACGCTGCCCTCCAATGCTAAATTTGTGATCCCTCGATGTCTCAGAACATGTTCTGCCAACCGATCCCTTCTTCTAGTCAAGTTGTGCCACAAGCTCCTCTTCTCCCCAATTCTATTCAATACCTCCTCATTAGTTATGTGATGTACCCATTTAATCTTCAGCAGTCTTCTGTAGCACCACATTTCGAACGCTTCTATTATCTTCTTGTCTAAACTATTTATCGCCCACGTTTCACTTCCATACATGGCTACACTCCATACAAATACTTTCATAAACGAGTTCCTGACACATAATCTGTGCTCGATGTTAACAAATTTCGCTTCTTCAGAAACGCTTTCCTTGCCATTGCCAGTCTACGTTTTATATCTTCTCTAGTTCGACCATCATCAGTTATTTTGCTCCCCAAATAGCAAAACTTATTTACTACTTTAAGTGTCTCATTTCCTAATCTAATTCCTGCAGCATCACCCGACTTAATTCGACTACATTCCATTATCCTCGTTTTGCTTTTGTTGATGCTCATCTTATACCCTCCTTTCAAGACACTGTCCATTCCGTTCAACTGCTCTTCCAAGTCCTGTGATGTCTCTGACGGAATTACAATGTCATCGGTGAACCTCAAAGTTTTTATATCTTCTCCATGGATTTTAATACCTACTTCGAAGTTTTCTTTTGTTTCCTTTATTGCTTGCTCAATGTACAGATTGAATAACATCGGGGATAGGCTGCAACCCTGTCTCACTCCCTTCCCAACCACTGCTTCCCTTTCATACCCCTCGACTCTTATAACATATATATGTACTACCGAAAATGAAGAGTGTTACAATACAAAGTAACACTGAAAACTATATGACGATATTAATCACTAAACTGGTGCTTACAGATTAAACTTTTATGTCATTCATAATATTTGTCTCTCATCAGTATTTGTACAAGGTGTGGTCTACACAGGCACGAACACGGTCTTATAATCATTGTTTCAAAGAAGCAGGACTCCCTATGAATGTCTTCTTGTAACTGAAATACATGCCATGTTAGCTGAAGAAGGCAGCTGGCTAATAGTCATAGGGGATTTGAATGCTGTTGCAGGGAAAGGAATAGAAAAAAAGGTTCGAGAGAATATGGGCTTGGTAATAGAAATGAGAGGGGACAGTTAAGTTATGGTACCAATAACAGATACTCTGTTCAAGATTCTCAAAAGGAGGAGACGTGAATAGGTTACAGCTGAATTATATGATTGTCAGACAAAGATTCCGAAATCAGTTGTGGCATTTTAATGCTTGTCCAATAACAGGTATAGAATCAAATCATATCGAATATTGATTAACAGAAAACTGAATGAGAGTATGGTCCTGGAACACCAGTGCGAAATGAAATGGGATGTTGAAATAGTGTGGAACGATGACATGCGACTGAAGTTCGCTAAGGCAATGGACATTTATAAACAGAGCAGTCACATATGTACAAGGAAGGTAACTAAGATGAAACCTTGGCTAGCCGAAGAAATACTTCACTTGATCAATGAGAGAAAAGTACAGAAATATTCAAGGAAAGATAGGAATACAAAAACATTAATTACATTGGAATGAAACATACACGAACTGCGGGGAAACCAAGGCGAAATAGCTGAAGGAAAAATGTGAAGAAACAGAAGAATCTGCGGTCCTCTGAAGGACTGACTCGGCTTACAGAAAAGTTATAACAACTGACTGTGAAATTAAAACAAGGGTGGCAATGTTAATAGTGTAAAGGGAATCCCAGTGTTAAACGGAGGGAAAAAGCGGATAGTCGGAAAAAGTACACAGAATGCCTCTGTGAGGGGAAGGAATTATCTGATGACGTTATAGAAGTGAAAACTTTAGTTGATATGGAAGAGATTGCTAAAGAGTCAGAATTTAAAAGAACTGAGAACCACTTGAAGTCGAATAAAGTAGAAGGTTTAGATAATATTACATCGGAATTTCTAAAAGCATTAGAACACGTAGCAACCAAACTAATGTGAAGCTGTCGTGTACAATTGTGAGGCAGCCGATATACCATCAGACCTTCGAAAAGTATGTCATCTACAAATTTCCGAAAACAGCCAGAGCAGCTTAGTCCGAGAACTGTGCTACAATTGTCTTAACAGCTCATGCATCTAAAACGCTGACAAGAATAACAGAAAGTATAGTCTCCACGTGGGATCGCATTGTAGACATGGTTATTCAGAAATATTTCCATATTTCTGGTTTTGTACTTAAAATATCGTGAAAAAATTACGAAAACAACAATATGAATTTTTATGATTGGAAATTTCTTGAATGGGTAATTAAAAGTACACAATGAACCTTCCTTAAAAACTGATATGTCAGGAAACACTTCAGTGATTTCATGTACCTGTAATCAAAAGTCGTATGGACGTTTGGAATCGAATCTGGTTGTGTAATCAAGGTGGTTGCACCAAAAACGATACCTCAGCCATTCAGACTGTGGGGTTAAATCTCTTTCTGTATATAAGGATCTGTCGACAAGTAAGTCGATGTAGTTGCAAGGGTTCAAAGAAATCGCCCGTAAATTCGCGCCAGTAAATAGGCAGCCTGCAATCTGAGAGCGTAAAGGGAGGAATCGCGTGGAGGCGTTTTAATAGCTTCTGTGAAAGACTGCTACTGAGGCAGTAATTGCAAATAGGAACGTGCCGCAGGAGGTAAAAGGAAGCAAAGTATTCCTAACGCTTAAGAAATGGCCTTCCCTGACAAGTACGATTAAACTTAGGATCATAGCAACGAAATACATTATACTAAGGAGCGGGAGACGGTTAAAAACAAATGGACTGTAAGTATGACACCAAAAAAGCCAGCGGCAGGACGGCTCCCGGGCCAAAGAGTAGAAACGAATATTATTGTGTAAGGAAAACGATGTGATTGTACGAGGGCTGTAGTCCAGACATATGAACTGTGCTGTCAGTTGTTCCGCCACTAAGAGGGCTGTAGTCCAGACATATGAATTGTACGGTCAGTTGTTCTACCATTACCTTCTTCTCGTTTGCGTTGACTCATAGTATTCCTTTCCCAGTAAGTTTTTCAAGAAAACATGACCAATCTTTCCTCATCTTCTTTTCCGTTACAAGCCAACCAACGACCAGATTCGACTTGCTAATTTAGCTTGAAGCCTTCTCCAGCATGTTGTTTACATAAACTTTTCAGCTGTCCCTTTTCCTTTGCATTCACTGTTTCATTTAATATTTGTGATCTCCTATTTCCTCTGTCGTCAATTTATCACTTATTTATGACCTTTTCTCCATGTTCCCTGTCTAAGACTATTTATTTCTGGCATTTAATTTTAGCAAGAATTCCATAATTAACCTTGTCAGAATGCCACGAACCGTTTTTGGGAAGTGCCGATAAATTAATGTTTCCTTTCATATTTTACCAACTTTTTCCTATGCTACATTATACATGTCAGTTAGTAGTGAAATGTGAAAGCGGTGAGATTTTTCAGTGACCTAATATACTCCTTGCGCCCTTTGCTTAATCACTGAAGAGCCAAAGATACTGGTACACCTGCCGAATATGGTGTAGGGTCCCCGCGAACACGCAGAAGTGTCGCAACACAACGTGGCATGGAGTCGACTAGTGTCTGAAGTAGTGCTGGAAGGAATTGACACCAAGAATCCTGCAGGGCTGTCCATAAATACGGAAGAGTACAAGGGGCTGGAGATCTCTTCTGAACAACACGTTGCAAGGTAGCCCACATATGCTCAATACCACTAATGTCTGGGGAGTTTGGTGGACAGTGGAAGTGTTTAAACTCAGAAGTGTGTTCCTGGATACACTCTGTAGCAATTTTGGAGGTGTGGGGTGTCGCTTTGTCCTGATGGAATTTCCCAAGTCCGTCGGAATGCACAACGGACATGAATGGATGAAGGTGATCAAACGGTATGCTTACGTACGTGCCACCTGTCAGAGTCGTATCTAGATCTATCAGGGGTCCGATATAACTAAAATTGCGCACGCCTCACTCTATTACAGAGCCTCCACCAGCTTCAACAGTCCCCTGCTGACATGCAGGGTCCATAGATTCATGAGCTTGCCTTCATACTTGTGTACATCCATCCGCTCGATACAATATGAAATGAGATTCGTCCGACCAGGAAACATGTTTCGTGTCGTCAACAGTCGAATTTCGGTGTTGATGGGCTCAGGAGATGCGTTAAGCTTTGTCTCGTGTAGTCATCAAGGATACACGAGTGGGTCTTCGGCTCCGAAAGGCCATATCGATCATGTTTCCTTGAATGGCTCGTGCGCTGACACTTGTTGATGGCACAGCACTGAAATCTGCAGCAATTTGCGGAAGGGTTGAACTTCTGTCACGCTGAACGATTCTCTTCAGTCGTCATCGGTGCCGTTCTTGCGGGATCTTTTTCCGGCCGCAGCAATGTCGGAGATTTGATGTTTTAGCGGATTCCTGATATTCATGGTACACTGGTGAAATGGTCGTATGGGAAAACCACTACTTCACCGCTACATCGCAGACGCTGTGCCACACCGCTCGTGCACCGACTGTAGCACCACGTTGAAACTCACTTAAATCTTGATATCGTGCCATTTTAGCAGCAGTAAGCGATCTAGCAATTGCGCCAGACACTTGTCTTACACAGGCGTTGCCGACCGCAGTGCCGTCTTCTGCCTGTTTACATGTCTCCGTTTTTGAATACGCATGCCTCTTTGGAACTTCAGTGTATATTTTCCGTGAGATTCCCTTTCCTGTGTTTGATACCCCACGAGTTACTACCAAGAGGAAATATACAGCCAGATATGCGACTTTGAAAGATTGCACATTGGCAAGGTCGAAGCGACTAAGAAACTCGTAACATGTTCGCTGCAAGTAGACTTTTTGGTGAAAGAAATTCTTCATGGAGTGCATATGAATTGTTTTCCTAATCTCGTATGTGCCCTCTCAGATGATGTACTGCACCACTCAAATTCTGACTGAAGTTGAAGAAAGCTCTATTGTCGTCGCCTGTTATGCTAACAACTGATAAGGAATTCAGTATCTCGGTAATAAGAAATTTCTTCAATAATGTACTCCTAACAAAAAAAAAGATAAAATGGACGTTAGATTGATAATGAATCAAACCAGTTGCTGTTTAGGTGAGAAAACACTTACGCTGAATGGTAGTATATTCAACAAACACCAGCTGTGTAAATTGTAACATCCAGGAGCAATACCAGGAAAGAATCCGATATTATAGAATAAAGCGGTGTGTCAGCAACATGTAAACATGAATGCGTGCACTAGATACGGAGCACTGGGTTCGGTAGCGCAGTCTTCGTATGCTGAGAGGTCAGTGGCTCCTCAATTTATTCAGAGGACACTCGTGAGACCAATAGGAAACGTGCCAGTATGTGGCGTCGACATCAAAGAGTGCACCAGTAGACTCGAGCATGGCAGAACGATGCGTCCTCGGGAAAGGAGCATGTCATACCGTGACATTAAGGCCCTTAAAGGCAATATATCTCGTATAGTGACACCTTTGTGATCGGAGTCGATATAGTATGGTCCTACATCGGTAATGTCTCATGGTACTACTTCTGCCCACAGTCATGTTCGGCGCCGGTGCGCTGACAACGCTGTGAATCACTGCTTGCAGTGCGAACGGTCGCTGGACACGTCACCGGACGTCGACACTTTGTTCAAGGCGATACCCCAGCAGACAAGAGTGATGCCTCGTGGAACTCACATACAAAAAATAACTTCTAAGGAAATTTCACAAAATATTTCAAGATTCTCTGATTCCTTAACTGCGACGTGTAATGCCTCTGATTCATGCGAAGGACTCACATAATACAGGATCGCTAAAGCCGAAGGAAATGTACAGTTCTAACACACTGTCATGAACCTCATAAACGGTAATAAATTTATTTCGCTCTCATATCTTCACGTTGCAATTTACAGAAACGTTACAGTGTTAGTTAAAAAATTATTGACGAGTACTTCCTAACAGAATTTTTTCACGGAAAGAAAATTAATATAATAAGGTTCGCTGACCACATAGCACTAACAGCCGAAAGTAAATAAGAATTGAGTCAGGTTGAACCACATGTGTCATATCTTCTTTAAATATAAACAGACATTTTTTAACTTCTTCATTATTATTTTGCCTGAAACTTGTAGTGCTATTTTGCAAAAGTATATATTGTAAAATTTATTGGGAATTATTTATTATTAATGCATTAATTTTTTACCATTAACGTAAATTTACTGATCCATGCATGCAGCTTGCAAGTAGTACAAGCAATACAACGTTACGGAGACACTAGAAAATGGAAACCAGTGGCGAAGCACCTCCGCGTAATATAGTCACGAAGGTCTGCGTGATATAGTCACGAAGGCGCTAAAGAAGAAGTTGGACAGTGTGAAGTGCGTGTACAACAAGTCAGTACACTTAGTCCAGTTGTGGCTGCCAGACAGTGCAGTCAAACGAGTCGAGTGTTAGGTATTAGTCACTATAAGTTACGTTGGGAACTGTCCATCCACAAAGTATTCCAATGACCCTTAATCTTCCAATTTTACGTGGTACGGACCCAGCCAACACAACCTTTCACCATACCTGCAAACCCCTCATTAGCAACCCTGTTCTCCAGGCAATGACCAGGCTGCTACCTAGTTTGATGGCACTGAAGTATGCAGTAGTACTCCTGCGTTAGAAGGCCCACTTTTGATATACCGCATATATACTCCAGGCAAGGCGAACAGATTTTCGGCACGGCTGAGCTATGTACCGACACCCAGTGTGAGTGGGTCATCTCTGCTGCGTCGACTTTGTTTTCTGGATGCATTTATCATATTCGCAGTACGGATGCGAATCCTCGACTCCTGTCTCACGGCCTAGACATTAGGTCACTTGCTGCCATTTTCACGAGATCGTCTGCCGGTAATCCTGTCGCAACCTCAGGTTCCGATGTGCCAATGGAGGTCTTCCCAGCTTTGAGGCATAGGGGCCCAATGCCGCCAGACGGATCTTTCCAGCCATCACTCCAGGTTTCATCAACCTGGGTGTCCCTACCCTATACAGCGTCACTAGGACAGTGGGTCACCACCGCTTGAAACCTTTGCCCGAACAGCCACAAGTCGTCAGCCAGCCTACACCAGCCACCAGCCAAGTCATGGACTTATCACCACGACTGGTGTCTCAGCACCTGCCATTTCGGCATCGTTGACTAGTTGCATTGCTTCGCAGCAGCGAGCATAAACTGTAGAAAACTGCCAAGTCTACTGAACCAGCTTAAGGACAATGTAGCTTAGCAGTGGGCTTCGCCTGGGTCATGGGCAGCTGTTCAAGGTTAATAAGGTGGACGCTAGTTGAATAATAATTATACTTCTTGTACAAGTACTGTCTATCAGGAGCCACCCACAAGCATATAAAGTTGCGGTCGTTGGTTCACAGCCCAGTTGCGTTGATGGTAACTGCATCTGGAGGATGTTGTGAGCCTGCAGCGGTGACCCACTCACTTTGGACATCACTACGAAGCCCAGCCATACCGATGAATCCCAAGTTGATTATTTTCATGGGGGACATCTGCTGGTGCCAAAATTAGCCCGCCACCCCAGCCCCCTGGGGGTGGGGCGGGACGTAACTATAAAATTTCAGATGGACATCCCCAATTTTTATTGCAGAATCAGATTCAAGAAAATCTATGTTCTCCTTCTTACGTGAAAAGTCGTTAGAGATAAATAAAAAATACTTATTTACTTCTAAAATTTTGGTTCGCTAAAACCAAAAATCACCCTCTCTCCCCATAGGGTTTGAGAGAGAGGAATTAGAGTTTTGCAATGTTGACCCAAATATTAATTTTTTCCGCAGATTCAGATAGGTTTTGTTTGTTTGGTTGTCATAAGCCCACACAACTTTTAATTGTCAAGCAAATCGTCTGACAAGCTAAATAACTAACCAAATATCCTACTTACTAACGAGTGAACTCATTAACTAAAAAACTAAACTGACTCGCGAACCTATTTTTATATTAGATTCGGAGTAATCACTCTTGTTTCTCAAGAAGTCTCACAACTGGGGTGCTTGCTTGATTTGAGTCGTTTAATTTCACGTGGAAAAACGTAGAAAACGACATTCATACATTTATTAACATAAATCACATTGTTCACACCTTTATTTCATTTTATTTCGGAATATCGCGGCTGTTACGTCGTTTACATTTTACTTGAATTACAGTGGCAACTACCAAGAATCAAAACAAATGTTTAAGACAAAATGTACGTAGTTTATTATGTATAATCTGATTGTGCAATAAATAATGGGGGTTCCCATTTGAAATTTTAAAATTGCCTCCCGCTCCACCCCCTGGGGGCTGGGGTGGTGGGCTAATTTTAGCACTAGCAGATGTCCCCCTCGAAAACAATCAACTTTGGATTCTACAATTATTTTCGTGTGAAGCTTATTTTTCGAGTTATTCTGGTTTGTCAGCTTAAAATTTACACCCTGTATATACCCCTGGAAATGGAAAAAAGAACACATTGACACCGGTGTGTCAGACCCACCATACTTGCTCCGGACACTGCGAGAGGGCTGTACAAGCAATGATCACACGCACGGCACAGCGGACACACCAGGAACCGCGGTGTCGGCCGTCGAATGGCGCTAGCTGCGCAGCATTTGTGCACCGCCGCCGTCAGTGTCAGAAAGTTTGCCGTGGCATACGGAGCTCCATCGCAGTCTTTAACACTGGTAGCATGCCGCGACAGCGTGGACGTGAACCGTATGTGCAGTTGACGGACTTTGAGCGAGGGCGTATAGTGGGCATGCGGGAGGCCGGGTGGACGTACCGCCGAATTGCTCAACACGTGGGGCGTGAGGTCTCCACAGTACATCGATGTTGTCGCCAGTGGTCGGCGGAAGGTGCACGTGCCCGTCGACCTGGGACCGGACCGCAGCGACGCACGGATGCACGCCAAGACCGTAGGATCCTATGCAGTGCCGTAGGGGACCGCACCGCTACTTCCCAGCAAATTAGGGACACTGTTGCTCCTGGGGTATCGGCGAGGACCATTCGCAACCTTCTCCATGAAGCTGAGCTACGGTCCCGCACACCGTTAGGCCGTCTTCCGCTCACGCCCCAACATCGTGCAGCCCGCCTCCAGTGCTGTCGCGACAGGCGTGAATGAGGGACGAATGGAGACGTGTCGTCTTCAGCGATGAGAGTCGCTTCTGCCTTGGTGCCAATGATGGTCGTATGCGTGTTTGGCGCCGTGCAGGTGAGCGCCACAATCAGGACTGCATACGACCGAGGCACACAGGGCCAACACCCGGCATCATGGTGTGGGGAGCGATCTCCTACACTGGCCGTACACCACTGGTGATCGTCGAGGGGGCACTGAATAGTGCACGGTACATCCAAACCGTCATCGAACCCATCGTTCTACCATTCCTAGACCGGTTAGGGAACTTGCTGTTCCAACAGGACAATGCACGTCCGCATGTATCCCGTGCCACCCAACGTGCTCTAGAAGGTGTAAGTCAACTACCCTGGCCAGCAAGATCTCCGGATCTGTCCCCCGTTGAGCATGTTTGGGACTGGATGAAGCGTCGTCTCACGCGGTCTGCACGTCCAGCACGAACGCTGGTCCAACTGAGGCGCCAGGTGGAAATGGCATGGCAAGCCGTTCCACAGGACTACATCCAGCATCTCTACGATCGTCTCCATGGGAGAATAGCAGCCTGCATTGCTGCGAAAGGTGGATATACACTGTACTAGTGCCGACACATTGTGCATGCTCTGTTGCCTGTGTCTATGTGCCTGTGGTTCTGTCAGTGTGATCATGTGATGTATCTGACCCCAGGAATGTGTCAATAAAGTTTCCCCTTCCTGGGACAATTAATTCACGGTGTTCTTATTTCAATTTCCAGGAGTGTATGTGGTCAAAGGACGCTTGTAAATGCATAACTCAAGTAATACTGCATACTTCACTGCTGTCGAAACTTCTTTAGGCTGGCCAGTACTGGAGATATGGGGGAATTTGAAGGAGCATGGAGAAATGTTCCGTCCGCTGGGTGTGGCTTGATAGCTAGCTATATGAACCCAGTATGTCTATATGGGAAATCAGGAAGCCTCCTGACTAAAATTAAGAACGGCTCCTGGTTTCTGACGTCAGACGTGAGTTGGAGCATATGGTACCTGCAGTGGTGATTCTATGTGTGAAACAGCAACGAATATAATACTAAAAAAGGCATGTTACATACTATTCGGGTATGGCTCTTGTAGCATTCAGTTTGTCTTCTTGCAGCCGTTCTGTTATCATTATGGCATAGACTCTACTATGATACCTGGAAGGAGGCAGATGTGTGAACTCCTTGTGTGTAACCAAAGTAATAGACCTGGACACGTGGTCCTGTGCGCCAAGTAACGTGATATAGTTTGCTGGGTATGCAGACACAAAGAGCGTTGTACGAGAAAGTACAGAGAAAACGCTTAGCCAAGACGAGGAAAGCCATGAGTGCTGAGAAAATTCATCAGATCGACGCACACAAGTTCGTTTGCGTGTTGGTATTCGGCTGCTATGGGTTTAATTATCTTTTTTTTGTGTTTCATAGCTGCTCTTTGAGTTTAAGTATTGTCATTTTGTCATTTGGGATAGTGCGTGGAGCTGTGGACGCTAGAAAGTGGAGTTCCAAATGGAGAAATCGGAACATTTCCGGCATATACCGGGTGATCAAAAAGTCAGTATAAATTTGAAAACTTAATAAACCACGGAATAATGTAGATAGAGAGGTAAAAATTTACACACATGCTTCGAATGACATGGGGTTTTATTAGAACCACCCCATATTGCTAGACGCGTGAAAGATCTCTTACGCGCGTCGTTTGGTGATGATCGTGTGCTCAGACGCCACTTTCGTCATGCTTGGCCTGCCAGTTCCCCAGACCTCAGTCCGTGCGATTATTGGCTTTGGGGTTACCTGATGTCGCACGTGTATCGTGATCGGCCGACTACTCTACGGACGCTGAAAGACAACATCCAACGCCAATGTCTTACCATAACTCCGGACATGCTTTACAGTGCTGTTCAAAACATTATTCCTCGACTACAGCTATTGTTGAGGAATGATGGTGGACATATTGAGCATTTTCTGTAAAGAACATCATCTTTGCCTTGTCTTACTTTGCTATGCTAATTATTGCTATTCTGATCAGATGAGGCGCCATCTGTCGTAAATTTTTTGAACTTTTGTATTTTTTCGGTTCTAATAAAACCCCATGTCATTCCAAGCATGTGTGTCAATTTGTACCTCTCTATTTAGATTATTCCGTGATTTATTCAGTTTTCAAATTTATAGTGAATTTTTTATCACCCGGTAAGTTCAGTAGAGTGTGGACAACAGGGGAGGCAGTCAGAAACATTTTTGCAGTGTATGGGGATGATGCAGCTGGACAGAGCACGACAAAAGAACGGTTTCGATTTTACGGAGGATCGTTTGACATTAGTGACTCTCCGTACCCAGGAAGACTTTCGGGTTTGATGAGCATCATTTAAACGCATTAATCCACAATGATCCATGCCATTGTACTCAAGAACCGGTAAATGTAATGGGCTGTCATGACTGCGCTGTCGTAGAACATTTGTATGCAGTGGGGAAGATTCAAAAATCGGGTGTATTGGTACCACATACTCTCAGCAAAAATCATAAAAAATCTGTGGGTAGCCGTACGTGTATCTCTGCCTGCTCGTCATCAGCTGGCTCATCCCGTATAGGAACTAGTGAAATAGTGTCTTTCTGTTAACATAAGGAAAAGAAAGTAGTGGCTGAGAGCAAATAAAGCAGCAAGTCCCCGCGCAAAGACTTCTGTTCATCCAGAAATGATAATTTCATGCAGGTGGTGGAACAGCGACGGTGTGGTACTCTGCAAATTGCTTCCCCGAGATATAATCATCACGGCTGAGATTTGTTGTCAACAGTTCAGATGTTTTGCAGACGCAATCCAAGAACTACGATCAGGAAGACTACATGAAGGGATGCTTTTTTTTGTCATCAGTCATCTCACTGGTTTGATGAGGCCCGCCACCAATTCCTTTCCTGTGCTAGCCTCTTCATCTCAGAGTAGCACTTGCAACCTACGTCCTCAATTATTTGCTGGATGTATACCAATCTCTGTCTTCCTCTACAATTTTTGCTCTCTACAGCTCCCTTTAGTACCGTGGAAATCATTCCCTCATGTCTTTACAGATGTCCTATCACCCTGTCCTTCTCCTCATCAGTATTTCCCACACGTTCCTTTTCTCTCCGATTCTGCGCAGAACCTCCTCATTCCTTACCTTATCAGTCCACCTAATTTTCAACATTCGTCTGTAGTACCACATCTCAAATGTTTCGATTCTCTTCTGTTCCGGTTTTCCCACAGTCCACGTCTCACTATCGTACAATGCTATACTCTAGACCAGGGCCGCCCAGAAATTCTGCACGAGTGCGGTGCTCCTGCACATGTGCAACTTCCGAGTCACAGCGTGCACGCCGCAGCCGTCAGCGTTCATGTAGTGCATGTTTCTACGCACAGATGTCGCTTTATCCAGATGCTGGTATACTCTGTACCGGCGCGTTCTCTTTCCACAGCTTGCAAACCAACCATGGGAAGGTATTTCACGTATTAAACATTTAAAATACTGTCACAGTCTACTCATTGAGATTTCTACTGTTATGTTAACAGTTTAACCCAGTAAGGCAAGTAATACAGCTAACAACCGTGGGTTTTTATTAAAGCAGCTTGACTGACGGCACGTAAATACGCGTAATGTTTTTTATCAAGTTTTTAAGAAATAGAGCACTTAGCGACTTCCAACGAACCTTATTCATGATTTCAAATAACATTAAACTAATGCAAGGTTTCCTATAACTAATTCTCGGTGCCCTCAGTTACACCCACATAATTTCTGTCCCACTGACCTCTGAGTGGAATGATAACCGCAGACCTCTCGATGATCACCTGTTATTTCAATACCATTATTGCTACATCTTTCATCAGTTCCGTCTGAAATCTGCGTAATAACTGACAATTAGATGAATGTTACGTTTTATCGACTTCAGCTGAGCGTAGCCCGTCACACATTAAAAAATACCTAAATGTAAGTATACATTGGAACAATCGGTTTAATGACCAACTTTCCTGATAATAATGTAACATGGCGCAGAATGAGGCAATAATGCACAGTTAGTAAACAATAATTTTTAATTATGAAAGGAATAAATCCAAACACTTTTATCATTGGTCATTAGAAATGATAATCGAGTTAATGTGTCTCATCCATTTTCTTAAGGACATTTAATTTTGCTTGGCGTTCTTCACTGTTGAGTACACTACACTCGTCTTTGGGATATGTATTGTAGTGTTTTTCAATTGAAAACTTACGCTGGCCGCCTATTATTCGGCGGCATAGCAAACACTGAGTTTTCACCAACGGCTACAAGAAAGAATTGCAGTTCCCAGTCGTTTTTGAACTACTGAGAACATAGATCTCCCGTCCTTTGCTTTTTCACAGTACCTGCCATTTCTCAGTACTTCTTTGTTAAGGTTACGGTTACCAGGGGTAAACGAGACTGGGTATGTTGCACTCTTGCTTGTACCACATAAACAGGAAGTGGAGCCGCCGCCGTTCGTTTAGGACACATGACTAATAACAAATGTTGCTGTCACTCGCTGTCGCACACGTGCGCACACGTGCAGCACTTCCGCACGTCTGCACACTGTGCAGCGTTTGGCCGGCCCTGCTCTAGACGTACATTCTCAAATCTTTCTGTCTCAAATTAAGGCCGAAATTTTATAGTAGTAGACTTCTCTTGGCCAGGAATGCCCTTTTTTGCCATATCTAGTCTGCTTTTGATGTCCTCCTTGCTTCGTCCGTAGCCTTGGTAGCAAAATTCCTTAACTTCATCTAGTTCGTTATCATCAATCCATTACCTTCGTCTTTATTCGATTTGCTACTCCACGCTAATACCCACGCGCATTCTGCTAGACTGACAAAAAACACTGCACGTAATCTGCTTTGGGAAGTTATTCCACACTCTTATTCATCTGATCTTGTGCCCTCAGATTTTCATCTTTCCCGCTCTCTGTCGAACAACCTTCAAGGAACTTCCTTTCTGGAGGAAAATGGGCTCTGAACATGTCTCTACGAGTTATTTGCCTCAAAACTATGTAATTTCTACAGATGCGAAATCGAAAAGTTACCCCACTGCAGGTAGACTGTTATAAATAGTGAAGCAGAATAAATTACTGATGTCTGAAGTGTCTGTTTTGTTTATCTGTTGGGTCAGGGATTTTCTCTGCCTCGTGATGACTGGGTGTTGTGTGATGTCCTTAGGTTAGTTAGGTTTAAGTAGTTCTAAGTTCTAGGGGAATGATGACCATAGATGTTAAGTCCCATAGTGCTCAGAGCCATTTGAACCATTTTTTTTTTGTTTATCTGTTGCGTCTATTTGACTTGTGGAAAAACGCTAAGAACTTGTGCACGAACCCCATGCAACAACTCATGCGGATAAAGTGGATGTACAGCGCAGGCCAGGAAGAACATGGTTACTGTGTCTCAACGGTAACATATGGTTAGATTGTCCTCTCTTTACATAATTCAACGCTGACTCAAAGCAGCAAGGCGCTGAGATAATCGCAGATGCCAGACAAATTACTGACTACGAAATAGTCAATTAAATCGCTTCTGTTCCCTCGCAATACACTGAGCACAGTAGCAGAAAATCAGCCTAAGGTACTTACCCAAGCAACAGAATTGCATTAAGGGAGGATGTATTGGATGCAAAAGAAAGTAATGTATGTACTAAGGGCACAGAGAGTAAGTCAAAAGGGACTATGACATAGGAAATAAATCTGTGATATCCGAGAACTCTAGCAGTTTGATATGCTGTACAAGACTCTCATCATGAGAGATAACTGTAAGCTGAAGTGCCGAGGATTCATTAAGAGACTGTAACAATTATGATGATATGTCCGAATCCAGCGAAGCATATTGTTAACTTTCTACGGGTGATTGAGACTCAAATAAAATGTATCACAACGGCCATTTGGCATTTACATATACCATGAATAATTCAGTAAAGATAAAAAAAATCAGGCGTTCAGTCATCAGCTACGCAAGAAAACCTTTATTTGGTGCACTTTCCCAGTTTCAGCAGTTTTAAACTGTCATCTTCATAAGTGAAATTGGCTCAAATCATTGGCAAGCAGATGGCCGCTGTGGCTCAGTGGTTCTAGGCGCTTCAGTCCGGAACCGCGCTGCTGCTACGGTCGCAGGTTCGAATCCTGCCTCGGGCATGGATTTGTGTGCTGTCCTTAAGTTAGTTAGGTTTAAGTAGTTCTAAGTCTAGGGGACTGACGACCTCAGATGTTAAGTCCCATAGTGCTCAGAGACATTTGAACCATCATTGGTAAGCCAATGTCAAAATAGGAATTGGACGGTAGTGTCCTTTGCTACACAATCAATAAGACGGACTGGCACATACATTATATGTGCGATGAGTAGCAAGTAGTAGTATGTGTGACAACAGTCAACCTACATACTGTATGTACATATACCAGCATACATATATACAGCGTGTTGGTTGGCTGTCGTCGCACATAGTATGTATGATGTGAGATTTGACAGTTAATTGCCTGCTACTCATCGCACATACCATGTATTTTTAGCAATGTCACTGTATTCTGCAGAAAAAGACGCTGACGTCAAATCCTATTTTTACATTGACTTACTAATGATTTCAGCCGATTTAGCTTCTGAAGATGACAGTTTAAACCGTCGACTCTAGTAAAGTGAACCAAATAAAGATTTTCTTGTGCAGATTATAACTTACTTTTTATCTTTGTTAAAATATTCTGCAACTGCTGAATTACAGCTATGAACAAGACTATGAATGAATTAGGAATACAGTCTCTCGATATAAAAACAACAGCAGTGGTACAATTTCCAGGACAAATATTTATTTACCTAGTGGGCAACTGCTTGCACTGGTGTAGGACGGTAAGAGGCGTTGTAAGCGAGGGAGAGAATATGCTGTGTGGATTGTTGATCGAGAGGAGATGACCAAATTCAGATACAGGCAGTCAGCTAGTTAAATGTTATTCATGAACTCTGTCAAAAATCTGCTTGTAATGTTTCATAACCCGACAGCTTCAAACAAGAAACGATCGAGGACTACGACGAACTCTGGAGCGGGTGTTTACTTCCGTGTACAAGAAATACAAGGATAGCGAGACCACAGCGAATAGGATCTGTCACTATTGCAGCAACCGTAAGGGCTCATGAAAATGGTAATCTCCTTCTAACGGAAATCGCATTCCTTACTAACTTTATTTACTCTAGAACTGGTAAATTCGTTTCCTTCGCATCAAACATATTCCATGTTTCAAAAATAAATTCTTTATCTGCGCTATTGCGTTCATGTCTACTTTCGTGACATGTGATATTCAGGTATTTGAGTTACAATTATTCTCCATCGATTTTTGGAAAACAGTCTGTTAAGCGTTAGCGTTCTAACAGTAAGGTTCAGTACAGTAGCTGACAGCGCCAAGTAGAAACCAAAGTCAAGACAGATATCATTTTCGTTAATGATCAAAGTTTAGAATCTCTATCACTATTGGATAGTGTGAAGTGTAATTATTGATAAACGGGTTAAGAATGTAAGTAGCAAATTAAAATGAGATACTACCACATGTGCTGTTTCATAGAAGGCATGAGGTTGTGAATAGTCATGTTACTCACAGCAATAAATCGGTGCAAAGAATCAGTTGCATGCCTTGTCAACTGTCCATATACTCCTTTCCACATTTGCGTTTTCACAATATTTGGAAATACGTTGCCCATGTTGAATAAACTCAATTCACACTTCGTTACATGTGCCCAAAAGTCTGGTGTTTCACATAATTTTAATCGCTCATAGTGCAGCATTGTATTGTGTACAATAACGAGGTTTTTATTTGTACTTTCCGTTACTGGACGTCAATGACCCCGTTAAAGTCAGATTCCTATTTCTTAAATACTTCTCAGAGTTTTGATAAATATCCTTCTTTGACGAACAACGCGAAGCAAAGATTTTTATGACGGTTTCTTGATTTGATTACGTGCGAACAACACTACCAGTTTCTACAGTCATACAAAAAAACTTTCCTCTAAACAAGTTGACACATGGCTAACGTTACTGTGGGTTGCCTACAGGACATAGCTCTCATTCTGTAGATCTCGGCAGCACCTTACTATAAAGTTGATAAATTTTCATAGCGCCATCATATTGTAAATTGTAGACTAGAACACAGAAGACAACTCGTGTTTACCTTGTACCTTCAATCTAAGTCACGCAGTTTTAGGCTATGGTTATTCCCGCACCAACAACTGCACAATTTAAAAACATTACTTAAAGCCCAGCATAAAATGTGGATACTGTTACTAGCCAAACGATAACGACATTTATTTAAGGAAGCAGATGACGGTGATAGGATCTCGTGTGGCACTTCCAGCGGATATTCTAGACAACTTTGGATGACGATTTAACAAAAGCTACAGAGAATATAAATCTCCAAGGTATAACGAACGGCCAAAAACTAAATTAAGACAATAAATAATGAAGAAAATGAGTCTTTTAATCGTTAAGCGAGATATCCTGAGTAATTAATGAACCACTTAGCGAAGTCGATGGAATATCGGAGACTGGGAGAGGTATTTCCAGTTCATAATTAGAAGCTGTAGGGTTGCGGGAGCAATAACGAAGGTCGCTTGAGAAACGGGTCTAAGAAAATAAACTTGGAATAACGACGACGCTGCAGGAGTAACATTACGACTGCAATGGGAATGCAATGCCGATTCTGGACCAAACAACCTTTGTTCTTGAACATTGACCTCCCACCCCCTTCCCCCAACAATTCCCGACCCCTGCCCCTCCCATTCCCATATACTTACCTCTCCTAATTCGTAAGCCATACCACGTCCCTCCCTCCCTAAGCCACACCCATCTTTCATAATAGATCAACCAGAGCTTTCAAGGCAACACATATTTTTATCCCGCAATAATAGTTCAGAATCTCACTCTCCTATCACGTTTCTCGATTCCTTAAACCATACCCGCTTTCTTGAAAACAGATGAGTCAGAGAGCTCATAATCCAGATGTGTTACACATATTTACATCTCCCAATCACAACTCACTGTCATACTGCCACGTTATGTTTATCGCATTGCATGTTCCGCAATCATTGTAAATCCAATTCATGTTTGGTTGAAAAGCTAAAGTTATGTATGTTGTTGTTTCAAGAGCTGTAAAGAATTTAATTTCTCATTTCCACGTAATTTCTGGTACAACATATTCTATTAAATCCCAATAACAGAATGCCAGACAGAGGTATTTTTTCAGATATTCCATAATTATATTTGCCCTCTCTCGGACATTTGAATTTCTATCATTTCCTGGCACGTGTTTTTCGAGCGTGAATTTCAGCTTGATGGTTTCCTTATCCAAGATGTCACAGTTAAAGTTCTGCATGAAGCAAAACAGTAGAAAATCCTGGTGAACGTCTCAAATAACCTTCCTGTAATCCTCTGAGAAGACACAAGTTGAGCGAGATGCATAAGCTGAAACATCCATTATTATCAACAATTTGTTTTAGTTCTTATTATTCTTTCTATTTTCATACGTAGTATGTGGCTCTTTACGACACCCAATACATTCCCCTAAATAGAATCAAACAATTATTTCTTCACCATCGAAATCTATTTGATAACTAATATCTTGAGTACTAGCGTGTAAATGGATGAATTTGGTAGCTCCATAATCTTATACAGAGATGGTACTGCGGGCCTCAACTGATGTGTGTGTGTATTTTTTTTTTTTTTGTTTTTTGTTTCTTTTTTTTTTTTTGTTTTAGGAGCAGTTACAGTCAATTCATAGGAAGTCAATCTTCTGAGTATTTACTGGATTTATAGCGCCTTTACTGCATCTTTTTCAAAAAAGTTTCTCAAAACCTAAAACTGAGCCTACATTAAAATCCAGTTTAAAATATATTCATTCATTACTGCACATCTCCCATGGTTTGATATTTATTGTAACTGATGCTCAGTTTTACACTGATGTCGCTTACTTTTCTCCTCGTTGCATTACTATCTCTCTGTCTTTCTGTCTGTCTGCCTCTCTCTCTCTCTCTCTCTCTCTGTATCTCTCTCTCAGGAAGGCCCAAAGAAAGTCACGGAGTTCATAAGTTCCACGTTTTAAAGTAACTCTGTCCAGAATTTCCTGATTGCTTATCTTATTATTGAAGCAGAAATAATTTTGTCTCGACGTAATATTAGCTTGGAATTAAATTTAAATAAATGAAGTAAGGAAATTTCCAACGCCTGATAAAAATAAATTAGCACTAGATTGTATATCATAGTGATCATCGAGGTTTTGCCCTATAAGTGAAGCGAAATATCTTCTTCAACGGTATCCGCAGTGATCTGTCACAATACTTAAAAATACTTGCTAATTTAGCTGGAACGGAAACTTTGGACAGAGGTGGCCACATTACTTACTTTAAAGTGACTGAAACATACTGTTGTTATATTTTACTATTGTTGTTGTTGTGATCTTCTCTCTGAGACTGTTTGATGCAGCTCTCCATCCTGTGCAAGCCTCTTCGTCTCCAGATAACGGCTGCAACCTACATCCACCTGAACTTGCGTACTGTATTCGTATCTTGATCTGCCTCTACAGTTTTTAGTCGCCCCTCCCCCACCCTCCACTTCCCTCAATACTAAATTGTTATTCCTTGATGTCTCGGAATGTGTTTTATCAATCGATTCCTTTATTTAGTCAAGTTGGTACACATTGTTTTTCTTCTCTTCAGTACTATTCAGTACCTCCTTAAAAGTTAGACGACCTACCCACCTAATCTTTAATATTCTTCAGTGCTACCACACTTCAAAAGTTTTTGTTCTCTCCTTGTCTGAACCTGTTGTTGTCGATATTTCACTTCGATACAAGATTACATCCAGACAAATAATGTCAGAAAATACCACCTAACACTTTCATCTGTATTCAACGTTAAAAAATTTCTTTTCTTCTGAAACACTTTCCTTGCCAATCCCAACTTACATTTTATGTCTTCACTACTTCGACCATCACCAGTTATTCTTCTAACCAAATGGCAGGTACATCCACTGCTTTAAGTATCTCATTTTCTAATCTAATTCACTCAACATCACCTGATTTAATTTGTCTTAATTCGGTTACCTTTCCTTTGTTTTTGTCAATGGTCAACTCAAATCCTCCTTTCAAGACACTGTCCATTCCGTTCAACAGCTCTTCAAGTCCTTTTCTATCACCGACATAATGACAATGTCACAGACATACTTCAAAGTCTTTCTCTCTTCTCCCTGAACTCCAAATCCTTCTTCACATTTTTGATTAGTTTTGTTTATTGCTTGCTCTATCAACAGACTGAAAAACATCTGGGACAGGCAACAACCCTGTCTCCAACCCATCTCACCCACTGCTTCCCATTCACGTGCTTAGACTCTCATAACTGCCATCTGGTTGCTGTATAAGGTTTCAATAAGCTTTAGCTCTGTGTATTTCATCCCTATTACCTTCAGAATTCCAAATAATGTGTTCCACCCAGCATTCTTAAAAGTTTTCTCTAAGTCTGCGAGTGCTATAAAAGTATGTTTGCCTTTGCTTAACCTATCATCTAAGAAGAGTCAGAATTGCCTTCCGCTTTCCTACATTCCCCACAATCCAAACTGATCGTGCCTGAAGTTGACTTTCTGCAGTTTTCCCACTCCTCTGTAAAGAATTTGCGTTAGTAATTTGCAACAATGACTTTTAAATTGATAGTTAGGTTATATTAGGACCTACCAGCACCTGCATTCTATGATGTTGGGGTTGTTACATTATTGTTGAGGTTTGATGTTCTTTTCTTGTCTCATACATTTCGTGCATCAGATGGAACAGTTCTTTCATGGCTGCTTCTCCCAAGGATATCAGCATTTCTGACGGAATCTGCCTTGTTTCGACTCCTCAGTGATCTGTCAAATTCTTCTCACAGTATCGTTCAAAAATGGTTCAAATGACTCTGCGCACTATGCGACTTAACTTCTAAGGTCATCAGTCGCCTAGAACTTAGAACTAACTAAACCTGACTAACCTAAGGACACCACACACATCCATGCTCGAGGCAGGATTCGAACCTGCGACCGGAGCGGTCACTCGGCTCCAGACTGTAGCGCCTAGAACCGCATGGCCACTCCGGTCGGCCACAATATCGTACCTCCAATCTCAACTATTCTCTGTTTTCTTTTTATAATCTCGCCTTCAACTTAATTTCACTTGTATAGCCCCCCTATATATTACTTTCGTATTTCAGCTTTCCCTTCTTTTTATTAATCAGGTTTGTCACGTGAGCTCTCGATACTCATACAGCTGATTTTCCTTTACTCAAAAGCCTCTTCAATGTACGTGCAGGTGATAGCCATCTTTCCTCTAGTTTTACAAGGTTCTATAGCCTTGCATTTGTGCTCTAGCCCTTACTGCTTACACATTTTGCACTTTCTGTTTTAGATGTACGTATTCTGTTTCGTCTGCTTCATTTGCTGCCTTTTTATACTGTCTCCTTTCATCACTTAAATTCAGTGTCACGTATGATATCCAAGGATGTGTATGAGCCTGAAAATTTCTTTAATTTTTTAGAATCTCTTAAAAGAATTTCTGGAAACCGCATTAGCTGTTGATGACCCTTTATTCCATGATTATACGCGAGCGATTTTGCAATATTGTATCTTCAGGTGAAAAAATCTCCAAAAACATGCAATGTGAATTAGTAGTAAATTAATAATGTCAAAAATGTAAGGTTCCTGGTTTAGGTACTTCACCTCTCTAACATACAAAAATAACATAAGGATCAAAATAACGATTTGTATTACTAATAAAAAATAATGATAGTAAACTAGTGGTAAAATAATGGACGCATTGGGACTGATATTGATTAGTTATTAGATAAATATCTCAGTAGTACTAATTTATATTATTGATAATAATGAAAGACGAGAAGATTGAAGTGAATGTGACAGTGGCTGTTAGGAATGAAGAAAATTTTAATGGAGATCACTGTATACAAAATTGACATATAAACCTGTACTACTGTAGTGGGGTTTGGCATTGTGTATATCTGTGCTTCGATTAGGCATTCACTACGCTGTTCACAGTACCGTATTCCTAGATGATTTTGTACTTACCATTTAGTACTCGTCAGACCACAAGTGCTATTCCTCGTGCCAACGAACTTCACTGTTTCCGACTGTATCTAACTTCAGCTTGTCCATATTCAGTCAAAAATTTTAGCCTGTGTGTCCAATTAAGGGATGTAACATTCCACTCTCCATGCATGGTCAGCCTCGAATCTTACACCATTAACACTAAAATCTGAACCGTGAATTCATCAAGTAATAAGACCAGTGTCAATACGTAGGTATTACGTCAGTTTCCTTTCCCTTTTATTCATGTTACTCTTTTTGATCTATTATTTGCGTATTGACTTCTTTCTCCCGCTACATATAACTAATGTGTAGTGTGCGACGCTATAGCCCATAGAATTTGTATTTTGTCATTGCATCATGTGGTCAGCTTGTGTCTCTATACGCTTTGTTTAATATTTCAATCAGTAGATGAATCGATAGCAGTTCGGACGTGCTACAGCTGGAAAATGACAGGCACCACCAGCGGTGGGTAACATGGGCCCCCCTCTCACAGCAAAGCTCCCCATAAGATCTTGAAAATGTAATAAAAACAATGTCATGCAACAGAAACGTCTTACTGACGGAAAGTAAGAGTGGTCCAATCAAGCATGAAAATAGCGTTAACACAAGACACATGGCTATATTAAAAAGGGGCCCATCTATCTAGAAAAGAAAATACTACTCACTATAAAAATTTAGTTTATTACCATGAAACATCAGACAAATAAATTACCCATTGAATTAAGTATGTAAACATTTAATGCGTGGCCAAAAAGATTGTAATTATAAAATAGAGTCTTGCCGCAGTTGGGTGGACTCATGAAAGCATGACATGGAACTATATTTCGGATGTAGCGAAGTATGCAAAAATCGTATGCAGTTTAATGAAAGGATGCAGAATAGTAACTACTAACATTAGCAGAATCGTCAAAGCCCATGATGGGAGGAACTGGTTGCCTATGAACTTTAAGATTGTGCAATTAAACGCTGATGTGGGGCGACTAGCCTCACATGCTCCTCGATTCAGTGATTGCATCACCAGCCCATTCTTCTCACACTTACCCAGTGTGAATTGGAAAGATGATGACAACAACGGCTGGAAATTATAAGCCCAACTCACTCTTTGTACTCTGGCTTAAGATGGAGACAGCCCTCTCTGTGACACTTTGGCAATAAGAGTCCGCTTACTTTCCCCTCGAAAAATTGGCTTGTTCTGCCAGTGTAGGAATGTAGTCACACTGTTGCAGCACACCTTGCTAGTTCCCACCAATAATAAACTTATAAACAAGTTTAACAAATTCCTCCACTCACAGCCATTTTCATGATTAATCAGTGATGATAGTGTGTCGGGACGACGGCAGAAAATCTCTCCCACTCCATGACAGGTTTCTAAACCCTGCCAATCAATAGGATTGTATATACACATATATAGGTTAACCTGCGCCTTCTATTGAAACAATTATTGTTAGCCAATCAGAGTCCTTGCTACATGTATTTAAACGAACATTCTACTGGTGCCAAACTCTCCCCTTAGTGCTACATCTGGCTTCAGATGTTATGTTTCCTGAAAGAATTCTTTCCAGTATCTTGCACAACGCAATTTTATTTGCCTAGAACAGCTGCTTTCAGTGCTGAACAGATTCTCTGATCCTCTTAACCCTTTCACTGCCACAGATGTGCTTTCTGCATTCCGTGATGAGTGTGGCTCTCCTGTCATTGTAGTGCTCGTCGAATTCTGCTACCTGCGCTGAGATACAGCGTTCCATCCGTTACGAAATACTTATCGCTCGACTATAGGAAAACTATTCGCTGAAAAAATGAATTTTTGCACATCTTACAATGTGATATCTAAGTAAAGGACTGAATTTCTTTTCGCTATTCGTCATAATTACAGTGCTGTACTATATTTTAAAATGTTTGCAGGGGTAATAAAGTGTTGCATATACTTTGTGTGTGGTTAATGTTAGCTCATACATTAGTTGTATGTAATTTAGACAAGATATAGAAATTTTATTTAAATCTGAGAGCACAACGATATCTCATTTCGATCTCTTGTTACTGGTTTTTATATCTGATGAACGGTCACCCGGGGTCTGCCCAGTTCTGATCATGCGGACTTGCCAGCTACGATGATATATTTATCATCCGCTTTCAAGAAAACTATATGGTGAAAAAATTTGATGTTTGCACGTCTCACAGTCTGACGTCTTTGCTCGACAAAGAACTGAATTTATTTTGGTTATTCATCATATTTACTGTGCTGCATCAAATTAAGTTACACATTGCACTAAATAACAAAGAGCATGCAGAGGTGAAAACACACTGCATAAACTTTGAGAGTGATTGATTTTAACTAACATACTGCTGTGTATGAAACGTAGATATCAAAACCTAATTTAAAATTGAGAGCCAAACGATATCGCATTTTATTCTCGAGTTACTGATTTCTGCATCCTGTGGACGACACGTATGATGCGTCCGTTTCCATACCAGTGCATTGGAAATCGTGTGACCACAACAATCGCCATGATTCATAAACAGTTCAAGCTAAATAAAGGAGGTCTTTTTCAAAGAAAGCATGGAAATAGGTATATATGTTGTATGATAATTACTTGAAACTATTTTATTTGCTGTAATATGGGAACAACTCGTCCGTAGCAGTGAAAGGTAAGCGGAATGTCATGCATATACACATCAATATTGCTTAAAGGAAAACCACAGGGACCACGTTCAAGTATGTCCTGAGTACCTGGGGAGTGATGGAGCATGAGTTAATTCGTCCACAGCAGTCAAAAGTGTTAAGTTAACTTACATGTCACGAGCCAGCTAGAAAGAGCTCCCAAGGCTGCAGAAAATACCAGGTTCCAATCATCGCTATAAAGGAAAGGAAAAGGATAAAGGATAAAGGAAAAAGGAAAAAGGAAAAAGGAAAAAGGGAAAGGAAAAGGAAAAGGAAAAGGGAAAAGGAAAAGGGAAAAGGAAAAGGGAAAAGGAAAAGGGAAAAGGAAAAGGGAAAAGAAAAAGGGAAAAGGAAAAGGGAAAAGGAAAAGGGAAAAGTAACTAGCTGTACATTGCTTGGCAATAGTGAGTATTGTGTGCAGTTATCATAATTATCATACAGCTTCAAAGAACTGACTATGCTGAGAATTGGGATGTGCATATTACGATGTAAAATAGGTTGTGTGGCAGTTTGTGCATAGTCCGCTTCATCACACTAGGCAATTGACCATGCGTTAGTCTTTAATAGTCACCACGTGAGCGATTACAAATCTCGCCTAGCTGCTATTTTGGTACTGACCAGACTGTAAATTTTGACTTTCCGGGTACTGTTACTGGAATACCTTCTGTGACCTCCTTGACTTTGTTTGTGGATTATTTGCTTGTATCAACAGTAGACGTAAAAGTGGAAATGAGGTTTTACCCTATCGTGTTGATAGTGACACACTCACACCCAATGTCAATGTCGTGGATGCTAATTTCTACAGCCTTGACAGCTACAGTTCCTACTACAGTGGCAATACCTTATGACTGAAGACGAACTACAGCAGCACCAGATGTCATTGCAACCGCAACAGTACAAAGAACCACGTGGCGCGTGATGTGTTGGTAAATGTGCCAACACCTTGTAGATAGAGGAGGCCGAAATGGAAGCTATCTAACGCAGACGGGCGTGAATTCTGGAACAGGATAAGTATTGAATTCTAACAAGAAAAGTATGCAGCTCCTCGAATACTTAACTTTATTCGATCCTTGTGGTACATCGCTCTTGATAATACAAATAAGACTATCTTCAGATACGGTTAATGGCGCCTTGCTAGGTCATAGCCATGGACTTAGCTGAAGGCTATTCTAACTGTCTCTCGGCAAATGAGAGAAAGGCTTCGTCAGTGTAGTCGCTGGCAAAGTCGTCGTACAACTGGGGCGAGTGCTATTCCGTATCTCGAGACCTGCCTTGTGGTGGCGCTCGGTCTGCGATCACACAGTGGCGACACGCGGGTCCGACATGTACTAAATGGACCGCGGCCGATTTAAGCTACTACCTAGCAAGTGTGGTGTCTGGCGGTGACACCACATTCCTCCCCCGCAAATCGGCGAACGGTCGTGTGATAAGGCTTCCGCCCGCCGTGGGGAGGACCCCATGTTGACGTATGCGATGAGGTGGGGAGCCTAACAACAGGCCCTCGCACCCGGCCATTCGGTCCGAAGGGAACTAGGAAACGCCTGAAAACGTACTCCAGGGTGCACGTCAACATGCGGTGTATGCGCCCGTAAAGAGACAGCAGGGGCCGAAGGGTCGACCTCCATTGCGTCGGGGTATCTGACGCGCGATGACGTCACGTGGTCCGGAGCGGGCAAGAGTTCCATGGCGGAGGACAGCTGGTCACGGGAAGCGATCGGCGGCGCGTGACCCAGTGAGGCGCTTGGCGGCTGCAGCGAAGCGTCGAATGCGGGCGGCGCCGGCGGGAGAACAGGCGGCGGCGGCGGCGGCTGCGGCGGCGCGTCGCCATGGGGCAAAATGGAAGGCATCGTCGGTAACACCTGGGGATGAGGCGAGTCAGTAGATGGGTCCCCAGGGCGCTGACCGGACGGCACCGTCGCTGAAAGCAGACAGGGAGCGGCAGAACCCGTGCGACGACATAGGCGCCGCTGATTGAGATGCCGACGCACCTCACCAGAGGCCCCCAAAACCAAATACATCGCGCGGCCGAGGCAGCGAAGAATGCGCCCTGCGAGCCAACGCCGTGAACCTCGATAGTTGTGATAGAATACAACGTCGCCTGGAGCAAAAGCAGGAGTCTGCCGCTGCACAGGAACCTGATGCGGCGGATGCAGCAAAGACATCAAGGTTCGATGAGGACGACCGTGGAGCAACTCAGCCGGCGAGCGACCATCTCGGGGCTGAGAGCGATACGATGACAAAAAGAGCAACAAAGCGTCCTCCCGAGAATGCGACTCTTTCTACTTCAACATCTGTGACCTGAAAGCGCGGACCAATCGTTCAGCGGCACCGTTTGACTGAGGCGAAAACGGCGCGGATGTCAGATGTTGAATACCATTGGCCTGGCAGAATGACAAATTCTGCGGACATGAATTGTGGGCCATTGTCGGAAACAATAGTCTGCGGAAGACCTTCAATACAAAAGATAGCAGACAACACTTGGATGGTGGCGGAAGACGTCGTGGAAGACATCCGGACAACAAAAAGGAAAATTACTGAAGACGTCGACCAGAACCAACCATCGAGCATTCCAGAATGGACCAGCAAAATCAACGTGCAAGCGTTGCCAAGGGGAAGTAGCTTTTGGCCATGCAAAGACTTTCCACGGCGGTGCGGATTGTTGTTCGGCACACGCCGTGCAAGAAGAACACATATTCGTAATCGCAGCATCGATTCCGAACCAAGTACAGTGCTGACGAGCAAGTTGTTTCGTTCGCACTATACCCCAATGTCCTTGGTGAAGAAGCCGTAAGACAGAGGACTGTAACGAACGTGGGACCACGACTCTGGACTGATCATTATCAGAACGCAACAACAAAACACCACGTCGTACAAAAAGTCTCTCCTTATGAGCGAAAAATCGGCGAACCAACGGATCCTCGATCCGAGACTTTGACAAAGGCCATTGCGTAGCAACAAAACGCAAAACGGTAGCAAGGACAGGGTCAGCAGCTGTGGCTGTAGCTACACGACGAAAATCAATCGGAAACGATTCGACCACTTCATCGGTTTCCGAATCAATGAACATGCAAGCAAGTTCGGAAGAATCGAATGCTTTATCCTCAGCAACAGGCAAACGGGACAACGCATCGGCGTTTCCGTGCTTAGCAGTGGACCGATACAAGATATCGTAGCGGTACTGCGAGAGGAAAATAGACCAGCGAATGAATTTCTGCGCTGTACGTGGAGGTACAGGCTTGTTCGGATGAAAAAGCGATGTCAAAGGCTTGTGGTCTGTGATGATGGTAAAGTGACGACCATACAAGAAATCATGGAACTTAGTAACACCAAACACGAGAGCCAAAGCTTCTTTCTCTATCTGTGAGTAATTTCTTTGGGCAGACGAGAGCAATTTTGACGCAAAGGCAATAGGGCGATCATGCGAGCCAACTTTGTGCGCAAGCACAGCACCGATCCCGAAATCCGATGCATCTACCATCAACAAAAGGGGTTTCTGGGGATCGAATGGCGTAAGGCAAGTATTAGAAAGCAACGCCGATTTCAACTGGCGAACAGCGCGTTCGCATTCCGTCGTCCAGAGAAACGGAACACCTGTACGGCGCAAGCGATGAAGCGGAGCTGAAATGGAAGAGGCATGGCGCACATTCACTCACACCTCGTGATGCTAAATCGTTTAATGGTCTTGCGACCTCATCACGCAATGCGTGGGGAACATTGCGCGCTCTGAAAAATTTCGGTTGCGCGTTTACTTTCAGTTCCAAATGTGCTGCATAGTTTTTAGCGCAACCCAGGCCCGGTGCTAAGATGTCTGCAAAGTCTTCACATAGCCGAGAAACACTGTCTGAAGGCACAGTCTGATTCCCTGATAGGACCTGATTTACGATAGACATGTTAAACAACTGAAATAAATCTAAACCAAACAAGTTCACTGCAGTAGAAGAACGAAGAACGTAAAATGACACAAGTTTTGTTTGTCCCTTGTATGTTGCAAGAAGAGTGCACTGTCCTAACACAGGGAGCTGCTGTCCTGAATAACTTTTTAACTGAACATTTGCGGCACGCAACGGAGGTTTGCCCAGTTGTATGTACGTGTCGTGATTGAGCAATGAAACTGCAGCTCCGGTATCGAGCTGGAATGGAATGACCTTGCCATTAAAGTCCAAATCTACAAAAAGTTTGTTGTCCTGCTGGCGACAAGAGCGACTGTCTCGTGCAATTTGAACTGATACAGGTACAGCATCACTTGCTAATTGACGTGATTTCCGGCGACGTCGACGCACACTTTTTGTGGGACGAACACAGTCACTGTTAGAGAAAGTGGCACTGGACGAAGCGGAATTAACTACATGAATGTCCATGGGCGAAGGTTCACGAGCCTGAGTATTCTGGGTTTGATTCCGGCGCGAAGCAAATGGCCTGGAATGATTAAGAGTGTCTGATCTGAGCTTTTTCTGGCAAACACTTTGAACATGTCCTTTCTTATTACAGAAAAAGCAAATAGCTCGGCGTGACGGGCAATTGTCACGCGAATGTCTAGTAGCACACCGCGGGCATGATTTCACTGCATTTGTATGCTGTCGCGGCACACCTGGTTTAAAGCGTGGCGGCAGCTGTGCGAACGTGCGCGAGGGCAGTTGACCGGGCCGCGCAGCACGCCCGGCGGGCCGGTTAATGTTACACACTGCTGGCGAAGTTTCAAATGATTCCTGAGCAAAGTCAAGTGTGTCTTGTCTATTCAATATGTCTATCACTTGTTGAAGGGAGGGATTAACTAGTTTCAAAATTTGTTCCCGTATGCGAACATCAGAAACGTTCTGTGCAATTGCATCACGCACCATAGTATCTGAATAAGGAAGGCCACAGTCACATTCAAACGCACAATCCCTAGTAAGGCCTTGCAAAGTTGCAACCCACTCCCTATTAGTTTGACCGGCCGTACGTTTCGTACGAAAGAACGTATACCTTTTTGCAACGACATTAACTGTTTCTTTGAAATAGGCGTCCAATGCCGACAAAATTTCCTCGTAGGACAGAGTTGCTACGTCGCGGCGAGGAAATAGTTTCACTATCACACGGTAGGTGGACACACCTACACACGAAAGCAAAAACGGCTGCCGCTCATTACCTTGAATTCTGTAGGCGGCGAGATGGAATCCAAACTGGCGTGACCATTCAGTCCAGGTCTCGTGCTGTGCATCAAAATTGCGAAACTGCGGTGCAACTGCATGTTGTGGCTGCGGGAGCGGTGAAGCGGCGGCTGCCGCATCGGTTTGAATGGCACGTTGACCCTGGACGAGCTGTCCAAGGGCATCCAATAACGCCTGGGTCTGCTGAGTCTGCAAGCGATAAAATTCGGACAGTACATCTGGCGAAGCCATGACACAAGTAAATCAGAGCAAGTTACTATCAAAATGACTGCAACGTGGGCGCGTCACCAATACTCAGCGCCAATGATGTGTTGGTAAATGTGCCAACACCTTGTAGAAAGAGTAGGCCGAAATGGAAGCTATCTAACGCAGACGGGCGTGAATTCTGGAACAGCATAAGTATTGAATTCTAACAAGAAAAGTATGCAGCTCCTCGAATACTTAACTTTATTCAATCCTTGTGGTACATCGCTCTTGATAATACAAATAAGACTATCTTCAGATACGGTTAATGGCGCCTTGCTAGGTCGTAGCCATGGACTTAGCTGAAGGCTATTCTAACTGTCTCTCGGCAAATGAGAGAAAGGCTTCGTCAGTGTAGTCGCTAGCAAAGTCGTCCTACAACTGGGGCGAGTGCTATTCCGTATCTCGAGACCTGCCTTGTGGTGGCGCTCGGTCTGCGATCACACAGTGGCGACACGCGGGTCCGACATGTACTAAATGGACCGCGGCCGATTTAAGCTACCACCTAGCAAGTGTGGTGTCTGGCGGTGACACCACAGCGCGCTCTTGTATGTTTCGACATAGGAGCAACAAGTCAGTCAGTAACCATGGTTGTGGCTCCTGCTGTTCGCTACATACAACAAATCTCCAGGAAACTGGGAACTCTACTTTCACGGTTTTGAACTGTTCTGTTTTGCTTACGCCATTTACGGCGAGCTACTTTTAATAATCGTTTATTCAAAGTGGCGCAGAAATTGTAACCACTCTCGGTCCCTGTTAAGTTGTCTTTCAGTGATCTCCGTGATTCATTAACTGAATGCTACAGTCAGCAGACGCACCTTGTTGCAGATGTGCAGCTGTTCAATCAGTGTCATAAACCACACAGACAGTCTTATGCAGCACGGGCTGCCAATTTGTAGGGTCTCTCACACAAGTGAAATACCAAATGGCACAACTCTAAACTAATGCTCTAACCAAGTCAAATTCCAGTCTTGGTGAAATGCCAGAAATTGCTTTTTTGAGGTTGCTTTTGCAAATGACATACAATTTTTGACAGTCTTTAGGCGCCATCACAAGCAGCAGTCAACTCATGAGCCGTACTCTTCATCCCCTATTTCAGCCTCAATGTCTAACCTGAATACACGGGCGTCCAGATCACTGACGTTTCTCAAGGGATTTAAGTACCGGATAGTTATAATTAAAGTGCAGCTACTTGCGGAGATCCAGTGTGGACTGTAATTATCGTATGACAGGAAACTTGTTAGATGTGCTAATGGCGTTAAAGCAGAGCTAATTTACGCTGGAAAACAAATTAGTTCCCATTGTGGCCATCTGGTGCAAATCTGTCACTGTAAACTGTTTTTATACGACGATATGACATCTACGCTGTCATTTGACAAGCCATATTGTGAGTGAACTGTATGGCTGTTGATAAGAGAGACCGTGTGCTGTTAGTGAAACTATTTAAAGTGAAAGTAGGAATCACTGTGCTGCATTGAGGGGTACCGCCAACTGCAAGGTCTGAGAAAAAGCCCAATGTTATTAAATGTTTTAAAGAAGATGATAAGGAAATTCTAAAACACGAGTGAGCTCGGTGTGGCTCCTGCAAGAGGAATGCGTCCTATCCCGGTGAAAGTTGAGAAGGTTGCTGCTAACATAACTGGCCATGTAGCACAAGACCACGGTAGCGATAGTGCTCGCGCAGTGTCACTAGAAATGTCTATCCCATGGCCAACAGTCCGCAAAGTTGTGAAGTCTATTTTGCACTCGTACCCGTACAAGTTCCAGATAATGCAACAACTGAAACCTTAATATCTGCAGCTTCGCTCTGTTTTTGCTCTTCGGTTTCTGGCACGGATCGAAGTTCATGATTTGTGGCCGAGAAATGTTCTATTGCATGACGAGACACATTTTACACTATAGGCAGCTGTGTTTGGAGTATTGTTAGATTGCACTTTGTGCATGGAGAGCCACTGCACTCGCCGTGAGTGACTGCATGGGGCTGATTCACCAGCACTTTTATTCTCGGTCCGTTCTTCTTTGGAGATAATACTCCCTGAGGGTCTATCAGGTGTACCACGATGTCTGCACGTTATTGAAACCTACTTGCCTAGCATGCCATTCTTGCTTTGGAAACCACTCATTTCAAGCAAGACAGGGCGACACCTAGTGTCGCTCGCCCAATAAACGGTCTGCTTAATGCAACCTTCCACGAACGTGTTATCTCCAGAGGTTTTCCAGGTCCGTGGCCGTAACACCAACCGATCTGAATCCTTGTCACGTTGGCTCTGGGTTTATCTAAAAGAACGCATTTCAATTGCTACGAACAACTGTTGATCACGTAGTTTTACGGATGCAGCGTCTCGTCAATGATTCCGGAGCTCATACACAACAAATCGTGTAAGCGGTGGATAACAATAAAATTTCTATTATGACTTTCACACTTGTTTGATCGTTCATGTCCACGTTATATTCCTCAATCATCACACATGGGAAAATTTCTTGACGTCTTTCTTGCATTCACAGCGCCAAATTTGCCACAAGTAGCCACAATTGGAACTGAGTTTCCTCCAAAACGAATCAATTTGACAGTGATACATTAGAGTGTCTATTTTTGGTGTCACACGATAATTACAGCCCACACAGGACTGTCAGTAGCTGCACTTTAATTAGAACCACGTGGTACGTCGATCATTACGCTTGTGCCTCAGAATTAGATGAAATTTTCCTAATGTTAACTGCATGGGTCAGGAGCAGCCACGCTCGTCGAATTGCGACGTATTTCAGAGAAGTGAAGACGCTCCAGTCCTTTCTTGAATGCAGACGCGTGGTCGAATGTTGGGCCTGCGGCCAACCTCTTCATGTCAGAGTAGCATTTGCAAGCAACGTCCTCAGTTATTTGCTGGATGCATTCCAATCTGTCCTCCTCTGCAGATTCTTCCGTTACAGCTCCCTTTAGTACCTTGGAAGTTACTCCATGATGTGTTAAAATGTCCTATCATCCTGTCCCTTGTCCTTCTCGGTGTTTACCGTATATTCCTTTCCTCCCCGATACTGTGCAGAGCCTCCTTATTCTTTATCTTTTCAGTCCACCTAATTTTCAAAATTCGTCTGTAACACCATACTTCAAATGCTTCTATTCTCTTCTGTTCCGGTTTTCCTACAGTCCATGTTTCACTATCATACAATTCTGCACTCCAAACGTACATTGTCAGAAAATTCTTCCTCAAATTAAGGCCTGTGTTTGATGCCAGTAACTTCTCTTGGCCAGAAATGCCCTTTTTTCATTGATAGCCTTCTTTTGATTTCCTCCTTGCTCCTCCGTCCTTGGCTAGTTTGCTGTGTGGGTATTAGAATTCCTTATCTTCATCTACTACGTGACCGTCGATCCTGATGCTATGTTTCTCGCTGTTCTCATTTCCACTTCTTCTCATTACTTTCAACGTTCTTCGATTTACACTCAGTCCGTATTCTGTACTCGTTAGACTGTTCACTCCATTAAACACCTCTTGTAATTCTTCTTCACATTCACTCAGGAAAGTAATGTCATCAGCGAATCGTATCATGATATCCTTCCATCTCGAATTTTAATTCAACTCTTAAACCTCTCTTCTATTCCATCATTATTTCTTCGATGTATAGATCGAACAGTAGGGGCGAAAGACCACATCACTGCTTACACCCTCGTTAATCCCAGCACTTCGTTCTTGGTCGTCCACTCTTATTATTCCCAATTTGGCTCTTGTAGATGTTATATAGTACCTGTCTCTCCCTACAGTTTATCCGTATTTTCCTCAGAATTTCGAACATCTTGCACCATCTGACACTGTTGAACGCTTTATCCAGGTCGACAAATCCTGTGAATGAGTCTTGGTTTTTCTTTAGTCTTGCTTAAATTGTCAATTGCAAAGACAGAATTGCCTATCAGGTGCATTTACCTTTTCTAAAGCAAAACTGATAGTCAACTAGCACATCCACAATTTTCTTTTCCATTCTTCTATATTTTATTCTACTCAGCAACTTGAACGCATGAGCTGTTAAGCTGATTGGGCCACACTTCTCTCACTTGTCAGCTCTTGCAGTTTCCGTAGCTATGTGGAGGATATTTTTCCGAAATTCAGATGGTGTATTACCAGATTCCTAGATTCTCCACACCAAGGTAAATAGTCATTTTGTTGCCACTTCCTCTAATGATTTTAGAAATTGTGATGGAACGTTGTTAGTCCCTTCTGCCTTATTTAATCTTAAGTCTTTCAGAGCTCTTTTAAATTCTTATTCCAATACTGGATCCCTTATCTCTTCTAAAGCGACCCCTGTTTCTTCTTCTATCACATCAGGCAAATCGGTCTCCTCATGGAGGCCTTCCATATACTATTTCCATCTGTCTGCTCCCTTCTGCTCATTCAACAGTGGAATTCCCATTGCATTATTAATGTTATCACCCTTGCTTTAAATTACACCGAAAGTTGTTTTGATTTTCTGTGTGCTGAGTCAGTCCTTCCGACTGTCATTTCCTATTCGATTTCTTCACATTTTATTGCAGTCACTTCGTCTTAGCTTCCCTGCACTTCCTATTTATTGCATTCCTCAGCAACTTTCTGTATTCCTGAATTTCCCTGAACATTTTTGCACTTCCTTCTTTCATCGACCAACTGAAATAATTCTTCTGTTATTCTGGGTTTTCGCAGTTACCTACTTTGATCCTATGTTTTTCTTTCCAAATTCTGTGATTTCCGTTTTCAGTTATATTCCTCTTCAACTGAACTGCCCCCTTGTTGCAGTATCTATAGCAGTGGTTCCCAACTTGAGGGTAATTAACCCCCTTCTGAGGATAAAACGAAATTTTCTGAGGTGTAATAATTAAACGAATGGAATCTGTGTCAGTCAGGAAACTAAATTATTTTGAAAATATCATTACTGTTAGCACAATTTTGTAAGACTCTAATATTGATTATATAAGTTGTCAATAATTATTTTTCTTCAGTTAGTAGCATTAATGACATTGTGGTTACAGGTTCTTCACACAGTTCACCGTTTACATAAATATATTGTGCTTCGTCACCTACAGCGCGGATGATTTAGACATATCTGTAACAAGTGCTAAATATTTCAAGAGAATCTTCTTCAGGTTGTAGATAGTACCTGCAGTAATCCATAAATTATTTCATTACTCGCTTCGCAAAAGTTAAATGAAATAATTGACAGCAGTGGCTACACAGTGCTGTAAACAGTATTATTATTAAAGTATTAAATGTGGCTATGAAAGAGTTCAAAGAAAGGCAGCACGTTTTGTACTATTGCGAGATATGGGAGAGAGTGTCACGATACAAGATTTGGAATGGAAATTATTAAAAGAAGGGCGTTTTTCGTTACGATGGAATCTTCTCACCAACTTTCTCCTCCGAATGCGAAAATATTTTGTTGACAGAGACATACAAAAGGAGGAACGATCACCAAGATAAAGTAAGGGAAATCAGAGCTCGTACGGAAAGATACAGGTGTTCATTCTTTCCGCGCGCTGTACGAGATTGGAATAACAGAGAATTGTGAAGGTGGTTCGATGAACCCTCTGCCAGGCACTTAAATGTGATTTGCAGAGTATACATGTAGATGTACGTGGTCAGCGACCATTTAAAAATTACACTTAAAGCAATTACAACCCTCGGTCGCAAAATTTAAGTCTTTTGACCTGGTTTCGGCACTTCTATGAGTGCCTTCATCAGAAATTAACATTCAGATTGGTCTATAATACAAAATTATGGGATTTTTTTTATATAAAAGTGTAAGTACTGACTAACAGTAGAAGAAAGAAACAGTACTTACAAGTCACGTATAAAATAAATATAAAGCGATAAAACTTTAGTCACAAAAACGTTTTAAAAAAGAAGCCGCTAAGGACTGCTCACACTTGTCAAACCACAGGTGGCAGCAGACTGAGACTCCCGCGTTAGCAACTGCGAGCAGGTGAACATTACACCAAGAGTGCCATCTAGCAGCCCCAAATACACTGGCTACGTAACATTGAAATAAAAACAGACGAATATTGTGATGAACATTATTTAGGACATGAAGTAAAAGTCAATATTTTGTATGACAGCAGTAGACAAGGTAACATTTTGTGTACATCAGAGCTTAGAACTACAGTTTAAAGGATGAAAACATTATTACGGAAAATACAAAGAGGGCTGAATGACACAGCCTATGGAAAAAAATGTAACATGAAATGCAGCCAATACAAGCAATTTAATAAACGATAAAATATGAGTTGACTTAGATAGAAAAAGCATTTCGGTAACTGCATGAAGAAAGCTGAAATCAAATATCAGGTAACGGCTTTATACCGTTGAAGAAGTTTCTATTACGTGATTTTAGCTGCTCATTAAGAATGATGCTATCATTTCGAGAAAGATGTTTAAAAAATTTCTAAATCTTCGAGAATATCTAATCTATTCCCTTTCTTCTCGGTGTGCAAACTGCTGATATCGTGAGGTGGTCAGCAAAAGAAGAAGTTTCGGTGTTGGTGCCATTTCTTCATAAAAGATGTTCTTTATATCTGGTTGTAAAGGCACGCCCTGTTCTATGTAGTAAGAACAGCAGGTGTCGCAGAAAGTCTTATGGACGCCAGAGTTTTCAAAAGCGGGAACGAGTCGACTTTAAATTATGAATAAAGTTCTTTTATTTTTGGAGAAAAATTTGGAAAAACCAATATCCATAATTTAAAACCGACTCGTTCCCCCTTTGGAAAATTCTGGCGTCCATAAGATATTCTGCGACACCCGCTCTTCGTACTTCATAGGACAAAGAGATAACCAATTTAGCACTGGAGGGCGGTGTGGAGGGTAAAAATCGTAGAGGAAGACCAAGAGAGGATCAGATTCAGAAGGATGTTGGTTGCAATAGTTACATGAAAATGAAGCAGTTTCCACAGGATAGAGCAACATGGAGAGTTGCATCGAACCAATCTCTGGAATGAAGCCCACAACAACAACAACAGAGAACATTCTCTTCAAGAATCACAACAGGAAGAGATATACTTGGAAAAAGCCGTGAGGTACGAGAAGATTACAGTTAGAATACATCAACGTCACGTAGAGATCCGAAATACGATCCTGGGACGTAAGGCGAACCCAAGAGCTGATATACACTCCTGGAAATTGAAATAAGAACACCGTGAATTCATTGCCCTAGGAAGGGGAAACTTTATTGACACATTCCTGGGGTCAGATACATCACATGATCACACTGACAGAACCACAGGCACATAGACACAGGCAACAGAGCATGTACAATATCGGCACTAGTACAGTGTATATCCACCTTTCGGAGCAATGCAGGCTGCTATTCTCCCATGGAGACGATCGTAGAGATGCTGGATGTCGTCCTGTGGAACGGCTTGCCATGCCATTTCCACCTGGCGCCTCAGTTGGACCAGCGTTCGTGCTGGACGTGCAGACCGCGTGAGACGACGCTTCATCCAGTCCCAAACATGCTCAATGGGGGACAGATCCGGAGATCTTGCTGGCCAGGGTAGTTGACTTACACCTTCTAGAGCACGTTGGGTGGCACGGGATACATGCGTACGTGCATTGACCTGTTGGAACAGCAAGTTCCCTTGTCGGTCTAGGAATGGTAGAACGATGGGTTCGATGACGGTTTGGATGTACCGTGCACTATTCAGTGTCCCCTCGACGATCACCAGTGGTGTACGGCCAGTGTAGGAGATCGCTCCCCACACCATGATACCGGGTGTTGGCCCTGTGTGCCTCGGTCGTATGCAGTCCTGATTGTGGCGCTCACCTGCACGGCGCCAAACACGCATACGACCATCATTGGCACCAAGGCAGAAGCGACTCTCAGCGCTGAAGACGACACGTCTCCATTCGTCCCTCCATTCACGCCTGTCGCGACACCACTGGAGGCGGGCTGCACGATGTTGGGGCGTGAGCGGAAGACGGCCTAACGGTGTGCGGGACCGTAGCCCAGCTTCATGGAGACGGTTGCGAATGGTCCTCGCCGATACCCCAGGAGCAACAGTGTCCCTAATTTGCTGGGAAGTGGCGGTGCGGTCCCCTACGGCACTGCGTAGGATCCTACGGTCTTGGCGTGCATCCGTGCGTCGCTGCGGTCCGGTCCCAGGTCGACGGGCACGTGCACCTTCCGCCGACCACTGGCGACAACATCGATGTACTGTGGAGACCTCACGCCCCACGTGTTGAGCAATTCGGCGGTACGTCCACCCGGCCTCCCGCATGCCCACTATACGCCCTCGCTCAAAGTCCGTCAACTGCACACACGGTTCACGTCCACGCTGTCGCGGCATGCTACCAGTGTTAAAGACTGCGATGGAGCTCCGTATGCCACGGCAAACTGGCTGACACTGACGGCGGCGGTGCACAAATGCTGCGCAGCTAGCGCCATTCGACGGCCAACACCGCGGTTCCTGGTGTGTCCGCTGTGCCGTGCGTGTGATCATTGATTGTACAGCCCTCTCGCAATGTCCGGAGCAAGTATGGTGGGTCTGACACACCGGTGTCAATGTGTTCTTTTTTCCATTTCCAGGAGTGTAGATTCAGATTACAATGTACTAGCGATGAATAGTGGGCTCAAGTTTAAGAGATTGCCAGGAAGAATCGATACACGAAGATTTGGAATATGGAGGTACTAAGGAATGACGAGATACGTTTGAAATTCTCTGAGACTGTAGATCAGTGGTTCCCATCTTTCTTAGACCATTACCCCTGAGTGAAATTAGACAGTAGGACATTAGCTAGTACCCCCACCCTCCCTTCCCCTCGTCCCCCTCCCCCTGCTGTCTGTTGCCCCCTCCCTCCCACGCATTATCACCAAATTTAACACCTAATTAAACTGTATAATGAAAGACTTTCTTGGAACAGTTTTATTTTTTTAAATGATGAAAGATGGACGGTATTTAGTTCGTGCGCGTGCGTGCATGGGTGTTTGTGTGTGTGTGTGTGTGTGTGTGTGTGTGTGTGTGTGTGTATGCTAGATTGAATGGTGAAGGAACTCGTAGTGAACCGCAAATACTACCCACGACTCCTTCCCAGAAAAGAAAGCTATCTATCCACAGAGAGCGTAGACACTTGTTACAAAAACTTCCCCTGCATTACTTCTTTCCATTGAGGCACTTGCTTGACCAGCACAATGCAGCCCCATTTAAAATCAACCAAGTTGAAATGTGTGCACTGTAGTTACCTTTCATAAATCACTTGATTCTTGAACGGCCAGAAATTGCAAGATTTTAGGCTGTTAATGGTTTGTGTCTCACTGCAGCCACTAATAGTGATGATAATAATAATAGTAATAATAATAATAAATAAAGTTAAAGCAATTACAGCCGCGGTCGGAAAAATTGTCTTTTGACCTGGTTTTGGCACTTCCATGAGTGACTTCATCAGAAATTAAACATTCAAATTAGCCTATACCATAATAACACATTTCTGGAAAATTCAAAAAATGGTTCAAATGGCTCTCAGCACTATGGGACTCAACATCTTCTATTCTCTTCTTGCCTAAACGACTTATCGTCCTTGTTTCACTTCCATACATGACTACACTACATAAAAATACTTACAGGAAAGATTTCCTGACGGTTAAATCCACACTCGATGCTAACAACTTTATCTTCGTCAGAAACGTTTTACCTGCCTTTGCCGTTATACATTTTATATCCTCTCTACTTCGACCATCATCAGCTAGTTTCCTCCCCAAATAGCAAAACTACTGCTTTAAGTGTCTCATCCCCTAATCTAATTCCCTCAGCATCACCGGATTTCATTCGGCTACATTCCATTATCCTCGTTTCTCTTTTGTTGACGCTCATCTTATATCCTCCTTCCAAGACACTGTCCATTCCGATCAACTGCTCTTCCAGGTCCATTGCTGTCTCCGACGGAATTACAATGTCATCGGTAAATTTATCTTTCCTTTCTTTTACTGCTTGCTCAATATACAGATTGAATAACATCGGGGAGAGGCTGCAACCCTGTCTCACTCCCTTCACAACCATTGGTCCCCTTCATGCCCCTCGACTCTTATAACTACCACCAGGTTTCTGTACAAATTGTAAATAGCCTTGCGATCCCTTTATTTTACCCCTGCAGCCTTTAGAATTTGAAAGAGAGTAATACAGTCAACATTTTCAAAAGCTTTCTCTAAAATACAATTGCTAGAAACATAGGTTTATCTTTCCTTAATCTATCTTCTAAGATAAATCGTAGGGTCAGTATTGCCTCGCATGTTCCAACATTTCTACGGAATTCAAATTCAAGCAGTTTTTCCATTCTTTTGTATAGAATTCTTGTTAGTATTTTGCAGCTGTGACTCATTAAACTGATAGTTCTGTAGGTTTCACTCCTGTCAACTACTGCTTTCTTTAGACGGCCGGTGTGGCCGTGCGGTTCTAAGCGCGTCAGTTTGGAACCGCGTGACCGCTACGGTCGCAGGTTCGAATCCTGCCTCGGGCATGGATGTGTGTGATGTCCTCAGGTTAGTTAGGTTTAAGTAGTTCTAAGTTCTAGGGGAATGATGACCTCAGTAGTTAAGTCCCATAGTGCTCAGAGCCATTTGAACCATTTTGAACTGCTTTCTTTGGGATTGGAATTATTATATTCTTCTTCAAGTCTGAGGGTATTTCTCTTGTCTCATACATCTTGCCCAGCAAATGGTAGAGTTTTGTCAGGGCTGGCTCTCCCAATGCTATCCGTGGTTGTAATGGAATGTTGTCTACTCCCAGGGCCTTGTTTCGAAATAGGTCTTTCAGTGTTCTGTCAAATTATTCACGCAGCATCATGTCTCCCATTTCATCTTCATCTCTCTTCCATTTCCATAATACTGCCCTCAAGCACGTCGTCCCTGTATAGACCCTCTAAATACTCCTTCCACCTTTCTGCTTTCCTTTCTTTGCTTAGAACTGGTTTCCCATCTGAGCTCTTGATATTCATACAAGTAATTTTCCTGCAGGCGTTATCTATCTTACCCCTATTGATATAGGCCTCTAAATCCTTATATTTGTCCTCTAGCCATCCCTGCTTAGCCATTTTGCACTTCCTGTAGATCTCATATTTGCCTACTTCATTTACTGCATTTTTATATTTTCAGCAATTAAATTCAATTTATCTTCTGTTACCCAAAGATTTCTACCAGCCCTCGTCGTTTTATTTAGAAAATTTAAAAAGGGAAGTGGATAGGTTAAACTTAAATATAGTGGGAATTAGTGAACCGCATAAAAAGCATCAAGCACATCGGTTATCAATTGCCCAGAGGCCAAAAACCGCATAAAAGTATCAATAAAGATCAAATCGGATTATTAATTTCCGTGTGACTGGCGCAAAACATTTTCAATATGTTGTCCACCATTTTCTGCAACAAGTTTAAATCGAGAAACAGCATATTCCACAACTGATTGAAGTGTTTCCGGGGTCACGTTCAGAATGTGTTGTGCAATTAGTGCCTTCAGTGCAGCTAAGTTTGCAGTCAGAACACTGAACACAACATCTTTCAGATAGCCCCACAACTAGAAACACGGATTAAGATCAGGTGATCGGGACGGCCAGGTTGTATGGAAATGGCAGCAGATAATTCTAGCACTTCCGAAATGGCGCTTCAGCAGCTGCTTAACTGGATTTTCAACGTGCGGAGGTGCGCCATCTGGCATAAAATTGATCCCATCCAAACAACCTCGTGGTTGGAGAGCTGGAATGACGTGGCTGCACAAAAGACACTCATAGCGCTTACCAGTGACGGTACTGGTAACAGGGCCGGAAGCACCTGTCTCTTCGAAATAATATGGCGCTATGATAAATGATGTCGTAAACCTGCACCACACAGAGACTGTTTCATAATGAGGTGGTACTGTTTGATTTGCGTGTGGATTTTCCGTTGCCCATATTCGGCAGTTCTGTGGTTCTGTGTATTGACATATCCTGTCAGATGGAAGTGGGCTTCGTCTGTCCACAAAATCTTCCACCAGCTAATCATTGTCCACTTCCATGCGAGCAAGAAATTCTAGAGCAAAGGTTTCTCTTGCTGGCAGGTCAACAGGAAGCCACTCGTGCGCAAGACTAATTTTGAATGGATAACAAGGAAGGATGTTTCGTAGGATTTTACGCACCTTAGTCACGGTTATGTCCAATGTTTGGGGGAAATGCTCCGTGCACTACACGTTTCCACACCGCCATTCGTCTCCTCCTGCAGTGTTATGGCCACTGCTTCCACGACGTCGAAGCAATTTGTTTCCTCCCTCTGCCAGGTAGCATACCAAAAGAAACCGTCTTTTCGAATTTCCGAATCATTTTCTCCAGATCCACGGCAGTCATCGGACCAACGCCTTTCTTCAAACCCTTCAGTGTCCGAACTCCTGCTGAGCGATGTGTGCACAGTCATCATTCTTCTGATACAGCTTTACAAGCAGAGCGCGATCCTGCATTGAGACGGTCAGGGCGAATGTCGCAGAAGCGAAAGGAGGAAAAATCGTGTACCCGGCGTGTTTATACCAACTTCAGTGGGTCCTACCAATGACAGGTGTTTTCATTTGCGTATTCTGACACGTACAGCGGCCGATGAGGCCGAGCGGTTCAATGCGCTTCCGTCCGGAACCGCGCTGCTGCTACGGTCGCAGGTTCGAATCCTGCATCGGGCATGGGTGTGTGTGACGTCCTTAGGTTAGTTAGGCTTAAACAGTTCTAGGTCTAGGGGACTGATGACCTCAGAAGTTAAGTCACATAATGCTTGGAGCTACTTCAACTTTTTTTTTCTGACACGTACAGCGCCATCTATTGATCAATTTTCACGCTATTTTTTTTCTTCTGCCATACGTTTTCCCCTTTCTCCGATAATCTTCCATTGCAATTTGACGTCATTCTGACCTGTAGTGTTAATTCTACAGCGTTTTGAAAGTTTGAGTCTAATTGTATTCACCCTGTATATCTCGGAAAATTTTAAGGCGCTCCCTGAAGTGTGAAGTTTATCTATGTTACGTCGATTATAGCTGGTCTGAACCCACGTCATTATTTTTAACCACGTTTCTGTTCTTTTGCTCAATAGACAATTTTTTCAAAGCTACTTTTGAGTTTCCATGGACTAGTTGGTTGAATCGCGTTTGAAATCGGTGGTACACATGGTCTGGTGTGCCTTGTTAGTCCTAACAACAACATAACCTAGAGTCAAATTTCCGTAGCAGAGAAATACCCATATGATTCCGCCTATCTTATCATGATGTACGGAATGAATAAATATTGGTGTATTTTGTAAGCTTCGACATATTTACATAGATATTAACGATAACACGTGAAACTAAAGGCAAAAGGCAATCGGAAACTTTTTAGTTCGGGGGTGAAGAACTCGCATACAGGCAGACAAGGGAAGGTTAACAGCTATGGTCGTGCAGCCAAGTTATACCAATCCCGTGACACTGTCCCAAACCATTAGTACAGTTTCATAGGCAATTATTCAGTTTCATAGGTAACAGAATGCCAATGATAATAATTAAGATGGAGAACTTGCTGTTATATTCACTGTTTTCTGAACAAAAATTTCAATCCTACTGAGTTTAATTTCGCTCTAACGTTACAGCCTTAGAACGCTATTTTCACGCTGATTAGGGCCATTCTGGAATATTCTTCATGAAAATTAGTAGCAAGGCGAAGACCTCATATACGGTCCATCGATTGGGCTCATATGTGGCCGGTCGCTTGGCTCAATATCCCTCCACCCTCCACGCGTTTTAGAAAAAACCGTCCCTAAATTTCATGATGCGCAATGTATGCAAAATAGACGCGATCGATAGCAAATTGAAAAGTAAGCACATTACATTATCGTTTTTGGGTCACAAACCCATATTTTCCTACAAATCGAGGAAACAAACGCTTTCGACTTCCGCTATGTACCCATTAGGTCAACAGTATGCAACGAAATCACTGCTGGTACAGTGAACAAGGCATCTGGCTCCAGAGCAGAAAACCTGTGTTCCATTCTATAGTAAATTCATGGTTTTTTATTCGTTTCGTTTTCAGAGTTTCTAAACTGGTAGGAGTAGCAGAGTTACGAAGGTGAATGAATCATTAAGGAATAATAAAAAGGTAGGCAAATAAATTATCAAACGACTTGTGAAACGTTTTGCTCAAAATTGGAAAATGTGTGTAGTGTGACAAAACCTCTTGCTAAAGAAAGTTTCTTATTACCATTACTGTATACTTTATACACTTTAGTAGTATTTTCTGCTTTTAGTTTTACGTTTCTACAAGATTATAGTGTCTTAACGTATTACTAGCAAAGTGAAAGCAAATCCTCTACATTAAATGTTCTACATTCCGATTACAGTGTCGTCCATGAATTCTGATCTCGAGAGTTCTTTGCTACACTACTTTTTAATTTGAACGTAACTGTAAATTACATTCGAGGGGGGCGATGCCAATGAAATTAAAGCGAATCAAGCAATCTGTAAAGGAAACAGAATATAAAGAACTGTTACCAATAATATACACCTCAAACGATCACTAAATATTGGCTAACGTCGTGTATTGTTAGAAAATGTTACCTCTGAACATACAAAAGATTTATTAATGAACACAATTTCGTAACGTCACCTCACAAGGATCATTTTGGCCCTGCCATAAATTCTTACCTGCACAACAGGTAACTCTGCTCGGTTCTTCTTTACTGCATTATATTAAACACTGAACTTTATGTTCCTGAAATAAATCACCGTGCGGCTGTTTGCCTCATTATTTACTTTAAGACGTTTGCAAATAAGAAATTGCTACCTTTCATTAAGCGCAGCTAGCTGTCCACGCAATAGTGCAAGGCTTAACAACAAGGTTGTGTTAAGGTTTGCATTCAAACAATGAGGAAAAACTTAATGAAATGTTGGCAAATGTATGAAAAGATTGCTTTTAATTTAAACTGTATTACGATTTTTTTAATAACTAAGAAGTGAATTACATTAATTTGAAAACTATGCTCTTCTTTTTGCATTGCCTCAAACTATAAAAACTGATTCAGACAAAGTGTACCAAGTGACGAAATTTACTCCTTACTTCTCTTATGAAATAATTGTAACTGGAAGCGGAGGTTGAAGAATAGTTATTTAAAATCTGAACACATGACCGCTTATTTGCCCTGAAAACCAAATAGTGTTGAACGGAATGCACTCAATGGACTATAATATGTCACGGTTAGCGCTTGCAGCAAATACTAACTCTGTTCATGATGCTTCTTTTCCAAATTTACAACCACCCTACGAAAACATCTTACAAATCCTCTATCCTCCATGTTTCAGCGAAGCATCTCAAATGAAAATCATACTCTATCCACCACGTCCCCTCTATGGTCTCCTCACTCACCGACCACTCGACATACACTCTCGCAGTAGAATGACAGTGATTTCGTCTACTAAAGGAGCCTTTGGGAGCTACATCGTAGGGTGTAGGATGGGTGTGGTGAATACTTATTGTACAGTTAGACTTTCATGTAGATTAGTATCGCCTCATTTGGACTCACTCCTTCATGTGGCCTAGTAGCGCTTCATTTTCAGTAACAAGAAATTAAAATTGTGATGGATGGGTGTGGTGAATACCTATTTACAGTTAGTCCTTAATGTAGATTAGTATCGCCTCATTTGGACTTACTCCTGCATGTGGCTTAGTAGCGTTTCATTTTCAGTAGCAAGAAATTAAAATTGTGATTTTGGCCACTACACAACGGCACATACTGTTACGATTGTTACGCGCACAAACATCGCGTGTAGCGTAGGTGTGGTAAATACTAATTGTACAGTTACTGTTTCATGTGGCTTAGTAGAGTCTCATTTGCATTAATAATAAATCAAAATTATGGTTTTGGTCACTACTCAACGGCACATACTCTTGTGACTGTTACGCGCACAAGCATTGCTTCAGAAATCGGTGCTGACAGCTTGCATCCGGGCTGTTGTCAATTTCCAGAAGAAAAGTGAAATTTTGGAGCGTAGGTGCGGTAAATACTAATTGTACAGTTACTGTTTCATGTGGCTTAGTAGAGTCTCATTTGCAATAATAATAAATCAAAATTATGGTTTTGGTCACTACTCAACGGCACATACTCTTGTGACTGTTACGCGCACAAGCATTGCTTCAGAAATCGGTGCTGACAGCTTGCATCCGGGCTGTTGTCAATTTCCAGAAGAAAAGTGAAATTTTGGAGCGTAGGTGTGGTAAATACTAATTGTACAGTTACTGTTTCATGTGGCTTAGTGGTGGCTTAGTAGCGTCTCATTTGCAATAATAAGAAATTAAAATTATAGTTTTGGTCACTACTCAACGGCACATACTCTTATGACTGTTACGCGCACAAGCATTGCTTCAGAAATCGGTTCTGACAGCTTGCATCCGGGCTGTTGTCAATTTCCAGAAGAAAATAGAAATTTTGGAGCTTCAAAATAAAGCTTTTAACTTCATACTGATAATAAACATCAGTTAGCTGGCACACGGAAGTTTAGTTAGGCCTGTTATCAGCAACATATGGATTTGCAATGTTCTCAGGAGCCAGCCGTGGTGGCCGTGCGGTTCTAGGCGCTCCAGTCCGGAGCCGCGCTGCTGCTACGGTCGCAGGTTCAAATCCTGCCTCGGGCATGGGTGTGTGTGATGTCCTTAGGTTAGTTAGGTTTAAGTTGTTCTAGGGGACTGATGACCACAGCAGTTGAGTCCCATAGTGCTCAGAGCCATTTGGACCATTTTTGTTCTCATGATATGTTTAGTAAATTTAATATGCCCATGTACTGATTTGAAGCATGTGACGCAAATGTGTCGTAACGAGTCGGTTAAATGAGTGACATCTGCTATACCCCGAGGACTTAATTAATACAAATTAATTTCTCCTAAGTACATGAAAATTTAGACATAAATATAATTTACAGGCTGTGTTGGAACACTGCGCCCTGTACGAATGCTGTATTTTTTGCAAACCACCATTGCAACATTGGTTCGTTTTTCTCCCTTATGCAGTAACATCTGTCGTACTAAACCAAGTCATTTAAGAAATGTATTGCTTACGTTGTTATCGTACTTTCCAGTCACATCAACGTGACAACCGCCTACACTCGACGTGAACATGCAATAACCACACACAGATGGCAGTGACAGCAGTGAAGGGCATACAGAGCGTACTGGGTTGGGGGGGGTGGGGGGGGACGCGGAAAGCAGTACAGTCGTACACTCTCGCAGTAGAATGACAGTGATTTCGTCTACTAAACGAGCCTTTGGGAGGTAGATCATAGGGTGTAGGTTGGGTGTGGTGGATACTTATTGTCCAGTTAGGCTTTCATGTAGATTGGTATCGCCTCATTTGGACTTACTCCTTCATGTGGCTTAGCAGCGCTTCATTTTCAGTAACAAGAAATTAAAATTGTGATGGATGGGTGTGGTGAATACTTATTGTACAGTTAGTCTTTCATGTAGGCTTCATTTTCAGTAACAAGAAATTAAAATTGTGATTTTGGCCACTACACAACGGCACATACTGTTATGATTGTTACGCGCACAAACATCGCGTGTAGCGTAGGTGTGGTAAATACTAATTGTACAGTTACTGTTTCATGTGGCTTAGTAGCGTCTCATTTGCAATAATAAGAAATTAAAATTATGGTTTTAGTCACTACTCAACGGCACATACTCTTATGACTGTTACGCGCACAAGCATTGCTTCAGAAATCGGTGCTGACAGCTTGCATCCGGGCTGTTGTCAATTTCCAGAAGAAAATTGAAAATTTGGAGCTTCAAAATAAAGCTTTTAACTTCATACTGATAATAAACATCAGTTAGCTGGCACACGGAAGTGTAGTTAGGCCTGTTATCAGCAACATATGGATTTGCAATGTTCTCAGGAGCCAGCCGTGGTGGCCGTGCGGTTCTAGGCGCTCCAGTCCGGAGCCGCGCTGCTGCTACGGTCGCAGGTTCAAATCCTGCCTCGGGCATGGGTGTGTGTGATGTCCTTAGGTTAGTTATGTTTAAGTTGTTCTAGGGGACTGATGACCACAGCAGTTGAGTCCCATAGTGCTCAGAGCCATTTGAACCATTTTTGTTCTCATGATATGTTTAGTAAATTTAATATGCCCATGTACTGATTTGAAGCATGTGACGCAAATGTGTCGTAACGAGTCGGTTAAACGAGTGACATCTGCTATACCCGAGGACTTTATCAATACAAATTAATTTCTCATAAGTACATGAAAATTTAGACATAAATATAATTTACAGGCTGTGTTGGAACACTGTGCCCTGTACGAATGCTGTATTTTTTGCAAACCACCATTGCAACATTGGTTCGTTTTTCTCCCTTATGCAGTAACATCTGTCGTACTAAACCAAGTCATTTAAGAAATGTATTGCTTACGTTGTTATCGTACTTTCCAGTCACATCAACGTGACAACCGCCTACACTCGACGTGAACATGCAATAACCAAACACAGATGGCAGTGACAGCAGTGAATGGCATACAGAGCGTACTGGGTTGGGGGGGGGGGGGGGGACGCGGAAAGCAGTACAGTCGTACACTCTCGCAGTAGAATGACAGTGATTTCGTCTACTAAACGAGCCTTTGGGAGCTACATCGTAGGGTATAGGATGCGTGTGGTAAATACTTATTGTACAGTTAGACTTTCATGTAGATTAGTGTCGCCTCATTTGGACTTACTCCTTCATGTGGCTTAGTAGCGCTTCATTTTCAGTAACAAGAAATTAAAATTGTGATGGATGGGTGTGGTGAATTCTTATTGTACAGTTATTCTTTCATGTAGGTTAGTATCGCCTCATTTGGTCTTACTCCTTCATGTCGCTTAGTAGCGCTTCATTTTCAGTAACAAGAAATTAAAATTGTGATTTTGGCCACTACACAACGGCACATACTGTTATGATTGTTACGCGCACAAACATCGCGTGTAGCGTAGGTGTGGTAAATACTAATTGTACAGTTACTGTTTCATGTGGCTTAGTAGCGTCTCATTTGCAATAATAATAAATTAAAATTATGGTTTTGGTCACTACTCAACGGCACATACTCTTATGACTGTTACGCGCACAAGCATTGCTTCAGAAATCGGTGCTGACAGCTTGCATCCGGGCTGTTGTCAATTTCCAGAAGAAAAGTGAAACTTTGGAGCGTAGGTGTGGTAAATACTAATTGTACAGTTACTGTTTCATGTGGCTTAGTGGTGGCTTAGTAGCGTCTCATTTGCAATAATAAGAAATTAAAATTATAGTTTTGGTCACTACTCAACGGCACATACTCTTATGACTGTTACGCGCACAAGCATTGCTTCAGAAATCGGTGCTGACAGCTTGCATCCGGGCTGTTGTCAATTTCCAGAAGAAAATTGAAATTTTGGAGCTTCAAAATAATGCTTTCAGCTTCATACTGATAATAAACATCAGTTAGCTGGCACACGGATGTTTAGTTAGGCCTGTTATCAGCAACATATGGATTTGCAATGTTCTCAGGAGCCAGCCGTGGTGGCCGTGCGGTTCTAGGCGCTCCAGTCCGGAGCCGCGCTGCTGCTACGGTCGCAGGTTCAAATCCTGCCTAGGGCATGGGTGTGTGTGATGTCCTTAGGTTAGTTAGGTTTAAGTTGTTCTAGGGGACTGATGACCTCAGCAGTTGAGTCCCATAGTGCTCAGAGCCATTTGAACCATTTTTGTTCTCATGATATGTTTAGTAAATTTAATATGCCCATGTACTGATTTGAAGCATGTGACGCAAATGTGTCGTAACGAGTCGGTTAAACGAGTGACATCTGCTATACTCGAGGACTTAATTAATACAAATTAATTTATCATATGTACATGAAAATTTAGACCTAAATATCATTTACAGGCTGTGTTGGAACACTGCGCCCCGTACGAATGCTGTATTTTTTGCAAACCACCATTGCAACATTGGTTCGTTTTTCTCCCTTATGCAGTAACATCTGTCGTACTAAACCAAGTCATTTAAGAAATGTATTGCTTACGTTGTTATCGTACTGTCCAGTCACATCAACGTGACAACCGCCTACACTCGACGTGAACATGCAATAACCACACACAGATGGCAGTGACAGCAGTGAAGGGCATACAGAGCGTACTGGGTTGGGGGGGGGGGGGGGGGGGGGACGCGGAAAGCAGTACAGTCGTTGTCGTAATGCAGAAACGGAGCGATTTATCTAAGATCAACAAGGAAATGATCACTGGCTTTCGGGAGGTGGGTGGAATTATATCCGAAACAGTTAAGTTTGTAAACTGTTCACATGTCGCCATGATTAAAGTATACCGTGCATGGCAAAATGGTACTACACAAAACCGGCGCCAAGGCAAGTGTGGTGCACCGCGGGGCATAGGTGATAGATAAGAACGACGACTGTGGATATGGGTTCTGGTGAACAGGTGCAGTTGTTGAGCAGTTGACCGCCCAGATGAACCAAGGTGCCACCAGTAGGGTCTCCTCAACTACTGGTCAGCGAACGTTGCTGCATGTGGGTCTCTGCAGGAGTCGCGTGGTTCATCCACCTATGCTGACTGCTGTTCATCGACAACGAAGGCTGGAATTTGCACGTCACTACCGCAGTTGGACGTCAACTGAGTGGCGACGGGTGGCCTTTTAACACGAATCACGTTTTATGCTCCATCAGCTTGAAACGTCTAAAAGCAAACATCTTAGGGAGGGTCCGAGCCAGAGGAGGGAGTGTTATGTCTGAGGGGTATATTTTCGTGGAATTCCCTGAGTAATATCGTTAGTCATAGTGGAAGGTAGACGCATCAACATACGTATGCGTCCTTGGGGACCCAGTTTGCTTTGGGTTCGCACGGTGGCGCCTACCAGCAGGACAATGCAACGTGTCGCACAGCTCGCAGTGTACGTGCGTGATTCGAAGAGCATCGGAATGAATTTACCGTACTCCCCTGGCCACCAGATCCATCGGATTTAAACGCAATCTAGAATCAGTGGGACCACCTCTGTGGAGGTGTTCATGCCATGTATCCTCAACGGAGAAATGTACCGCAGCCGGCCACGGGACTGGAGGCGGCTTGGCTCCACATTCCTGTAGCTAGCATCCAGAACATCACTGACGCTCTTCCTGTACGTCCGCGCTGCAAAGGCTGGTTATTGAGCCTTCTGACGGCTGATCACCTTAATTTCACCTTTATTTCTTATTGATTTACTTACCTTAGTAACCCTACTATTGCTACGAATTTCTATCCGAAAAAAGTATTAATGATACAAAAAATTGATAAGGGAGTGGACACAGCTTCTCTCTGCTCGCATGCCAGATACCTCTGTCGCGCCTTCGTTACACAACGTTTAACTCATGGCTCCATAAGCGTCAGGCAACAAATATTCTTTCCTTTGTTTCTAGGAAAACATGCAATTGCGGACCTACACTATGTGATCAAAAGTATCCGGCCACCTCCGACAACATACGTTTTTCGTATTGGGTGCATTGTGCTGCGACCTACTGCCAGGTACTCCGTATCGGCGACCTCTGTAGTCAATAGACATCGTGAGAGAGCAGAATGGACCGCTCCGGGGAACTCACGGACTTCGAGCGTGGCCATGTGATTGGATGTCACATGTGTCATACCTCTGTGCTTGAGATTTCCGCACTCCTAAACATCCCTAGGTCCACTGTTTCCGATGCGATGATGAAGTGGAAACGTGGACACTTACAGCACAAAAGAGTGCAGGCCGACCTCATCTGTTGACTGTCAGAGAGCGCCGACAGCTGGAGAGGGTCTTAAGGTAAAATAGGCATCACATAGGAATTTCAAACTGCATCAGGATCCAGTGCAAGTACTATGACATTTAGGCGGGAGGTGAAAAAACTTGTATTTCTTGGTCGGGCCGCGACGCTACGGTCGCAGGTTAGAATCCTGCCTCGGGCATGGATGTGTGTGATGTCCTTAGGTTAGTTAGGTTTAAGTAGTTCTAGGTTCTAGGGGACTGACGGCCTCAGATGTTAAGTCCGATAGTGCTCAGACCCATTTGAACCATGGTCGGGCGGCTGCTCGTAAGCCACACATAACGCTGGTGAGAAGCATAAACCTATAACGACTGAACAGTGGAAAAACGATGTGTGGAGTGACGAATCACTGTGCGCAAGGTGGCTGTCCGGTGGCAGGGTGTGGGTATGGCGAATGCCCGGTGGACGGCATCTGCCGGCGTGTGTAATGCCAGCAGTAAAATTCGGAGGCGGTGATGTTATGGCATGGTCCTCCTTTTCATGGAGGGGACTTTCACTTGTTATTTTGGGTGGCACTATCACAGGATAGGCCTACATTGATGTTTGAAGCATCTTCTTGCTTACCACTGTTCAAGATTAATTCACAGATGGCAATTGCATCTTTCAACACGATCGATCACCTGTTCATGATGCCCGGCCTCTGGCGGAGTGGTTACACGATAATCACGAAATAACATCCCTGTAATGGACTGGCTTGCACAGAGTCCTGACCTGAATCCTATAGAACACCTTCGGGATGTTTTGGAACGCCGACTTCGTGCCAGGCCTCACCGAGTGACATCGATACCTCTCGCCAGTGCTGCACTCCGAGAGGAACGGGCTCACTTTCCCTAAGAAACCTTCCAGCGTCTGATTGAACGTATGCCTGCGAGAGTGAAAGCTGTCATCTAGGCTAGAGAGAGGTAACCCAACACCATATTGAATTCCAGCATTATCGAAGGAGAGAGCCACGAATTTATAAGACATTTTCAGCCAGGTGTCCGGATACTTTTCATTACATAGTTTATATGTAATGAAAAATGTTAAGTTTTGTATATAAATCTAACATCGGATTTTACACTATTTTTTTCTCGTGATTTAAGTGTGATTGTTAATTTTCTACACTTTAAATGCGAGTGCCATTTACTTCATGACTTGTTATTCTCGTCTTTTCATCTGGATTGTCTAATAAATATTTTTCTACTCATCACTTTTCCTTTGCAAACCCTAGTCATTTATTTCACTGAAAACTTTACTAATAACTGTGCTTCACTCAAGATTACGTTTCGTGTTTTCCTGACAATACTTAGGCCTACTGGTCGAGTCAAACGACTTCCTGAAAACGCACGTGTACTCAGATCGAGTAACTCGCATTGTCGCAAGACCTCCCAACGAGTGTCCGGTTTCCGAAGTAGATACTAATGAAGCAGACAAATCTGCTAAGTGAGTCCGTGATCACTATATTTTATGAATAAAACCGTTTAGGTCGGTTAATATATTTATTTACTTATTACGACGTTACGGCGACTCACATCAGCGGATGAAAACCTAGAACTTGCCAAGCGAAGTCCCAGCGTCAGCATAAAAAACTTATGCCTAATCTGGGCATGCCGATAAGGCCTAGGTCCTTTACACTGACCGTGAATCTCGTTTTGAAATAGCTAAGTTTTTATATTGTGATAGCAGTAACCGAAACGATGTACTGAACAACGAAATATATTAAGTTAGAGTATATATGGCACTGATAGTCTGGAACTGAAAAAAAAGTTGTAGTCTAAACTGGAGCTGAAACGAATATATTGTCGGCTATCGAAACTATTAGTAATCACGTACTCGGAAACTGCAACGTCCGTTGAATGGTTAGTGCGCCGGTTAGAAGAAATTTTGGAGTTGCAAGAGTATTTATGTTCACGGAAAAATTGGTAGCCTAGGTTTTCCATGTTCTCTCACAACTGAAAAAAAATAATGGTCCGGTACTAAAGGTACGATGTAACAGTTGGAAGTCGCTAAGTGTTTGAGCTGAGGGGGAGGGGGGGGGGCTACGTACTCATTACAGCTACGAAGCGCGTCCCCGCTGTTTGCAGTGACAGAGGGCATGTCTCGAGCCCTGAGGGCACGGTGTCCGCGCGAGCCTGCAGCGCGCGGCTGAGAGCGCTCGCCCGCCGTGCACACACGGCGCCGGCTGGCTGGCTGGCTGGAGCCCGCTGTGTGCGCGGCTCTCAAGAGTGCTAGACATGCGAGGGGGCGCTCCAGCGGCGCGAGGGCCGCTGCCGGTGCTCCAGCACGGATAAAGCTGCCGCATTTCCTACCGGCGCTCAGCTCGCGCAAACACAGCGGAAAACTCTGTCGAGATTCGTAGTTTTTTTGTGCCCTCGACAGTCCGGATATCAACTGACAATACGCTATTGGGGGGTCGGTCCGAAATCGTTAATTTATTCACATGAAAAACGATAAAACCAACAGCTGCACTGCAATCCAACGTCGTTCATTCAAAACATGTTACCAGTTTCAACGCCAAAGAGCGTTATCTTCAGACTCAAAGCCTAACCTGCCGTGAACGTACGAACCGCAAGAAACGGAGCCTTCAAAGGGAAACACTGTAGCAGTAACAAGCCCAGCAACAGAAACTCCAAGATGCAGTACTGGCCATTAAAATTGCTACACCAAGAAGAAATGCAAATGATAAACGGGTATTCATTGGTCAAATATATTATACTAGAACTGATATCTGATTACATGTTCACGCACTTTGGGTGCTTAGATCCTGAAAAATCAGTACCCAGAACAACCACCTCTGGCCGTAATAACGGCCTTGATACGCCGGGGCATTGAGTCAAACAGTGCTTTGGTGGCGTGTACAGGTACAGCTACCCATGCAGCTTCAACACGATACCACAGTTCATCAAGAGTAGTGACTGGCGCATTGTGACGAGCCAGTTGCTCGGCCACCATTGACCGGACGTTTTCAATTGGTGAGGGATCTTTAGAATGTGCTGGTCGGGGCAGCAGTCGAACATTTCCTGTATCGAGGAAGGCCCCTCCAGCACCTGTAACATGCAGTCGTGCATTATCCTGCCAAAATGTAGGGTTTCGCAGGGATTGAATGAAGGGAAGAGCCACGGGTCGTAACGTACCTGAAATGTAACGTCCACTGTTCAAAGTGCCGTCAATGCGAACAAGAGGTGACAGAGACGTCTAACCAATGGCACCTCATACCATCACGCCTGAGTGATACGCCAGTATGGCGATGACGAATACGCGCTTCCAATGTGCGTTCACCACCATGTCGCCAAACATGGATGCGACCATATGATGCTGTAAACAGAATTTGGTTTCATCCGAAAAAATAACGTTTTTCCATTTCAGCACCCAGATTCGTCGTTGAGTACACCATCGCAGGCGTTCCCGTCTGTGACGCTCCGTCAAGGGTAACCACAGCCATGGTCTCCGCGCTGATAGTCCATGCTGCTGCAAATGTCGTCGAACTGTTTGCGCAGATGGTTGTTGTCTTGCAAACGTCCCCATCTGTTGACTCAGGGATCGAGACGTGGTTGCACGATCCGTTACAACCATGCAGATAAGATGCCTGTCATCTCGACTGCTAGTGATGCGAGGCCGTTGGGATCCAGTACGGCGTTCCGTATTACCCTCCTTAACCCACCTATTCCATATTCTGCTAACAATCATTGGATCTCGACCAACGCAAGGAGCAATGTCGCGATACGATAAACCGCAATGGCGATAGGCTACAATTCAACCTTTATCAAAGTCGGAAACGCGATGGTACGCATTTCTCCTCCTTACACGAGGCATCACAACAACGTTTCATCAGGCAACGCCGATCTACTGCTGTTTGTGTATGAGAAATCGGTTGGAAACGTTCCTCATGTCAGCACGTTGTAGGTGTCGCCACCGGCGCCAACCTTGTGTGAATGCTCTGAAAAGCTAATCATTTGCATATCACAGCATCTTCTTCCTGTCGGTTAAATTTCGTGTCTGTTGCACGTCATCTTCGTGCTGTAGCAGTTTTAATTGCCAGTAGTGTACATGGAGAAGAGTCAAGTTTCAGTTGTTGTCTGACCATCGCTGGGTTTGTTACTGCTACGAAGATACGGAATCAAATTGATTTCGACCCCTCTGCACACGACTTTGTTGGTTGCACATGCTGACGCGGTATCCAAGACCTTGGAATATACTGTTCGTCAATGGCTGACGAATTACCTCAAAACTAATAAGAGCTACGGTAAATATCAGTGAGGCTTCCGAAAACACCATTACAGCAACGACATAAAAGTGACTGACGACAACAGACACGCTATGGCCAGACATAAATCCACTATTATAACAATGTTTGATTTCAACAAAGCTCTCGATTCGGTTGGTTCAAATGGCTCTGAGCACTATGGGACTTAACATCTCTGGTCATCAGTCCCCTAGAACTTAGAACTACTTAAACCTAACTAACCTAAGGACATCACACACATCCATGCCCGAGGCAGGATTGAACCTGCGACCGTAGCAGTCGCGCGGTTCGGGACTCAGCGCCTGAACCGCTAGACCACCGCGGCCGGCTCTCGATTCGGTTGATTTCGATAACATGTTACTTATCAAAATGAAATATCTGAATATTTAACACAGTGCAATACGTCGGCTGCTTTGGCTGCAGATCCTCAAAAACAGATGGAATCGAGTAATCTGAGGTTAAGAGAAATCATTATGGAAAATGTACTCTCTGAAGTCCTTCAGTGTTACGGCCTTGGTCCGTTGCTTTTCTCGTTTTGTATCAATGATATATCATCCGTGCCTCACTCCTTCCCAGTTCAAGCATGTGACTACAATTTATTCTGTAACCTGCGTGTTACCCAAAGCCACTGTCCATTCAAGAGGAGATTAAAGCGTTGTCTTTTATCATCGGTATAGGTTCCCCCTCTACGATTTTCTCGTCACTTTGTATTTCTGTTTTCTTCTTTTCATCAAACTAATTTTGGGCTATTATATCTACCTCTGACTAGCTACCTTCTTCTCCACATTTATTCTTTCTGTTCCGCTGTATTATGTTTTTGTTAGATGTGATTAATCACATTCGAGAGGAAGCAGTGAGAAGACTGTTTAATGTTAGCAAGACTGACACTTCTTAAATTACACACATTAATTACTATCCACATTGTTATTGTTATTACTGTAATTGTTATTGCTATTGTAGTTATGTATTGCTCATGCACCATACAAACTGTACTGTTTACCCACTATGGAAGTCTGTTTAGATGTAGGAGAGCGCCTGAAGGCTATAATCATGCCAGAAAAAAAACTAAATAAATATCTACGTGTTACGTCTGTCAGTTGCATGCAATTACAGCTGCTAATGTCCTTCGCCGGATTTACATTCCGTTCTACCTGTTCTGTCACATGATGAGTAGCCACACGCTGTTTCTTTAGTTGAACCATCAGTGAAAATTATTTGCCAGCTCTTCGATAGGACAAATAATCTTCTAGGCTACGGTAACAACGACCTTCCATGAAACCCACACACATAACAACAACCATCTCCATGGCCTGCCTGCGCAACTGGAGTAAAAAAATCAAAACCAGCTGGCCCATCAGCTGTTGTACCCGTGGGTAATATAGTTAGAGGTATCTGCTGTGGAGGAGAAATCCCGCTCTTTTAGCCACAGCGAATGGAATACCTTGCCGAGTCACGTGACTGAAACGTCGTTAGATACTGCCTCCCAGATCGAGCACAGTGTTGGCAAGATTTAGCTCTTTTCATCACAGGCATACCGTGCGTTCGACAAAAGACGTACTCCAGTTCAATAGTTGCTCATTAGGATTATCAGATACTCCCGAGTCAATATGTGTCATGAATTCCTCACTTCAGGGAAACAAGCCACTGGCAACTGCCTTAAATAGTAACCGGTTGAAGACAGTGAAAGGTGGCTACACTGAATGCGCCAAAGATTATTATTACGCCGCCTCCATTGGTGTAGTGTAGTTCAGAGGATGTCGAGGGCAGCTGTTGTTCCGTTGGGCGAGAGAGTAGATGCTGTTCGGTTGGTGTAATGTATAGATGGAAGAAGTCGAAATTATCAGAGTGTATTTGAGAAAGAAGATGGGCTTTTGATTTATGATGCTGGTGTAATGGAAAATTTTCGTCAATATATAATGACGCAAAAAGGTATTACAGTTTTCTTATTGACAGTGCCTCTTGCTCACAGGTACAGTCAACAAGGCATCTGGCTCGTGTTCATTTATTAGACTTGTAATTCTGGTTTCTATGTGCAATTACAGTATTTCTTGTTTTTTCAATTAGTTCATTGTAAATGGTGTTTAAAATATTTTGTCGTATTGAGAAAGAACCGAGCCAGATACATGTACGTTGAGTCACACTACCACACACAGAACAGTTACACTTGTGCTTTGTTGTTTGGTAGCTTTTATAGTTGCAGGGGACTTAATTAATCAATTGTGTTAATGGAAATTCCTTATCATTTTTTATTTTTATTTTATGCAGTCAGATTGTGTGCTAATAATAGTCAGGGCCAACCGGTTACGAGACCTCCTAACCGGTCACACAGCTAGTAAAATTATTGGATTTATTCATTAATATGATACTTTTCTTTTTAATTAAGCCCGCATGCACGTGGCGACCGCTGCTACGGACCGTCCCTTCGAATTCTTTTGATAGTAAAAATAGTACATAGTAGTATTGTTGTAGTAATTTGTAGTTTAGTAATTGTCGTATATATTGCACGTATAGATTTTGTAATTGAACATTTGTAGTTGTCTTGTCATTCTTCTAACGGTATTTTTGCAGAATTGAATTTTTGATGTATACGGGTTTGACATTTTTGTACAATTGTGAAGGTTTTAACTGTTCGTTAATCGTGTTTGTCGGGCAGCATTTCGTGTGAATGGCGCCGTTGGTGATAAAGTGTTATATAGTGCGTAATTTTCGTGTAGTGACGAGTTTTGTATGTTTTGTAAATGATTTCGCGATCGATTAAAAAGGCAAGAATGACGGATAGTCAGAATAACGAAATTGTTAACATGGCGAACTAGCCAACACAGGAGAACAGTATGGTGAATAATGGAGTAGAAAACAATTTAATATATCGGGAAAATAGTCCGGAACCAGTTCAAATTTTTTCACAATCGGAAAATTTTCAGAATACGAGATTAACGATAGAAGATTCTGGAATAGTATCGAACACAGATAGCTTTACGGCTTTGACGAAGGAAGTTAGTTTTACGGGAAATGTTAGGGGCGAAACGAATTTCAAACCAGTTAATATGGAGCAGTTGATGACTGCAATATTAAATTTGGGATCACAAATAGGATCAATTAAAACTGATATGGGAACAATGAAAATACGGTTAGAATCTGAATTAAAAACAGAGATGGGAACAATGGCAACGCGGTTAGACTCACGAATAGGGAGATGTTTTGAAAACATGAAAGATGAATTAAAGAAAGAAACGAGAGAAGAAGTACAACCGATTTTCAATGCTCACAATAATAGATTAACTTCAATAGCAATTAGACAAAAGGAACAGGATAGAGAACAGGAAGAAAGAGATCGCGTGATAGTATAAAAATTTTCGGAGCTAAATTTACAACGTGCACACGATAAGGAAGAAATATTTGAAAGAATCGAGGAATCCGTACCAAATGACAGAATAAATAACCTAACACAATAATAGGAACAGTTAACAACTAAATGTGTCAATACTGAAACTCGAGTCGCGACACTTACGGAAGACGTAAATAAACAGAAAGAACAAATAGGTGACTTATCGGAAAGAGTTGAGGAGATTTCAGATAAATTGACAAGTCTTAGTTTCAATGGGGACAGAAATTCAGATGATGCAGCTCCATTGCCATTTGCAGAAACAGAAGAGTACCAGAATATAAATAAACATGTTGAAAATCAGGTAAAATTTAATGAACACATATTAAAGGTAATCACAATAGATTTTCAGAGAAAAGGGATAATGATCGGAACGGACGTTATAGCGGTAATTTTGAAAATGGCAGACGAAACAGACAGGACAATAGATACCAGCCTTATGACAATAACAGACGTTCTAACAGAAATTACACAGACAAGTACAGGGTTATTACAAATGATTGTAGCGACTTCACAGCTCTACAATAACTTTATTATTTGAGATATTTTCACAATACTTTGCACACACATACAAAAACTCAAAAAGTTTTTTTAGGCATTCACAAATGTACGATATGTGCCCCTTTAGTGATTCGGCAGACATCAAGCCGATAATCAAGTTCCTCCCACACTCGGCGCAGCATGTCCCCATCAATGAGTTCGAAAGCATCGTTGATGCGAGCTCGCAGTTCTGGCACGTTTCTTGGTAAAGGAGGTTTAAACACTGAATCTTTCACATAACCCCACAGAAAGAAATCGCATGGGGTTAAGTCGGGAGAACATGGAGGCCATAACATGAATTGCCGATCACGATCTCCACCACGACCGATCCATCGGTTTTCCAATCTCCTGTTTAAGAAATGCCGAACATCATGATGGAAGTGCGGTGAAGCTCCATCCTGTTGAAAGATGAAGTCGGCGCTGTCGGTCTCCAGTTGTGGCATGAGCCAATTTTCCAGTATGTCCAGATACACGTGTCCTTTAACGTTTTTTTCGCAGAAGAGAAAGGGGCCGTAAACTTTAAACGGTGAGATTGCACAAAACACGTTAACTTTTGGTGAATTGCGAATTTTCTGTACGAATGCGTGAGGATTCTCTACCGCCCAGATACGCACATTGTGTCTGTTCACTTCACTATTAAGAAAAAATGTTGCTTCATCGCTGAAAACAAGTTTCGCACTGAACGCATCCTCTTCCATGAGCTGTTGCAACCGCGCCGAAAATTCAAAGCGTTTGACTTTGTCATCGGGTGTCAGGGCTTGTAGCAATTGTAAACGGTAAGGCTTCTGCTTTAGCCTTTTCCGTAAGATTTTCCAAACCGTCGGCTATGGTACGTTTAGCTCCCTGCTTGCTTTATTCGTCGACTTCCGCGGGCTACGCGTGAAACTTGCCCGCACGCGTTCAACCGTTTCTTCGCTCACTGCAGGCCGACCCGTTGATTTCCCCTTACAGAGGCATCCAGAAGCTTTAAACTGCGCATACCATCGCCGAATGGAGTTAGCAGTTGGTGGATCTTTGTTGAACTTCGTCCTGAAGTGTCGTTGCACTGTTATGACTGACTGATGTGAGTGCATTTCAAGCACGACATACGCTTTCTCGGCTCTTGTCGCCATTGTGTCTCACTGCGCTCTCGAGCGCTCTGGCGGCAGAAACCTGAAGTGCGGCTTCAGCCGAACAAAACTTTATGAGTTTTTCTACGTATCTGTAGTGTGTCGTGACCATATGTCAATGAATGGAGCTACAGTGAATTTATGAAATCGCTTCAATCATTTGTAATAGCCCTGTATAATAACAGAAATTCTTACCGGAATGATCAGTCATACGGAAACAGTAATCGGTATCATCAAGACAAACTATTCATACAATAATAGAAATTTTTACTACAGAAATAACCAGGATACTAGACCTAACAATAATTTCAGAAGTGACATTCGAAATTACACAAGAACTAGTCATGCAGACACTCAGGAAAATAGAAATTTTAATAACAGACACAACCAAGAATTTACATCTAACAGACAGGAGGGACCGAATTGGCATTCTCCACGTGATAGAAATTCAGAGAGACAAGTGCAAATCGTAGAAACTGATCCGCGAAATGATGGGAATAATCAAAGACGTGACGCAAACAGTCGACAATGACTTGTAGCTTTGGCTTCTGGCAGCAATATAGACGGTTCAGAAAGTAATGACACTACGACTTTACACTACGTACGCTTGGAAGACATGAGAGATATTTTGCTAGACGAAAAGGAAAATAATGTAGACGCATTTTTACATTATGTTATTGAAGTATGCGTGAGTAAGAATAAGTTCACTGCGGTTTTAGATTCTGGGAGCCCATTGAATGTTATTAGTGAATAAGTTTTTCGTATATGTGTAAGAACTATTGCTTGTCCTATGTTACCTGTTTCTAAAACTTCAATTCGAGGAGTTGCTTCTGGAAAAAGTGTGGAAGTCAAATAACAGACCAACTTAAATTTCGTTTATCAAGGATATGAATTTTCTGCTAATTTTATTATTGTTCCATTACTCAGTACACAAATTATATTAGGTATGGAGTTTCTTAACACGTATAAGGCAATTTTAAACTTTAAGGAAGGAAGTGTGAACTTGACAGTTGCCGGAATGCCGAGACGTTTGAAATTTTTCGAGTGTGTAACGAAATCTGAATCAGACACAAATTGTTTAAGGTTTCTTACTTATGATGTTTTCGCTGAGTATTATGATGACAATGTGTTCCTTCATGACAACGATAATAGAGACAGAGACGCAATGAATGATATGTTTAATAGTGAAGAATTAATTAATGAAAAGGTTAACAAAGCTGAAGTGACAGATGATGTTGCAAGAGAATTGCAAAAATTTTGACTTCACATGCTACAGTATTTAGTCATCACACAGGAACCATATAAGGCTTACAATATTTATTTAAAGTAAAAGAACACACACCATTTCGGGGAAAACGTACGCTATTCCTTTGGCTTATAGAGCCAAGGTTAAGAGTGAACTTCAATACATGTTAGATCAAGGCATTATTGAGACAGCAGTCAGTCCTTGTACCAGCCCATTACATGTCGTTCTTAAAAAGGATGGGTCATTTCGTTTGGTTCTGGATTCCAGACAGATAAATAATATCTTCATTCCTGAAGCTGACCGTCCACAAAATTTTGATGAACGTCTTCCACATTTCCATGGAATTAAAGTTTTATCCACAATTGATATGCACGCAAGTTTTTCGCAAATTGAACTCCACCCTGATTGTAGAAAATACACTGCCGTTTTAGCCTTTGGTAACTGTTATCAATTTCGGAAATTACCGCTTTGACTTACTGTATCTTCAGCAGCATTCATTCGTGGTTTAAATGAAATTTTACCTGTTTATCTTCGTAAAAATATTGTTTCAAATGTTGAAGATATTCTTATTGCTAAACGTTCTTGGAGTGAGCATAACAGAATTTTGGATTCATTATTACATATTTTTGCAAGAGTTGGCATTACAGTGAACTTGGAAAAATCTGAATTTGGTCGTTCTCAGGTGAAATTTCTTGGTCATATTATTTCTACAGAAGGTATTCTTCCTGATCCAGAGAAACTAGATGCTATTCGTAATTATGCTGTTCCTACTACTAAACGTGATGTTCGTAGTTTCCTTGGTATTTGTAATTTTCTTAGATGCTTTCTTAGATCGGACAATTTGGCCACACCTCGTTTATGTGAACTTTCTGGAAAGAATTCTAATTGGTGTTGGGATGAGGAAGCTCAATTAGAATTTCAACAACTTCGTGATACTTTAGTTGCTGCTCCACTTCTTTCACATCCAGATTTATTTAAAGATTTTTTTTTTTTTTTTTTTTTTTTTTTTTGCGATGGACTCATCATACCAAGGCCTAGGTGCACACTTATTTCGAGAGATAAAAGAAAACGGCGTTGTAGTACAGAAGACTATTGCATTTGGAAGTCGTGTTCTCTCTAAATCAGAAAAGAATTATTCGATTATGAAGAAGCTTTGGCTGTTGTTTGGCCTTTCACAAAATTTCGCATATTTTTGTATGGCAGACATACTAAGGTCTACACCGAACATCGAGCTCTGGAATTTCTTATGGCAACCAAGTTAACACGAGGAAGATTATCACGAAGGGCACTGTATCTACAGGAATTTGATTTTAGTATTGTTTACATCCAGGGTTCTTCTAATATTATTGCTGATGCTTTATCACGTGCACCTATGGGTTTGAAACAAAATGCTGAGGAGGACTGCAAAGAAAACAATTATTGTTTAATGTATATTCAAGGTGTTGCGTTTAAAAATTTCATTTCGTGTTCGCTCCAGGACATCACTAAGGAGCAAAACAAGGACATTTAGGAGAAGTGGAGGAGAAAGGAAAGCGTAGCTATTTTACAATATTATTTAGTTCGCAATAATATTCTTTTTAAACGAAAATCGGTTGACAGCTTTATTTCGTTAGTTTGCATTCCTGATGAGTGGGTTAATAGATAGATTTGGTATACACATTTCAGTTATGCACACTTTGGTCCCAGAAAATGCTTTCATAAATTACGAGAAAATTGCTACTTCAGTAATATGGAAAAACGTATTCGATTTGTTCTTGCTAAATGCAAATTATGTCAAAAGGCTAAGCCGCCAACTATTTCTCACAGAGCACCGTTGTTTCCTATCATTCCAGCGAGATTAAAGCAGATGGCTGCAATCGATTTGTTCGGTCCAGTGGTTCGTTCTACTAATGGTTTTACGTACGTTTTGGAAGTAGTGGGATTGACATCAAAATATGTGTGTTTTACATCTTTACGCAGAGCAACAGCTCGTTCAGTATCTAATGCTTTCGTCAAACATTTTCTTAAAGAAGTGGGTCATGTTGATAAAGTTATAACAGATAATGGATCACAGTTTCGCTCTAAAATTTGGCTTCATACTCTACGACGTCGTAAAATTAAACCAATTTTCATTTCACTTTTTCACCCTCAATCTAACGCGTGAGAGAGGTAGATGAAGGAAATCAACAAATTGTATCTTCTTTATTGTCATCATAATCACAGACCGTGGGATCAGTATCTTCATATTTTTCAAAACTTTCTGAATGGACTCCCTAATGATTCAACTTTTTTACCGCCTATTTTGATATTAAAAAATAAAGCACCGACAAATCGTATTTCTGAAATCGTTCCTTTCCCGCCTACACGGAAACTGCGGCATTCTGAAGTTGTCAACCTCGCTCTACAAAATATTGCATCTGCGGCTGCTAGAAGAGAGAAATCAGCTAAACGTCCTGGTCGTTTAAAATATTTGCCAGTTTGTCAAAAGGTGTTAATTAAGTCTCATCGCTTGTCTCACAAAGGAAAAGGCTTCTACCGCAAATTTTTTCTGTTTTATAATGGTCCCAATAGAGTTCGCAAAATTATTCATGATAACACTGTTGAAGTAGAAACTCTTAAATCACGGCCCTCTAAAGGAATACACCATAAATCGAACGTAAAAATTTTTGTGGAATGACATACTTTTGAGAAATTAACAGTTACACGTAAACACGCAGAGAAACAGGGATACCGCGCCATGTTTTAGCGGCAGTACATACACAAAGCGACAGTCAGTCCACGCGCCTGCTGTGCCTATTTATTTAAATCATATTTGTCACCTGATTAGTTGTGCTGATATGGCTACGTATATAAGTCATACTTTGTGATTTATCTGCTTGCGTCATCATGTTTACTTATTGAGATTACATATGAACATTTATTTGCTTATGCTGATGTGATGCTAATGACCTATTTATTATGTACGGTATATACTTGCTGCTTTGCTAATGGATTGCATGTTTACACATTTCTGTTTTGTTGCCATAACTACTCTTTAATTTAGTATAGAGAAATACGTATATACTGTGTACGAACATAGAGTTTAGCTTACACTATGGTATTAATTATAGATTGTTCGCTTGGCAGAGCCTCGTTGTAGGGATTGTGCTGCATCCACTTGTTGACATTCTATTCTCTACTGGTATATTTACTCGCTATTGCATGTTTTGCTTACGCTCAGGGCTTTACATTTTAAGACAAGAAAATGAACTGCTATAATTCTACGAACTACATGGGTACAAGAAACATCATTGAATTCACATGCACTGGAGGTTTTATGGAACTGTATAAATTCATTATAATAGAAAGGAAGCTGACGACATGAAATACCAACACTAGCTTTAGATCATTGACAGTTATTACACTGCATTCTTCGTGAGCAATTGAAATAGCAAGTGACAGTTGACACAAAGAAATACTCCAAATGTTTGCTTCTGTTGGCCATGATTCTTGAAGTGGTGTACACACTGCGAAATATTACGATTTATTCATTCAAATTCCTATGTGATCATTAATACTGTGTACTCGCACCTACTTACTGAAAGTTATTCAAACTGAAGGCTGTTAGAGGTCATGAAGGCATTTCTTAAATTTTATAATGGACAAGGTAACAAAAATGTATTTTATCATTCATAATGAGTAGAAGATTTGGCTCAGGTGGATTACACAGAGGTTGTGTGTGGATACTGTGTCTTCGGATTGTATGGGATGATGAATTGAAGTTTGCACTAGGATTTTATCTGTACTTGTTCGAGGAGACTGACTAGAGGAAGGAGTTGTTATGGAAGTGAAATGATATTGATGATAAGGTTTATATGTATCAACATATTGAAGAGGTATTGCTGAAGTATTGAGATTATGTGAAGCTGATGATTATTGGAGTTTTGGTGGATAAGAGATAAGGTAAGTGAGGAGCATATTTCTTTTGTTAGTTTATATAGAACAAGAAGGATGAAGATGGCAGACTAGAACACTCCAGTGGATGGAGGATTGTCTACACACACATCGTTAAATCAATAAGCAGTTATACTTTTTTGGGGGGGGGGGGGGAGGAAGTATTTACGTATCTTGGCGAACTGACAGTTGTTCAGCAACCGTACATTTTGATTCGGCTTGGCAAACACTGGTCTTCACATGATAACTATGACGTTGACTAACTATTATTGACTATTATACACTGTTGCCACTACTATTTGATATACATGCTGAACATCTAATTTTGACAGAATTGCATTTACACAGTTAACACTATTCAATTACACAATAGTACTTAACATGTGGATGAAAGATGAGTGAGTGTGTTTTGTGTGTTTTCCTTTCCTAATCCCAAATAATTGGTACCGACCTGCCTCCTAAATGGCTTTGAGCACTATGTGACTTAACTTCTGAGGTCATCAGTCGCCTAGAACTTAGAACTAATTAAGCCTAACTAACCTAAGGACATCACACACATCCATGCCCGAGGCAGGATTCGAGCCTGCGACCGATACCTCCTAAATATTATTTTACTTATTTGTTGTGGCTTGCACTCACACCCATAAATACTATAGGTTTACTGATATTTGTGTATTTGTAATAGTTAATATGGCAATTATCTGATATCATTTGTGTGTTTATTATAATTTGTATGTTTAGTGTCAGAGCATTGATAATAATTTTGTAAAAGCAATTGTGTGTGCATTCAAACTGTTGTTCGTACTGACACCTATTATCATTGATGGGTGCCACTTGGACATGTTTAATTTCTGCTGACGAACTCTGGTGAACTGTTTAATTATTGCTGGTGAATATTATGGACTGTTACCTGCACCTGTTCAACATTGCTGGGTGCCACAGTTGGAACTGCTCCACCACTGATGAGATGTCACTTGTTGGTGTCTGCACCTGCTCGCCATTGCTGGGTGCCACTGTTGGAACTGCTACTCTTCGTGTGATGACACTCATTCCTGCCTGCACCTGCTCGCCATTACTGGGTGCCACTGTTGGAACTGCTGTTGCTGAAATGATATCACTTGTTGCTGTCTGCACCTGTTCAACACTGCTGGGTGCCACTGTTGGAAATGCTCAACCACTGATGAGATGTCACTTGTTGCTGTCTGCACCTACTCGCCATTGCTGGGTGCCACTGTTGGAGCTGTTCAAATACTCTGAGGAGTGCTACTTGTTCATTCAACTACTGAAATATTTGTGTAAACTGATTTATTGTGTATTTACTGTTTATGAAATGTTATGAGACTCTTATCTGCACCTATTCGTCATTGCTGGTGCCATTGATTGAACTGTTTAACTACTCTGAGAAATGATACTTGCGTAAACTACTATGTAAAATCACATGCATGCAAGCATTTGTATTTCTTACTGTATTTTTATATATTGGGTTATTCAAGGGTCAGTGCAAAGCCAGAATTTATTTAGTTATGTGATATTTACTTATTAATATCGTCTTTTATTTTTGTCTGTGTTTTTTGGACGAATTTGGTGGTATTTTCACCACCAATGCTGGCAAAAATACCACCAAATTCTAGCCTGTGGAGGAGGGGCATATGAAAGGTGGCTACACTGAGTCACAGTGCCAGAGATTGCGCCAAAGATTATTATTCCGCCGCCTCCACTGGTGAAGTAGTAGTTCAGAGGATGTCGAGGGCAGTTGTTGTTCTGTTGGGCGAGAGAGTAGATGCTGTTCGGTTGGTGTAATGTATAGATGGAAGAAGTTGCAATTGTCAGAGTGTATTTGAGAAAGGAGATGGGCTTTTGATTGATGATGCTGGTGTAATGGAAAATTTTCGTCAATATATAATGAGGTAAAAAGATATTACAGTTTTCTTTATTGACAATGCCTCTTGCTCACAGGTACAGTCAACAAGGCATCTGGCTCGTGTTCATTTATTGGACTTGTAATTCTGGTTTCTATGTGCAATTATGGTATTTCTGGTTTTTCAATTAGTTCATTCTAAATGGTGTTTAAAATATTTTGTCGTATTGAGGAAGAACCGAGCCAGATACATGTATGTTGAGTCACACTACCACACACAGAACAGTTACACTTGTGCATTGTTGTTTGGTAGCTTTTATAGTTGCAGGGGATCTAATTAATCAATAGTGTTAATGGAAATTCCTTGTCATTCATTATTTTTATTTTATGCAGTCAGATTGTGTGCTAATAATAGTCAGGGCCAACCGGTTACGAGACTTCGACTTTAATTAAGGCCCCTTGCAACGGGAGCTCCCGTCGTCTGTCACGAATATTGTAGCAGCATACAGACGTACCACAACGCAGTACATCACTCATCCATTGAATGTCGTCCACGACTTCCATGCCATAGACTACAGAATAAAGAAGATCTCAATCTCTATGGGTTCTGTCAACATTCGCCACATGTATCATCTGAATGCTGGCATGAGCCATAGAATCTAAAACCCTTTCAACTCATTTTATTAACTTTGTCAACTACTGTTTTTTCATCTGAGTACCTTTTAGTTAATTCTTAACTCATTTTTTTTAACTATTACTATTAATAATGATATACTGTGAAACACATATGTATTTTTGTCCCCGAAATGTCCATTCAGTCCCTTATTGACCAGTCTGGTGTGGCAGTTGAAGATAGCAATCCCAAAGCCGAAAGCTTAAATTTCATTTTCAAGAAATCGTTCACACAGGAGAATCGTACAGACATACCGTCATTTGACCATCGGACACTCTTCCGTATGGACCACATAGTAATAAGCTTACCTGGCATAGAGAAACAATTGAAAGATTTGAAAGCAAATAAACCACTGGCTCCGGATGGGATCCCAGTTCGATTTTACTAAGAGTACTCTACAGCATAGGCCCCTAACCTAACTTGCATTTATCGTGAATTTCTCGCCAAGCACAAAGTCCCAAGCGACTGGAAAAAAAGCTCAAGTGACTCCAGTTTATAAGAAGGGTAAGAGAACGGACCTTCAGAATCGTAGACCAACATCCCTAACTTCCGTTTGCTGTAGAGTCTTTGAACTTATTCTCAGTTCGAATAGAATAAACTTCCTCGAGAAGGACATGTCCACGAGTCAGCATGCTATTAGAAAGCATCGCACTTGCAAAACTCAGGTTGCCCTTTTCTCACATGATATACTGCGCACTATGGGCGAAGGGCAACAGTAGTTTTCATATTTCTATATTTCTCGAAAGCATTTGACACGGTGCCCCACTGCACGCTGTTAACGAAAGTACGAGCATATGGAATAAGTTCACGCATATGCGAGTGATTCGAACACTTCTTAAATAATAAATCCCAGTATGTCGTTTGTTCGATTACAGTTAGTTCCTGTGTGGTAGTTTTCTAGTTTAAGAAATGTTATGTTCATCCTGTGGAGCATGTTTACGGACAGTTTGTTCTTTCTGATGATTTGTTTCATTTCCTCTCTCACTAGTTCTCTTGTTGGGCCTGGACTGAAGTGTGGTGTGTTAGTTTTTCCATTTTGTCCTATGATGTATTCAGTCTCAGAAATGATATTTTCTGTGGTCTTATGTGTTACATGGGTGTCGAAATTGTATTCGGGGCCTTCCTCGAGCAGCTTCTGTTCTTCTTTTGTGAGTTTTATGTCAGTAAAACTAATGAAGCGTTCATGGAATGTGTGTTGCATGTGTGTCTCTCTTATTAGATCAGCTTTTGTTCATGAGTTTATTTAATTTATGCCCCTGTTTCTGTCATTTCCATTATTGACTGTGAATGGTGATTTATTCTTTCCATTATGTCATACGGTAGTGAGGAGCTGGAGATTTGGTTCGCTAATTCTAGGTGCCCATAAAGACAAATAAAAAGACATCTGATGAGAAAGCTATAAACAGTATACACAGAAAACTAAAACAACAGAAATCTCTCATTTCAAAGGCGGACAAAGAGAATAACCTACCGGTAGCGATATGTGGATGACGTAACCTGTCTCGTGGATGAAACACATATCAGGATAGAAGAGGTACACAGTAACGTCAACGCAGTACACCCATAAATCCATTGCACAATGGAAATAGAAAAAAAAGCGAGAAACTAAATTTCTTCGATCTTACAATGACAAGAAATAACCACCAACATGAATTTTTCATCTACGGAAAGCCCACATGTAAAGCAGTGTTATCCACAGCTCATCAAACCACCTGACAGTGCATAAATATGCCAGTTTCACACACATGCTCCACAGGATTAAAAAAAAAGTCTTAACCCAGAAAAGTACACACAGGCACTAAATGTAGTCGAACAAATTGCTGTTGAAAACGACTACAAAACTGGCATCATAAACAAACGCAACAACAAGGTAAAAATAAAACATAAAAATAGTGGCCAGCCACTCAAGAGTACAACAAAATGATCTCAAAACCCAGAGGAAGTACACACGGACAACACACCAGACCATACCATGTAAGGAGAAAGAGCCAGAAGTTACACACTAACATAAAATAATAAAATATCATGTAGAATTGGAAACATCTTGAGGAAGCAGTGACCCCAATAACATTCAGAACAAACAACACAGTTCAGAGAAGGCTCAGACCAGTAAGAAAAACCTCAGACAAATTCAGAAACGCAGGAACATATCAACTCACATGCAACTCCTGTCAGGCCCAACACATAGAACAAACAAGCAGAAACATCCAAATGAGGTTGGCAGCCCTGTACCCAGGCGACTAGTGTGAGTTTTTGTGTTCTCGTAAAGAGAAGTCACTTTATATTATAATAACATTTAGTTTACTACTGATTACGTTGTAAATAGGTGTATTAGTGTGCTTTTTAAGCGTACCTTTAAAGGTTTCATATAGCAGAAAATAATATAGCAGAAAACGCTAAAAGATCATAAAGTCTGGTTATAGTCGTATTTTCTGTTTTCGTTTCGCTGCAGTAGATCTACAGAATTTCATTTAATTGATCTTTGCTCTCTTCAGAAATTTAACTGTAGCTTACCCCTTCATTATTTAACTCACATTTCCGGAAAGTAGCGTAAAGTTTAACTTGTTGTTCCAGAAACTTTGCTCTGTTGTTTGTCTACATACAGTTGCGTATAGGCCAAATTTGTGGAATCATACTTTCGTGTTAATCATAAGTGAAAAGTGCTTGACGTGCTGTAGAATCGTTAGGTCGGGGCTTTGGTGTGATGGGTGCTGTAGTTTTTTCCATGTGGGTGAGTGTAGTGGCGTAGGAGTAGGGGAAGTAAATGAGAGTCATCGTGGTTTTGTAGGATATGTGGTAGCGATAGGAAGATGCTAGAACAAAAGGGGAAAATTGCCGCCCTTCAGGCAGAGTGAGACAAGGCCAGGGGAGATCTTGACAGGTTAAGGAGGCAGAAGGGTAAAGAGAGGTGGGAAGTGGGAACAGGCAACAGAAGGAACACGCCCCGAACTTTGACTGAGGGCTTTGTGGTGAATGTGGAAAATAGATTTCACCTGTTGCTTCAGTTAGAAGCTGGTGAGCCTCAAGCAGGTGTAGACAGGACACAACAAACTTTCAGCAGCAAATTGAAAAGTAAGAATGTAGGCAAATCAGTGAAGAGAAAGAAAGTGTTGTTGTTAAGTAGTTCCCATGGAAGAGGTGTTGGCCAACTTTTGGGATGAACTAGGATCAGGTCATCAATTTTTTTTTTTTAAACGCAATGCTCGTCTGGAGCATGTGGCAGAGGATATGGGATCACTTAGCAAAGATTTCACTTTGGAAGATACCATGGTTATAGTGGGTGGGCCAGCTAATAGTATTGATAGAGATCCTAGGTACAGTATAGAGTGTGATCTGGCAAAGATTGCATCAGCATCGAGCCATGCTAGTGTTGAGTTTGTATCTGTTATTGGGCGCCCTGACCGACCTCATTTGAACTCTTCTGTCAGGAGAGTTATTCTGGATTTGGAACAGCTCCTTCTTTCAGGTGCACGGTCACACACTGGTGTGGTTCCTGTTGATTATCTCAATAGGTGGGATTATATTAGGCGTGGCCTTCACCTCAACAATAACCTGTATGTACAATACGTTTCCTTTAATTTACTTGTATGTTCACAACAGATTACCGGTTTGAGTCTGTGATGACCATCATCTGATTTGATGATGGTCATTATAGACCGAAACCGGTAATCTGATGATGGTCATTATAGATCGAAACTGGTAATATGTTAACAAAAAGTTTGCGACCATAGACGAATATTAAAGGAAACTAAGGAAAGGGAAGGGTAAACTGGCTGGGAAAATAGCAGGAAAGTTAAAGGTGGGAGGCACTGTCTTGAGTGATAAAATACCAGTGGTTGTAGAGTTCAGAAAAGACCCTTTTTTAGAGTAGGGAGGATAGAAAGAAACCAAGTTTTAAGAGAGAAAGAAACCAAAAAACATAATTGTAGCCTATTACAACTGCATAAACAGCTGTTGGACAAGAATTTTCAGCAATCAGCAGAAGTTTCAGCTCTGCATAATTTTAACTCAGTCAATGTGAAATGTCAGCTATATTTATTGCATCAAAATATTCGAGGACTGATGAGTAAACTTAATGAATTAATTACATGCATAGATGAATTAGAGTCCTCAAACCCAGATGACATAATCTGCCTCTCTGAAAATCATGTGACCACTGGTATAGAACTTTTAAGTGTTAACATCTCACTTTTGTAGAGCAGAAATGGAGAAAAGAGGAATTGCCACAGTCATCAGGAACTGTCATAAATTCAAGAACATAGACATTCATAAATTTTGCCTATTACGGCACATGGAAACAGGTGCAACATAAGTAGAATTTCATAAAAAATCCTTCGTAAATTAAGAATATATTGAGCACCTGCAGGTAACTTTAATCTGTTCATAAACCACCTTGAAGCTGTACTGGCCCGTTTACCAAGCAAAAACAAAGAAATAATGGTACTTATTTGAGTTAGTAAGACTATCATTCAACATAATTCTCACTGTAAAGTTCCCAACTAGGATAGTGAATAGCTCACAAACAGCCATTGATAATATCTTTAGAGAAAAGTCCAATGAACAAAATTATGTTACAGAACCAATAGTCAACAGCCTCTCATGGCATGAAGTTCTCTCTGTTAAATGTGAATATTGAACAGGAACGAAAATCTATTAAATCTGAACTCAAGAGGGTAATCAATAAACCAAAAATTGATTATTGTAGGACACTCCTCATACACCCTCACTAGCCCACTGGCGTAATGTTTACAGTGCTCATGGCCTTAATAAAAAATATTACGCTTTTGTTAATAAAGTGCTCACCTTATTTCAACACTGTTTTTACCCAAAACTAACCAAGGTTAGAGCAAAGCCTACAACGAAGCCATGGATTGCTCAAGGTATAGAGGTATCTTGTAAAACAAAAAGAAAGCAGCTCTGATGTTATTCTATAGCACATTATAAGAAATACTGCAAAATATTAAATACTGTAATACGGACATCAGAGCAAATATATTACAAGGTAAAGACAGACATATTAGATAACAAAATAAAGACAATATGGGATATAGTGAAGGAGGAGAACCAGACATGAAGAGGGGAAAATAATATTAAGATTAATTAAACATTGGTGACACATGTGTATAGTGTTGCAGAACTTTTTAACAAACATTTTGTAACTGTTACTGAAAAAATGGGGTTATCAGGTTCTGTAGATGCTGCCATGGGAGACCTCAGACCAGACATTTCAAGTAACTTCCATAATGTGAATTTGATCCTCGCTAACCTAACAGAAGTAACGTCCATCATAAAATCTTTAAAAGCAAACACATCTGGTGGGTATGATGAAATATCAACAAAGTTAAAGAATGTGATTGAGTTAAGTAACATATTAAGCTATCTGTGTAACCAGTCGTAGTCTTAGAAAGATCGGCTAGTAAAATATTTGTGGATATTAATCACAGGTTCCTACCCAATTCCTGGTCACTAAACTTTGAATAAAATACACTACATGCAGTTCAGAAATTGTAAGGCATGTCCCACGAGTATACGCCTAACATATTATTACAAGCAGATAGAAGAAGTGGATAGTGTTAAATTCTTGGAATTACAGCTTGATAATAAATTCAACTGGGAGGAGCACACCACAGAACTGCTGAAGCATCTAAACAAATCTCTATTTGCAATGCGAATTCTGTTAGACATATAGGATATAAAAGTAAAAAATCAGGCATAGTACGCTTACTTTCACTCCATAATGTCATATGGGATTATTTTTTGGGGTAATTCATCATGCCAAGCTAAAGTTTTCCGGGCATAGAAACTTGCAATAAGAGTTATATGTAGTGTGAACTTAAGAACATCCTACAGAGTCCTGTTTGGGCAACTAGTTATACTAACTACTGCTCCCCAACATATTTATTCCTCAGTGAAATTGTCATTAAAAATATATCACTTTTTCAAACCAACAGCTCAGTTCATGGAATCAATCCTAGAAATAAGAATAATCTTCACAAGGATTTAAAGTCACTTACTTTTGTACAAAAAGGTGTGCAATAATTAGGAACACACATTTTCAATAACTTTTCAGCAGCCATAAAAAGCTTAACAACAGATGAAACCCAGTTCAAGGAAAGCCTAAGGGATTTATTGGTGATCAATTTAAGAAACAAATTAAGAAACTACATACAAATGGGTGTAGTGGAGAGGAAAAATTTAATGAGAGAAAACACAACACTTTGCAGCAACACATTCTTTTTCGCTCTGAGAGTACTGACAAGGACACAGAACAGAAAATACACACACGAAAAAGAACCACTTCCCCCTCACACACGGAGACTTAAATAAGGAACAGAAGTCGTCGTAATTCCCGCTACAGTTTTCATAGCCTTCTCGCAACATGCGATACACCTCACGCGACGCTAACAGCAAGATGGCGTAATGTTCTTGACCATAAACAAAATGCGAAAGTTTTATTTTCTGTGTACACAATCAGCTACATGCCGTCCAACGAACGTGAGTACACGAAGAATTAAGTAACACCTCAGTACACACCAAAACAGGATTGCACAACAGTACGCACCCCAAGTGTATGGTATATTGCTGACATACAAGATCACCTTTTAGTATTTGTTTAGTAACAGCCGCTCACACAGTTGCAGGTGACATGATGTACGCTGAGAAAAAACGGCAAACAGAAAGAAGCACAGTAAATATTCCGCAAACAGCGAGAATAATTCGTAAAAACATGCCATAACATGCAATAAATAAGGTAGTATGAAAGTATCCTTGGAAAACTATATTTCAAAAAACTAACAGTAGAAATGTAATAATGTGTTACTGTGTTTGCATAACCGTGCTATTTTTTGCATGTTTCAGATTTTTAAAAAAAAAGAAACACTGATGATGGTGATATTTGTCGCCGAAATTAGTTTGGGAAATAAATAAGTAAACAAATGACAAGGTGTTTTGTATCAAGGCGGACTCAAGTTGTGATACTGTTGTTTTTTCCTGACCATGGAGCTGGGACGCAGAGGGACCAAGCTGATGGTAGCTGCGACTGACGACAGCGGCCTCACGGCCTGACGGCGCACCGCACGTCACGACTACGTACAAATAACAAATACTGGCCGCCTCTGTGCGTTAAATGTCACCGGGGCAGAGCCACGTTGTGATTCCAATCCACTCAGCCGATTTCGATTTATGCCATTCAATTTACGTACGAATGAGGGCTGACGAGCTGAAGAGGCGACTGTAAGTTGACAGTCGCCTTTGAACTGTGCACTAAGAGTGTTCCCATTACTGTCCCTTCACTACAAAGCATGTCACGACAGTCATCGAGCATTGTAGATGCAGAGAGAGTTGTTGACAGGCATTTGTGATTATATGCAGGGCCATTAAATTTATATCGGAAGAGGAAGAAGCGAAGGCAAAAATTTAATTAGAAAGTGTGATGTAAAGAGTTCCAGGAACCGATAGCTATTTCAATCAGTAATAAAGGAACAAAAAAGTAGGACGGAAGCATAGCTCTGACACTTCCCAAGGCTTCACTACTTCGGGGAAGACTCTCAGGAAGAGAGGAAAATTTTATATTAATATAATTTTGAACGTCAGATTCTCAGGAGGCTGGCGGATAATTTCCATGTGTCACATGTTCCCCATTTTGCGTTGTTGGTACAGTAGTCAGTGACGCTGTTCGCACATTTTTGGTTTTATGAGATTTACTCCTTGCTTCGCTTCGGTTGATCATCTTTTTATGCTTCTGTTTCTTCTTTGGTATTCTAGTGAGAAACTATTAGCTTGAACGTATGTATTTGTGGAATTATTGGCCGTTAGGACGATCGTTTACAGACTCGCCAGCTGTAGCTTACGATCTCTGCAAAATGGACGGACGTTTATACGGAATCTTCATCTGTACGTGGCACGTCCAATACTGCGCTTTAGCCTTTCACAACGGATCCACATCTACCTCCGCTGTTCTCTCCTATACTGCGCTGTCTGGGCAGATATGAGCCCAATTATTCCGTGACCACCCTGCCTAGACTTTCTTGATGCAATAATTTACTAACAGCCGTGTGTATTGCAGAAATTTATCTTATATTATGAACTTCTATGTGCTACCAGTTTCGGCATTACATTGATGCCATCTTCAGGCCCCAATCGTCATAGTCGTAAAATCACTATACACGGGAGGAGCCATATAACTGGATCCGTGATCAAATCGTCCTGCAATAGCTCTCGGTTGGCAAACCGTCTCAGTCTGTGTCACCTGGCCACCAAATTTCCAATTTGCAATTGATCGGTAGTTTACTATTTCTACAAGAAGATTTCATTCTACAGTTACTGCTCCAGCCATGTACAAAATTTCAAAACATGTTGAAATGTGCTTATATAAATTACGCTGAATGAACAACGTGTTCGACAGATCTTTGTGAAACCATGTCAAGCATACATAAAAGATCGAGGACACAACTTGAAATATGCGTTGTGAATTACCACCCAGACAAGTTCTACTGCTAAATAAAATTACTACAAAAGTGTCTCTACTTGTTACATAAACAGTGTTATTTCCAGCCAAACATTTGATATATCCTCATATTCACTAGGAACTTAACGGCTCCACCGTTTCCAGTCCACAGGAACAAGCGTGACATAAGAGGTATCTAGGGTAGGGTCGACCATGGTGTGTCAAACAGCACTCGAGCACGATGTACAGACCGCGTACGTGCCGAGCTTGGCCTGTCCCGGTTTGCTTGACACTTCTCGGAACTACCCGGTAAGCGCGACCTCTCATTTATCATTTCGGTGTCGCATTTTTCGGTCGGGACGAGATTCTTCAGTTGACAGATTCGTGCTGTCAGCACTGTTTACTGTCCGCTGTTTGTCGTGGTATAAAAGAAGTTCACAGGTCCAGTAGCTGCTTGCACAAAAAAAGGCAGTCTAGTGATCAAGCGCCACAAGTCACTAAAATGAATGGGAAGAATTCTCCAAATGTATTATACGATATACAGTCGTATAATCAATGAGTAACTCAAATTAGCTATGCAAATTACATTATCATCACAGTTTTAGAAAATGCGACGCCTGAAAGGCAAGTAATGGAGGCCAAAATGAAAAAGTTTGCTAGAGTGTCCAAAGAAGACGTGATCAGCAGGACGTAATTTAACGTAGCAGGAAGTCGTTGTGGATCTCACACAAACAATAGTAAATTTTATGAAGTCGCGCGTTTTATTTCAGTATCAGTTGCAACAGTTTTTGATGGAGACTTTATGTATTACTGCATAGTACGTTGGTTAAGTGAAGGGTCATGTATGGAACGATTTTTTGATTGAAAAATCCGCTATTCCTGAATTTGTGAATGAAAATGAAAATGGAGAGTAGGAACAAATATTCGAATATCTGTAATGGATTGCAGACGTCGCATTTTAAGTGGGCCCGACCGCACATTACTCACACCAAGACGTTGCAAGGCAGAATGCCGGACATTTGCCACGCTGGACATTTGCCACGCCGGACATTTGCCACACTTGCCTCCTCGCCAGGTAGCGACTACTTCTGTCCGCTTTCAAACCGCTGTCTCCACCTCTTACTCGATGCAACCAGTACGTAAGGGACCTTCTTGTTCGACATCTTGGCCAAATACAGAGCTTCTTTTCCTAAATCGAAATATTTATAACTTTTGGGAAACAAAACCAATACCGACGATTATGTCAGTATGCAATTAGTTCTGCCAAGTATAAATATAGATCCATCTGTCTGTACGGTAGCTTCCTTTCACGCTGATAGCGTTAGAAACAGTCCATCGCCATTGGAGCAACAAGAAAGGAGCGATGTAAAGAGAATGCGAATATACGCTAGTCATTTCGTTTTGGTCACTGTATTTGTGCCTACTTTAATTACTACAACTGCATGGTCAAAAGACAATAAGGAAAGAAGTAATGGCTATGTGAATGTTTGAAAAGAAGAACGACATACTGCATATAAATTTACTCTCTAAAATGCGATATCCCTTGCTGCGAAACATTAGTTAATGAAGTGTAGCGGGACATGTTCTAAACATGACTGAAAATACGTTCTCTAAATAGAGATAAGAACACCTATGATTGACATGTCATCTAAAGTCGACGTACAATTTTAAAACGTTAGAAAAGGAAATGAAGTAATACAGAGTGCTATGCTTGCAACGTACGTTGTTGTTCTACATTGTTTAGCTCTGCTATTTACAGGGTCACAGAGAAAGCATCCTAGGTTTTGGAGGGAAAATCCGTAATTGTAATGATCTGCACTACAACGAAAACAAGAAGTACAACTTAAGGAAAAATAATGTAATGTGTGTTCCATCTCACAAGCGACATTGAAACAGATAGTTCCTCTGACTCAGTATGGGCAGAGGTTATATTAATAACTGGCTCCTTTTACCTACCCGCGGTCTCAGATGAAACAGTTGCTGAATAGTTCAAAGAAAACTTCAGTCTCATCACAAATAGGTACCCTACTCACACAATTATAGTTGGCAGTGACTTCAATCTACCTTCCGTATGTTGACAAAAATACATTTCAGACTCTATTGTAGATAGAAAACAACTTCCGTAAACTGCAGCAGCTAAGAGAATCAACTTCCGTAATTGTTCTAAATGCTTTTTTTAAAATTATTTTGAACAATTAGTTCACGAGGCCATTCAAATTGTAAATGGTTACGAAAATGCACTTGACCTCTTAGCCACAAATAATCCTGAGCATCACGACGGATACAGGGATTACAGTTGTCGCGAGGCTCAATTCCGTAGCAAAGAAATTCACCAAAACTAAACGCGAAGTGTATCTATTTATAAAAGCAACTAAACCTTCGGTTGACGTCTCTCTAAGAGACAGTCTCCAATCCTTCCAAACTATGTAAGTGAAGACCATATGCGGCTTAAGTTCAAAGAAATAGTATTAACAGCACTCGAAAGATTCATACCAAATAAACTAACAAGAGACGGCACTGATCCCCCATGATACACAAAACACGACCGAAAGCTGCTGCAGGAGCACCGAAATAGGCAAGTATAATTTAGACGAAGGCAAAATCGCCAAGATTGACGAAGTTTTACTGAGGCTCGAAATTTGGTGCGGATTTCAATGCGAGATGCATTTAATAGCTTCCGCAACGAAACTCTCTCTAGAAACGTGGCGGAAAATCCAAAGACATTCTGGTTCTATGTTAAGTAAACCATGGGAGAGGCTCAGTAAGCGATGAGGAGGAAAAGGAGGAGGAGGAGAAGGAGGGGGAGACAAGGGACGCAACCCTTCGGAGCATGTAAAATCGTGTCCGGCGTGGCAAATGTCCGCACACCTGCAAGGCGAGAGACATCTTATTTCTGTTTTGATGGGGATGCATTTAAAAAGATAATCGCACTGTGGAAGGAAAAAAATTCCGAGAAAAAGCAACGCCCATTTTCCTAAACCCATCGGTGTCAAAGATAACGGGAATTTTGAAAAATTGGCTGTGCCGCTGATGGAATTGCGAGGACGGTTTTATAAACGTTTTTAGAACACTGCCTGTCATACTTTTATTTTCGAAATGTTTTCGATATAGTTTGCTGTTTCAGCTGAAAACATCCCTGTAAATATGCAGATGGAACTGATTGACCTTCAATGTAAATCCTGTTTGGAAAACAATTTCTTTTATGGGAAAACCGTACAGAAGGTCTACATGGTTTTCCTCGGGAACAGTTTCCATGTCTCCTTAACCAGGCTGGAAACGTGATAAAATATTTGGTTTATATATACAGGATGATTTTTTCCATCGTGTAAAAACTCTATGGATTGATCGACGGGGTGATATAGAACAAGAAATGTCTAATGAACTTAGTCCGGTAGTGCATTGTTTCCATGCTAAAGATGATTTATTCAATCGTACATTGTTACAGAGGCTACGGTCTAATACACGCTGTACCTTCAGCCACAGTTACAGTGTACACTATGTTGAAAATGGTTTCCATATGCCTCAAAGCATGCGTGTACCGACTAGGCTATATCCGAACAAAGTCAGCATGAACACGCTGCTCCAGTGTGTCCACACCTGGAATAGACTCTGCATACACGATATTTTTGAGATGGCTCCATAACCAGAAGTCGCACAGGTTGAGGTCCGGCGAACGCGCAGGCCATGCAACTGGACCCTCTCGTCCGATCTATCGACCAGGGAAGACACGATTAAGATGCGTTCGGACGTTAACGGTGAAGTGGACTGGAGCAGTATCACGTAGCAGTGGTACTTCTTCCAGCAGGGGAGGAGAAGTCCCGCGCAAGAAATGCCGGTAGTTACGGCCTGTTAGGCGACGTAGAAGGGCGAATGGTCCCAAAATAGGTGAACAATTATCACGGCCCACACATTCCGGCTGCACCGATGCTGCTGATTAGCTATCCCCAACCCATGGAGGTTCCGCATACTATCCCACAGACGACTGTTATGAAAGCTGAAGATAACTCCGCTTAAAGGTGGCCACATTTGTGAATGGGATGTATGACACAAATCTCGGAATCGTGGTTGCCTGTAGAAGCAACCAGTGACACAACTGCTCCCTATGTGGAAAGTCCGTGGCTAGTAAGCCCTGTAAGTGATAAATATAGTTACATTTATCATGGAGAATGTTCCACACGGCAAGTACCTGGTACGGAAACAGCCTGCCACAGTGGTAATCACATTTTCCTCCAAGTCCGGTGTCCGAACATTTCGGGTGCGTCATTCATGATTTCCTGCTTCATCAAACGACCCTGTCTCAGACAAACGGGGAATCACTGTTGCAAACATTGAAAGCTGCGATTGTTGTCGGCGGAGATAGGTCTCCTGATACAACCTTGCTGCCCGCCGCCCGTTGCCATTTGCATTTCAGGAAGTAAACACCACGTCAGCAACCTCTCGATTCGAATACGGAACTATTGTGTAGAACACTGTATCAAAAATGGTTCAAATGGCTCTGAGCACTATGGGATTTCACATCTGACGTCATCAGTCCCCTAGAACTTAGAACTACTTAAACCTAACTAATCTAAGGACATCACACACATCCATGCCCGAGGCAGGATTCGAACCTGCGACCGTAGTGGTCGCGGGGTTCCAGACTCAAGCGCCTAGAACCACTCGGCCACTCCGGCCGGCACAACGCTGTATTACATCCGCTAAAAGTTGAGTTAACAAGAGAAGTGAACCGGATACAACGTTACTAATTACTATGGCAGGCGAGGGCGCTAAGGCATGACGTATGAGGAACAGTACCACCCTCTAGGAGGAAACCATGCTAACTGCAACTGTGACTGCATGATACAGCGCGTATTAGAGCGCAGTCTCGTTTCTTTACTTCAGTTGATTAGGTTTTTTTGTTCCGTATCTTCTCATCGATCAATCCCTAGAGCTTGTACACGGTGGAAAAAAAACACCCTGCATATCTGAAAAGCTTCCTTCGATAATGAAATTAAATAAGCCGGGATTACGTGGTAACGTGAGTGCAAAAATCTGTGAAATTGACTGCGACTGTCTGTATGCTGACAGTTTTTACCAGATGAAAATTATATTACTTTTTCACCAGACTGTAGTGTTTAAATAAATTGGTTTCTTTTGTGATTGGGCCGGCCGGTGTGGCCGAGCGGTTCTAGGCGCTTCAGTCTGGAACCGCGCGACCGCTACGATCGCAGGTTCGAGTCCTGCCTCGGGTATGAATGTGTGTGATGTCCTTAGGTTAGTTATGTTTAAGTAGTTCTAAGTTCTAGGGCACTGATCACCTCAGATGCTATGTCCGATACTGCTCAGAGCCATTTGAACCGTTTTTTGTGATCGGTGTTACCGAAAAATATGAAATGTGACATCCCTTCGTATGGAGCGTGATTGCACTGCCATTTAATTGCAGCACTTTTGCAGCTTGCCCCTTTTCCCCCAACTCAAGCTCGGAAAGTCAGGTGTTGTGTTGGGGAAATAGTGCAGCCAGACAAGAGAGCTGTGACATGCAAGCATGAGCGCTAGTCATGTGCCGAATTCTTGGCAGTCGCTGATCTAGTGGGACTGATTCATATGTTCTCCTTTCTATGCTAACTTATAATGAAGATATTCGTTTTCAGGCACAATACAGCTCATAGAAAGAAACTATATATCATGCTTACGAAATTCATTGATTTTCTCCGAGATGTTACTCGATGTCCATCCTCCAACCACGCCTACATGTCGGTGTGATCTACCAATCACCTATTAGCAGCACAATAAAGTATCATTATACGCAACCTGAACGCTGCATAATGATTCTGAAATCCTTAAAGGGATGAATAATTAATTCAATATATTAATCACGAAGAGAAATTATTTTAGTACAGAATATCTCATAATCATTCTTCACAGAACGTTTGTCAACTATTAATCTCATCTGATAGCACACAGTTTCTTGACAACAGTCATGTAAGTATACTTCAGGCACTTCTGAGAAAAAATTCAATGCAGTGAACATTGCAATCGTTTCTGAAACTGACCTTAAATTCTCCCATGTGCTGAAAGTCTCACAAATCGTTGTCTCATTGTACAGATTCAGGAGGAATATTTATGAGAGGCTAACGCAGCAGTTAAAACCGTGCGCCAAGTTTAGCTTCAACGCTGAATAATTTATTACGAAACTGCTAATTTGGCAGAGTGCATGCACTCATAAATAACAGACGCCGATCTGAGGTTGCGACACAGTCGAGTGAGTAATGCTGCACTGATTTCTACGGGCGTTATTTTTGCAAAAATGAAGCAAAAATATTTAGACATTTATGTCCGCAGCAATTGCATGTAATCTAAATCGACAGTGCATAATTAATTATTCCGTAAAACAGTGCACTGCCACTCCCTGTGGCAAACAGAACGGAAGCTATAGAGGAACACCAATATTTGCAGGTCATTAAATTAACGTCGCAAAACAGATTTAGATATTATCATTTTTAACACTTCACAGCGACGATTACGAATCAAAAAATACAACAGGGGATAGTGCTTTCGTCAACTGTATGACAAATACGCAGTATTTCGTATTATGCATGAACTAATTTTAATGAAATAAACGATGGAGTAACCAGTTTTCCTTCCAAGGTAGTAACATAAATATTAATGTCACTAACTTCACTCATGCGTTCTTTCAACAATGTAGTCTGCTCAGCAAGCAATTGTCTCAAAGCAAGTACGTCGACAGTATGGCCACCAAGCAAGGTTATGCAGTGTTGAAACCTATACACTCGCAGTCTGGAGGACTGATGCTCAAATCCTTTTACAAGGGTTGTCGTTTATATAAAACATTTATCTAAATCATTGCAATGGATGCCCCCAGGATACACATATCAATGAGGTCGTATTTCAAAAGCTGTCAGGAAAGAAAAAAATAATGCACAACACCTCAGGAATTTAAAATAAATTATTAACTCCTATTTTTTTATTAATTCAGTCTGTAGACGATTTGGACTGAGGGGTTAATTAAGGGGATTATTACGTCTTCCACTCTATACATTTTTTTCTGGCTTTCGTAGCAATTCTGATCATCTCGTCGTCCCTCAGTGAGTAATCCATAAGTTTCTAGCAGTTTTCTCTTTTGCACAGCACTAAATCAACTGACTGTAAAATTTCTGGTTATAATAGACTGGAACCATTCTTTTACATATCTGTTCAATTTATCAGACTTAGTCCAGTCCACATTCACACACCTCTCTATGGGTTTACCTCAGACTCCAGTGGCTACAGTGTTAATCACAGAAAGTACGACAAGCTACGATTGAAGGTAAAAAATATAAAGGACATAATCACGCTTGACTCCAACTGAAAAAAGAAATTAACATCAAGAGGGTAGTAAGAAAGTTTCACTCATATTATTTTAGCTAGAGGCGCAGTCATTGGGTCTTAAACTGCAGCCAAAGAAATTACAAGATATTCTCACATCACCCTGAACACTGATGAGTCAACACTTCTGTGAAGCAATTCCTCTAATGCCCTTTGATGGTGTCCAGTTCCCAAACCAAAGCGCAGCATAAATTTTTGGCACAATCTTGGATGAACATCTAATCTGAATGGACCCATGTGCCTCAGCATGTAGAAAATGACTCTCGCCTAAGCCAAATCGATAAATTTAGAAAAATAAATTGCACCCAAAATAAACAAAAACCAGTCCATTCTGCAGACAAAGAAACACCTTGCGTGTAGAATAAATCTTCCTCTCTGCTTCGGCGTGTAAGCTGTTTTGAAACTTTCTCTCTGATTATTGTTTTATACCATACCAAAACTCGACTTGCATTTCATGCGCAATGCTATTTTCGATTGAATTATCCAGGCACGATATACGACTCGTCGTCGCAGTATCATTTCCCTCAGTACCTCTCTTCTACTTTCCACACTTCTCAAACTTCTCCAACATATATATTTGATCTAGAATTGCTGGAGGAAGGACACTGCGGAGAAAAAACTCGTAGTCACAGACTGGAGACTTGTTTCTGGAATGAATCGTTCCCTCTGCTTCGGATTGTCAGTGGAAAAGTATTACTGGAGGTAGTAAATCTGCGATGGTTGTTGGACCAGAGAGCACAGTCGTACGAGCATTGTTCCGGACTCCAATGCCAGTTGGTTGCATAGTTTTAATCTGACTAGTAGTTTCAGATTCAGTGGGCATTGTGAAGACCAGCCTCTTAAAATATAACACTGATTGTCACTCGTTGACTTTAACCATCGTAGTCCTACAGACGTTTGTGGCATAATAAATGTAGCACAAAGTCCTATGGGCACGCTAAAATTACCCCAAATCTATCCTCCAAATAAAGCTGGAAGGAGCATGGCGAATTAGAAACGACACAAACGGAATGCAGCTCAGTTCACTGTATAAAAGTAGGGTGATCGAATTCGTCTGATTTAATTTCAGTGTTCTGTTTTTGTGTGCCATTGCAGATTTTTTATTGACTCCCATTAGCTTTGTCGCTGTTTAAAATCCCAACCACGAAGGTTTTATACATTCATTATTTTCAGTGCTGTTATCAATCATCTTCACGTATTCACAATGTGAACAAAAGTATACGGACCTGTTAGTGGACAATAACACGTAGTGTGTCACCCTTCGCCTTTATGAGGGTTTAAACTCTGCTGGGGAGGATTTCAGTGTGGCATCCAAGTGTCTGTGGAGGGATGGTTGCCCATTCTTCCAAAAGAAGCGAAACCAGAAAAGGTAGTAATGCTGGAATCTGGGATCTAGAGAGAAATCACTATTCTAGCTCATGTCAAAGGTGTTCCATTGGGTTCGCGTCAGGATTCTGGACAACAGAGTCCACTTCACTAACGTTATTGTCCACAGGCTATTGCCCACAGATGCTGCTTTATGAAAGGATGCATTGTCATGCTTATACAGACATGGTCTCCCCATTGTTGCTCCACTCCATGCAGTACACAATGCTGTAATGTGATTTCATAAACTTCCGTATTTAGCGTTTTCTTAAACGAAATAAGGAGCCCACCCCTGAACCACGACAGATCTCTCCCTATCGTAACACCACCTCTTCCGTACTTCTGAGTTCGCACAGTACACCATGGTAAGAATCCTTCTCCACAGTGTGATTCGTCGCTCAAAATAACACGTTTCTAATCAACCACTATCCAGCGGTGTTGTTCTTTAGTTCACATCAAGCGTCGCTCAGCAGTGGCTACTGAAATTTGTAGTTTATGAGGAGCTGCTCGATCACCGCACCCCATTATTTTTAACTCCCTATGCATAGTGCTTGTGTTATCTGGACTGAACTTTGGAAAACTCACGTCTGATTCCATCCGCTGAGTGCATGCGATTTTTTCGAACTCCGCCCCTCTCGATGCTCGACGGTCTCTGTCCGCCAGTACACTAGGTCTGCCTGGTTTTAGTCCACATTCGAAGTCACTGAACACTTGAGAGAGGACAAGTTATTCTCTTATTTCATTACAACCCACTGCACCTTCAACGAGACTCTAGAAAGTTAACGGCCTGAGCAGACGTTGATGGAGCCTGGTAGGATGCTAAAAGCATGAGGTATTGTTATGATTCTTAGCTCGTTGAAACAGCATATTGGGAGTTGAAATCAATTGGCAGCGAGCCCATCCCTCAGTAAAACTTGCTGAATGGGTCCACAGCCATACAGGGCAGACAGGGCAGCCACTCATTGAGACAGGTATCCAGCAAAACAATGCCACACTACCTTCTGTGGCGCCAGCAGAATCCTGGGCTGGGGCGAAAGTCAGAAGTAAAGCATCTACACAGTGGGGTCGTAAACAGGGCATTGCGCGCAGAGCCATGTGTAGTAAATATTCACCTGTTTTTGTGTTCACCGATAGTGCAAATAGGCCAGTGAACCAATTCTCCTGACTGCCTTGGTTGTATAAGAAAAATCCGTCATCTGACGAACGTTTGAAGATAGAATCTTTATTACACCTCATAGCTAGGACTAATTATCTCCAAGGCATAGGCAATTTAAATATCTTTGAGACTGTATCTGTTCACTTGTTGCCATGGGAAGAGACATTACTTCAGAAAAATCTGCGAAAACTTAAAAAAGTCATTAATTGCCGGTTTCTTACTTTTTTTCAGGGACACAGGTTTCTTAACTGTTGCCCCGGTTCGATCTGAGTTTGTGCTGTCATGTGGGAGCTGAGATTTACCGGCTCTAGAGCCCTGTGATTGTCTCAATATGGGGTGAAGGCGGTGTCGTTTGTACACTTTGCAGCAAAACGGATATTTTTTTTCTGGAGAGGTGCAATGCATTTGGGTGCAGGACTATGGTATGGTAAGCACGTCTGGTCGAAGCTCTGGCATGTACGCTTAGTATTTGGTACCCGTCCTAAGACTGACTTCATTTGCAAGTAGTTTGGACTGGGGAGCCTGTGGTGAAGTTCTTACTGTACCGACAGCGTCACTTCAAATGTCTCAGACTACTCGTTTGCCGAGGGCACACTTATACATTTTTGGTTTACCAGTCTTCACGTTTGATATCCTTGTGCGCTCTGTAGTATAAGTGAGCCAAATTGGTCCTTGGTACAACCAGCGAATGGGTGTGTCACACACTCAAAACTACCATGATTTCAGGGTTCTGGTAGAGAATAAATTGCGATCCATCTGCCTGATCGCTAGACTGTGAGATTTTAGCATTTCTTTCGTGGCCGCAATCGATCCACAGGTGCCACCACCACGTCTCCCCTCTACCACACACATCTCGCCAGCTGCGAGTTGCATCGTAGCACAAACCCAACAGGGTAACGCACTGCTGCTTCAGCATTGTCAGGGGGGACGGATCACAATCGCCACTTGCTCTCAGCTGCACCTATGTAGAAAAACGTCAGTACATTTGATCAATCAAACTATGCTGTGTCAGATCAATTCAGACTGCTTTACCCACATTTTTAGGGCCAGAGTACTTAACTCTGATCAGTTAGTTAAACTGCCTCTGCCAACCAGGATCCTTGTCCAGAGTAGTCTTAAATCACCTGTTAGTTGTTTACGGTATTCAATCAGTAACTTGTTTATCATTATTGATGTCTCTTTTGAGAATATAAGTGTTGTTAGAGCACTTAAATTATCCCCATATTTTCAATCATTTAAATAGTCCCACCAGGGTTGCCTTTCATTGTGGTGACCCTGCCATGATCTTGGATTGATGGCACCTTCTGTGGCCATCAGATCGTGTTGTCTAGCGAAGTCATTCAATTTGACATCTCTTGCACAGACTTTTGAATTGATGGCATCTTTGACCATCACATCATAGATAGTCTTTCCCGTGTTTAATATGGTGCACTGGGTAGAGTCGATTCGCATTGCTGGCGCCTAGACGTAGAACTAATACTTAATTATTGTATGTGTGTGTTTTCATTTTGTTTTTTTGACTTTTGTGTCATTTGATTGTTTGTTTCTGGTGGCGACTGGCGTTGTGCTGATTTGTTAGAATAGACTGAGATATTCATTTGTGAGCATAGACAAGCGTGCTGTTATTGGAATCTGGTGTTAGCAACTAGAAATCAGTTGCTCACGGGAACTTAATTTAGAGCAGAATTTGTATAGCATAGGAATGTGTAGTGTTTCAATTCGTTTGGGTCAGAATGAGAGTGCATGCTTACAAGAAGCAAAGCACGTTTGCTACAGAGTAGCAGAAGTAATTGTGTTTTGTTGACAGTGGCTCCACGTCAGATAATTAGCGGTGACCAAGTGCATGTTACACGGGATTCGCAGGTAAATGCTGCTGCAGACTCTCCAAAACCAAGGCAAAAAAATAGCTGAAGAAACACGAAAAAATGAGTGAGGCAGCGAAGCCAATCGAACAGGTAAAAATTCAAACAGGCCGAAATCACTTAAGTTAAAGAACTTCAGACCCGAGTCGCAGCTCAACAAAACGAGTTGTATAAGGACGCTCGGCAGGCCACATGAGCGGGTCGCGCAATTACAAACACAATCTTGTACGGTAGTACACCATCGAGAGCATAACAGAAGTAAAAAAAAATTTTAGTCGACTTTCCGAACCGCTGTATGAGGAAACACCTCATGCACAGGGGCGAATGCATCAGGAATATGCTTCTGCCGCGGCGAAACGCGTAATAGGATACGCTCCGTCGGTAACACGCACTATGTCAGGGACCGAGCTGAACCATTGTACACGTCTACGGAGGTCAGAAACGTTATTACGTGAATCTGGCAACACGAGGGTTTACCATAACAGTGCACGATGATCGTTTTTTACATGGACAAGAGGGTAAATTCGTACAGCGGATACGTCAAACCTTTCGACCACACCTTTTCTTGACCATCCACAATCTTCAAGTCAACTAGGATCCCAACAACGCATTCAGTCCAAAGACCCGGGTGGCACAGTACAATCACGTGCTACCAAAATCTTGGCCACTGAAGTACAAGCTCCAATTTATCTGCGGTTTCTTAGAAGGGTCGATTGCAGAACATACGCGTGGAGTTGTAGGGAGTTGTCACTCCTACCAAGAATTTAAGGACGCATTCCTTAGCGCATACTGGTCGCAAGACACACAGGAAAGGATAAAACAGGAGATCATGTCAGGAAAGGACTTAGAAGAGTCGGGATTCCGCAGTCCTGTCAAATTCCTCGAACTCTTGGTCAAGAACAACCGATTCTTCGATCAACTGTATAGTCTCAAGTAAATTGTAAGGCACTACTACATTAAATTACGTTTATGTTACCAGCAACTGCTCATCGGTAAATGCAGCGATTCAATCGAAGCTTTCAAGAGTGCGCTGTGTGAACTCGAGTATGTGAATGAAATTCACAACTCGCGAGAAAGAAGTAGAAATAATGACCACAACTGGCCATATTCGCCAGAGGGGAATGACGATGTACGAAATGGGGAATAATATCGATTGAATCGAAACCAAAATTAAAATTTCAGTGCGAATAACCAGCCATCATGGGAAAATAGAAGAAGACGAGGAAATTATAACAACAACAACTAAAGAAGAAACGGAAACTGGAGAGTGCAACAGAACTCGAACCAGGGCCAGCAGGACTCTAGGGACCAACAACAAAGCAGTAGCAGGACATACAATGGTCAAGGTCAATGGAATGACCAACGTAGCAAATACGTGGATTTGAGGCCACCAAATCCATCGCAGGGGTCATGAAGATAAAATTCAAACAGGAATTGATACACAGCCCCTACAGATTCTTCTCAAATCAGTGCCTCAGAAACTATCGGAACGAGCGATATTAACCTGTTAGAGTACTAAGATACAAGACAACTGCAATGGGAAGAGAATGTACAGTATGTAGATAGTCTCCATGGATGAACTATTTAACGTAATTTAATGTTGACACAGTGTTGCTTAGCATAATTTTCCATTCGATTTCGGTGCATTTTCTTTGTCAATTCCATTAGCTTTCAGCATGAGTCCTTGTTGAACGTGGTCCAATGAGTTGCGTTTTTGTGACATCTTCACGCCAACATTCACTGGCTGGTGGTAGCAAGGTATATGTCATCTAAAATAGGCATTTTTGCGGCATACCAAATCAGTCATGTTGCAATAGTGACTACTCCAAACAACTGAGTACTGCTATTACTTCTTTGGACCTCACAATTGTTGTCCGATTTCCACTCCCAGGAGAGCACAGAGATCTGTCGTAATTTGACCGCAATTGAGCATCTTACTCTGTCATAGCATTCCCGTAGAAGAGCCTCCACAAGTATAATCTTGGCCAATGAAATTGTTTCTGTTTACTTTCCGTGGTTTCTTGTACACTGCCCAAGTGACGGATGGACGTCACTTTATGTCTTTCTTGGTGTCAGGACGGTAAATTGTACCATAGAGCATGTGCGTATCAATTTTCGGATGTGTTTTGTATGGTGTTAGTGGTCCACCTTTAGGCGCGTGTTGACGCTAAGACTCAGTACGTTATGAGCATGTGCGTCTCGATTTTCGGATGTACTTTGTCTGGTATTAGCAGTCCACGCTTGGAACGAGTGTCAACGCTAAGACTCGGTGTGTTATGAGCCACCGCCTGTCATGCTGTGTTGTCTATCTCGTGGTGGAAGTTTGCCAGCGCAATGAGAGCGCCGTCGGCGAAATATTGTGTATGGGGAATTAGCACGGGCAAGTGCAACTCATGGTAGTGTGGCAAACTCTAGACCAAGAAGTAGGAAGCAGAAATGAAATTACGTACCTAGGATGAGACTCATATATATATATATATATATATATATATATATATATATATATGAGTCTCATCCAAGGTACATAATTTCATTTCTGCTTCCTATTTCCGGGTCTAGAGTTTGCCACACTACCATGACTTGCACTTGCCCGTGCTAATTCCCATACACAATATATACACTCCTGGAAATTGAAATACGAACACCGTGAATTAATTGTCCCAGGAAGGGGAAACTTTATTGACACATTCCTGGGGTCAGATACATCACATGATCACACTGACAGAACCACAGGCACATAGACACAGGCAACAGAGCATGCACAATGTCGGCACTAGTACAGTGTATATCCACCTTTCGCAGCAATGCAGGCTGCTATTCTCCCATGGAGACGATCGTAGAGATGCTGGATGTAGTCCTGTGGAACGGCTTGCCATGCCATTTCCACCTGGCGCCTCAGTTGGACCAGCGTTCGTGCTGGACGTGCAGACCGCGTGAGACGACGCTTCATCCAGTCCCAAACATGCTCAATGGGGAACAGATCCGGAGATCTTGCTGGCCAGGGTAGTTGACTTACACCTTCTAGAGCACGTTGGGTGGCGCGGGATACATGCGGACGTGCATTGTCCTGTTGGAACAGCAAGTTCCCTTGCCGGTCTAGGAATGGTAGAACGATGGGTTCGATGACGGTTTGGATGTACCGTGCACTATTCAGTGTCCCCTCGACGATTACCAGTGGTGTACGGCCAGTGTAGGAGATCGCTCCCCACACCATGATGCCGGGTGTTGGCCCTGTGTGCCTCGGTCGTATGCAGTCCTGATTGTGGCGCTCACCTGCACGGCGCCAAACACGCATACGACCATCATTGGCACCAAGGCAGAAGCGACTCTCATCGCTGAAGACGACACGTCTCCATTCGTCCCTCCATTCACGCCTGTCGCGACACCACTGGAGGCGGGCTGCACGATGTTGGGGCGTGAGCGGAAGATGGCCTAACGGTGTGCGGGACCGTAGCCCAGCTTCATGGAGACGGTTGCGAATGGTCCTCGCCGATACCCCAGGAGCAACAGTGTCCCTAATTTGCTGGGAAGTGGCGGTGCGGTCCCCTACGGCACTGCGTAGGATCCTACGGTCTTGGCGTGCATCCGTGCGTCGCTGCGGTCCGGTCCCAGGTCGACGGGCACGTGCACCTTCCGCCGACCACTGGCGACAACATCGATGTACTGTGGAGACCTCACGCCCCACGTGTTGAGCAATTCGGCGGTACGTCCACCCGGCCTCCCGCATGCCCACTGTAGGCCCTCGCTCGAAGTCCGTCAACTGCACATACGGTTCACGTCCACGCTGTCTCGGCATCCTACCAGTGTTAAAGACTGCGATGGAGCTCCGTATGCCACGGCAAACTGGCTGACACTGACGGCGGCGGTGCACAAATGTTGCGCAGCTAGCGCCATTCGACGGCCAACACCGCGGTTCCTGGTGTGTCCGCTGTGCCGTGCGTGTGATCATTGATTGTACAGCCCTCTCGCAATGTCCGGAGCAAGTATGGTGGGTCTGACACACCGGTGTCAATGTGTTCTTTTTTCCATTTCCAGGAGTATATATATATATATATATATATATATATATATATATATATATATATATGTGTGTGTGTGTGTGTGTGTGTGTGTGTGCGTGTGTGTGTGTGTGAGTGTATAATGCATTATGCTCGTGTTTCATTTTAACAGCTATCCAGACAAAGGAGGGAGGAGGTATTCTTGAACTATGTAAAATTACGTGTAAACAATCATAAAATGCCACTACATAGACTTCAGGCAAATCACAAGCACCGGAGTGAGTAGACGGAGCGGATAACGCCGCTGGACATCTAAAAATAAAAGAGGAGTGTACAAGGAATAAAATGCATGAAATATCGCTTTGGTAGTATTAGCAAAGGCATAGGGAAGTACAGTAAGTTAGTATTTCCTTGTAAATATTAGATTTCAGCTATCAGTCGTCCTTTTTAAATTTTTTTATTGGCAGATCTAGATTTCAGATAGAAACTAGCCATTCTATGAACTGTGGATGGAGCCCGACCAACAGGCATTACATGCATTGATCAACAATGATAGTGCGTTTGGAATAGCTAGTTTCTAGCTGAAATCTAGATCTGCTAATAAAAAAAATTTAAAAAGGGCGACTGATAGCTGAAATCTATTATTTACAAGTCAATATAAGAGTCGCTGAGTGCAACAGCCTTTTGAATGGAAGGTAACCTGATAGTATTTAGTATGGGGAGAAGTCTGCGCGTTTCATGGAGGTATAGAGGTGGCGCCAGCGTAAAATTAGGGTGCAAGACAGGAGTAGAACTAACCACAAACGAACAAAAACACGTGCATACACAAACAAAGACACCTCACACCACATACTTTATGTCCATACGACGTTAACAGGGCCCTACAGTCATTAAATTTAGTTTTGGATTTGCGTCCTTAGTCAAAAATAAATAAAATATATCATGTACAAAAAATTTTACTCATCATCATTTTCTTTTCTGTAAACTGATTATATCGATGTAATGACTTTTGTGTGAGAATATGGCACTAGACCATACTTGAGTATTGTGCAGACTCCGGAACCAAAACGGCAGACTGGACGTCACGGCCCATGCCACCCAACGAAAGGCGAGTGCAGCGGGCTGCCATAATGAGTCATATGTAGCAGCCCAGCTGTGAGGGACCGCCCACTGCGACAAGCCGCTGCCAACTGATGCTCCTGCATCACACAGCCCGGTCGTCTAACAGTGCAGGCTGCACATTTGAAGTCAGCGCAGACAGCGGGACACCACCACGTGCCAACAACAAACCCCTAGCGGCCAGCGAACCGTCAGGCCACTATTCGAGGGACAAGCGAGTGTTTTCCTTTGGTATCTTTGTGCGCTCTGTCGTATAAATCAGCCAATTTGGTCCTTGGTACGACAGCGAATGGGTGTGTCACACACTGAAATCTACCGAGATTTTAGGGCTCTGGTAGAAAGTAAATTGCGATCAGTCTACCTGATCGCTAGACCGTGAGATTTTTGCATTTCTTTCAGGGCTGCGATCGATTCACAGGTGCCACCTCCACGTCTCCCCTCCGCCGCACACATTTCGCCAGCTGTAAGCTACATCGCAGCAAGAAACAAACAGGGTAACGTACTGCCGCTCCAGCATCGTCAGGGCGTGCAGATCTCAATCACCATTTGCTCTCAGCTGCATCTACGTAGAGAAACTTCAGTAACTTTGATCAACCAAACTCTGCTCAGTGTCAGATCAATTCAGATTGCGTTATCCACATTTTAGGGCCAGAGTACTTGATTCTGATCACCTAGTTAAATTGTCTCTGCCACTCAAGATCCTCGTCCAGAGTTGTCTTAAATCACCTGTTAGTTGTTTACGGTATTCAATCAATAACTTGTTTAGCATAATTTATGTCTGTTTTGGGAAAATAAATGTTGTTTGAACGTCTAAATTATGCCAGTATTGTCAGTCATTTAAATTGTCGCACTAGAGTTGCCTTTCACTCTCCTGATCTAACCATTCTGCTGTTACAGCTGCTCTACTGACAACAAAATTCTCTCTACCTTGTTTTGTACTGGCGAGTCCTCTACTCGAGATATGTAAACTCCATTCACCGAAACATAAGACGTACTGTAAACACGGCAAGGCGCGTGATCACAGCGGTGCCGTCGAGGGCTGTACAAGGCAGGGGCGACAGAAATTAAAAAATGAAAGTCGTATTTTTTATAATTTGGCACCTGAACATGATAAAGTGATCCGAGAAATACCTTCCGACACCTTTTTTACATTACATTAAAATTTATTGTCACTGAAAAAGAGAAATATTTAAGGTTTCAGGAAAAGTTGTTTTTTCGCGTTGCTCTATATTTATCACGCCATATCTCCTAAACCGTGTGTCACACAGCAAAATAATTTTATAATTGCCTTCAATACTATATGTTGATGACGTCTGGAAATTTTCTGCCCAATAGAGTCAGTAATAGTGAAGTAATAAATTAAAATCTCACGTCTGATGCAGAACTTTTACCAAATCATCATCCGAAATATAGTAAGCGACAAACTTTTCCCCTTTAAATTTTTGTATGGGGGTGCAAGCGAGAAAAGTTTCAGAACGGTTTGAATTTAATTTTGTAGTTTGTTCGAATGCGATGAGTGCAACCATTTGTCCTTTATGAGCGATGCATTGTGCGGTTCGCAGGCGCGGCGCTCAGTCACTGTGGCCGTCTCAGTTGCAGGTGTGAGCTCGTTAGTGGGTGTTGTACAGCGGCGATTTGAGGATATCTTAAGTTCATCTGTAAAGATGCTTGAAAGACTAGTTGTTTATTGTTAGAGTAAGTATATGCGTTTGTAGTCACGCTGAGCATTCACTGTTTATGTGCGCATCCAATAGCATCGCTTGGTTTCTTATTTTATATATTCACTTATTTCATTAGCATCACATACGGCTGTCCTCATTATGTCATCCACGGATTCAGCGAGCGAGGTCGACGTGTCAGTTCTGAGTCCGCCAAAGAAGCGAGCAAAGAAGAAATCATTCTTCTGAGAAGCACATGGTGCTTAATGTGTATAAAACGGAACTATTACATACAGAGCAGTCGATGAGTGACATTGTTTCGAAAACAGCTGCAGCTACAGGTATTGGACGTTGTTCAGTGTATCATGTGATAAGTGAGTACAAGGCCAAACACTCTTTGAAGTCTCCCAAGAAAGGAAAATTACGACAGAAACTTTCTGAAAGTTTTGATGACTTCGATAGAAATCCGGTACGAAGGAAAGTACACGAATTTCTTTTTCGTAACGAATTGCCAACAATTGACAATGTGCTTACAGTCGTGAACGAAGATGCAGATATGGGAAATTTCGGAGAACTACATTTTATAAGTTATTTAGAGAAATGAATTTCTAATATGTCCGGCGTGGGCGCGATAGCATGCTAATAGACAGGGATGACATTTTATGGAGGCGGCGTTATCTTCTAACCATTAAACGGTTGAGAGATGAAGGCAGACCCATTTACTAGTTGGACGAGACGTGGGTGAACGCGGGACATACCCAAGTTACGTCTGGGTAGACGACACTATAAATTCCTCAAAACAAGCGTTTTTGTCCGGATTATTCACCGGAAGCAAGGGCCCATCAGGTAAAGGGAAACGTCTGGTTATCGCACACATTGGCAGCAGAGCACGGTTCGTTGAAAGATGTTTGTGGACTTCAGAATCCAAGAAAATTGAAGATTATCATGAGGAGATGTGCGCCGAAACCTTCGAGAAGTGGTTTCAAGATGTTCTTCCTCGGCTTCAGGAAAATGCACTTATTGTTTCTGATAGCGCGCCGTACCATTCTCGGAGAAAAGAAAAAGTTCCCAATGCGAATTCCAATAAGCACGAAATACCAGAGTGGCAAAAATCTAAAAACATCGATTTCGAAGACGGTATGTTGAAGAAAGAACTTTTAGATATACTTAAAAATCACAGAACAGCGCACAACGAATACGCAATAGATGAAATGGCGAAGAATGCAGGGAAAACGTTTCTCAGAATTCCTCCGTACCACTGTGAATTAAACGCCATCGAGTTAGTGTAGGCCAGAATCAAAGGCTATGTTGCAGCGAAAAACAAAACATACAAATTGCCGGAAGTTAAATTACTGCTAGAAGAAGCAGTGAGAACAGTGACTGCTGAGGATTGGAACAAGTGCGTCCTCCATGTCGTAGAAAAAGTGGAAACTCAAATGTGGAAATTAGACTGCATAATAGAGAGGAGCGGTTTGTTATAAACCTCAAAGAAAGCGGTTCAAGTTCGACAGAGTGAACCTTGTTTCATCCTTTATCATTATTATTACTGGTATTGTTACTAAAATTAACAATTAATTGTGTTTGAATGGAGCGTTTTGTTACAACCTGAATGAAAATAAATCTGCTTCGACAGAATGACTCAGTTTAACATTATTTTTACATTATTGTTAAGTTTATTTCGTACATTGTTGCCCAGGTTTCTCACGGTCCGCTGTGACAGCTCGGCAGCCAGCCGAACGCCGCCAGCTGCAAAGCGTGCCCCAAGGATTTTCCATACCCCTACGCATCACGTGAACACCGAATGCTTTCTCTGGAAACGAGCGTAGTCGCTCACGTGACACTGTTTATGTTTCGTCCCAGCTCTCGGTGAATAGACTATTCCACATTACAACGGGTGTTGATTGATTGAGCTAAAACAGCTTAGGTCTGACCCGCCACTGCCCGTCCCAAACTAGGTTTATTGTGCGGTATCGCTCCCTGTATATCTAGTAAAGCTACCAGTGTCCTTAAATAGTGCAAGGTGTCCCTGTACCAGGCTTTTGTTAGACACAGTTTCTTCAGGTCTAGTTGTCCCGAAGAGTCTGTATCTTCTACTCTGCAATTACATGCATTCAAAGGTTAGGTGTGATGCAGTTTCTCCGCCCTCATCACAGATCCTACATTTAGGGTCCTCTTCCATTCTTCCACTATACCCATTGTGTGTAGGTGTTTTTTGAAGTTCCCAGTCCAGTCATGAGTCTGGTCTCTTTCATGTTCAATACCAGAATTACAGAGCTTCTTTTAAAACATGGCTTGGGCATCATTACCTTACCGTGTTTTTGTTTATGGACCTTGCTCCAATATCCTACGTGCTGTTTGCTAAGCCAGTTCCGTAGTTCTAATTTCATCATAGGCTTCGTGATTGTCAACGCAGGTTCCAGTCAACAAATGGAGTTGTTGCCCACATTCCAGCCAATCTATCGGCTTGTTCATTGCCACAGACCCCTGAGTACAGGTACACCCTATTGCTTCCCCCTATCTCCACCAGAGCCCTGTGGCAATCTGCAGCAATCATAGATCTTGTTGCAGGAGCTGCCAATGATTTCAGGGCTGCCTGGCTATCTGCGTAGATGCAGCTGCTACGGTCATTGTAGCACCTACTCATACTCTCCTCCATACATGCCCTGATTGATGTAATTTCGGCTTGGAATACAGAGGCCAGTTTCCCTAGAGAGATGCTGCTCCCCAGTCTTGGCTGAACCCCGTACAACCCTGCCCCAACGCCTTGATCTGTTTTCGACCCATCGGTGATGGCTCAAATGGTTCAAATGGCTCTGAGCACTATGCGACTTAGTTTCTGAGGTCATCAGTCGCCTAGAACTTAGAACTAATTTAACCTAACTAACCTAAGGACATCACACACATCCATGCCCGAGGCAGGATTCGAACCTGCGACCGTAGCAGTCGCTCTGTTCCAGACTGTAGCGTCTAGAACCGCACGGCCACTCCGGCCGCCCATCGGTGAACCAAACGATGTCTCACGTACGGTGTCTAACTGTTTTCTCCCACTGCTCCCTACTTCCAATTATTATGTTCTAAGGCTTGTCGAAGCAGTTGGGAGTTATTATATAGTCGGCGGGCATTTCCCCAGCCATACCTATATTTACCTCACTCACTATGTTAGCGTGTTACTGTAACACTATGGTTGAATGATTGAACAAAAAACAGCCGGAAAAGTTTGAGCAGGAAAGAGGTGTGTCAGTACTGTGGTTATAGTGGCTGATGTGTGTGGTTGTGGGCGGTACAAAAACGCGTGTAATTTAAAAACAGCAGATGTGTGTCGCGTTGTTTGTAATGTAGTATTAATGATAGGCTTTATTTACTGCAGCGCTGATTAGCAGTAAATCAAACGTTGCTCAACGACCACAAATTTGTCGCGGGTCCGGCGTCAGATAAAATCGTTGATTTACACTGCTATCCGGAAGACTAATGAATGGCGTGCTAACCGTGGCTACTGCCTGCGCGTCCGTCGACATGGATGTCAGCCGGTGAGGAATTTCAGTCGCGGCCTCCTCTGCTACATATAATTTTTCAGTTCTGCGTGCATGTTTTTAATTGTAGCCATTAGTCATTACGGATGGCCAAACGTTCTGCCAGGCATCCATCCATTAGTCATTCTTTTGGAGTACGTCGCTTTTGTCCGACTTTTTTTATCGTTTAATATTCAAGTTATGGCATTATGACGTATTGGCCGAAGTCACAGTTTTGTGGTTCCATAGAATTCTTGTTCCCCTTATTCGTCGTTGGTTTATCACTTACTGTACATCAAACAGCATTATTTCACTTTACATACGCATAAGCATAGTTAGCGCTCATAAAGAGTAAGCATCTGAATCCATAGCGTTTTTGAGATGGTTTGTAGGTGGTTATCAGACTACGAACATATCCTTAACTATTGGTAAAAGTGGAACATCATAGATGACAGACGTAGAGCAGAACGTTCGACGCTTTTGAGTTTAGGATACAACTGAAACTGTAAGATTTTTATTGTTATTACTGTCCACTCTACTTTACCAAGTTCAACTTGTTCTCGTCTTTTCATTCTAGTTAATACAGGAAACAGACGAAACAATGTCGTGTCAAAACTAATTCCACTCTTTACTATCTTATAACTCATCCGTCTGTTGGCGACATCTGTGCTTTTAATTGCAGAAAACAGAAACCCAACTGCCGTAATCTAACGGAATAATTTTATTATGCTACCAGTTCTGTTCCTCATTGGCACCTGTACACCGAAGGAGATAAGCCATCTAGTCATTTGTGCTTACTAAAGGAACTGGTTTCTGTGGATATCTTGACAAGTGTCCACATCTGTACACCGAAGGAGATAAGCCATCTAGTCATTTGTGCTTACTAAAGGCACTGGTTTCTGTGGATATCTTGACAAGTGTCCACATCTGCTGTGAAGATATTTACGAAAACCTGGTTGTAGTTCCTTTAGTAAGCACAAACGACTGCATGGCTTAACTCGTTTGGTGTACACGGACCTAACAATGATGCCAATGAGGCAACGGAACAGGTAGCGTAATACAATTATTCGATAAATTTGTAGCTGTTGTGCTTTCTGCGAGGCATCGACCAGCCGCAGTCCTGTTTTCCTTTTATATAACATGGAATGACAGAATCGGTGCTTCCAGGATTTTGACAACGGTGTAAGGCCCGGCTTTCCGCCTAACTTCTCATGCTGCGAGAGGCATCATTAAAGGCTAAGAACTGCTTCACAGCCGTTCTTATCGTATTGTGTTTCAATCCGGATAATGTATAAAAGGGAAGAGTCGAGCATAAATAAGTCCTGGATTTCATTCAGTAGAATGTAAGTACGTTTGTTTTACGTAATACTAAGCTCCACAGCTTGTTTAGACTATAGCTAATATCCAAACAGCCAGGAACTAAACAACAGCAGTTTTTATTGTATGTAGTGAAAAATGTGTGTGACACTCATTTCTTAGCTCCAGTTCAATCAGCTTGGTAGTCTACTTACGTTTTTACGGCTACTTAGAATGTATAAAACACATTCAGTCGCATGATGTATTCTCTGGCTGCTGGAATACGGTACATGAAACTGACGCAATGCAACCAGTGATGTAAAACGAATTGGAACCCACCTGAAGATAGTAATATTAGTAGTGGTAGTATTAGTAGTACTAGTAACATCAGTGGTTTTATTGCCACGCGGGATTAGCCGAGCGGTCTATGGAGCTGCGGTCATGACCATGCGGCTGGTCCCGGCGGAGGTTCGAGTCCTCCCTCGGGCATGGGTGTGTGTGTGTGTGTGTGTGTGTGTGTGTGTGTGTGTGTGTGTGTTTGTCGTTACGATAAATTAGGTTAAGTAGTGTGTAAGTTCTGGGACTGATGACCTTAGAAGTTAGGTCCCGTAAGGTTTCACACACATTTGAACATTTTTTTGAGTAGTTTTATTCATCAGTGTGCGATACGGCAGGGATGAGAAGGTGAACGCATGGTAATAAGTGAGTGGCGTTGGGGGGAGGATATGTTCCCTTTTACCAGCAGCAGAAAATGGTATAACAGGTGTAGGATTCGTTATGAATAGGAAGGTAGGGCAGAGGGTGTGTTACTGTGAACAGTTCAGTGAGCGGGTTGTTCTAATCAGAATCGACAGCAGACCAACACCGACAACGATAGTTCAGGTATACATGCCGACGTCCCAAGCTGAAGATGAACAGATAGAGAAAGTGTATGAGGATATTGAAAGGGTAATGCAGTATGTAAAGGGAGACGAAAATCTAATAGTCATGGGCGACTGGAATGCAGTTGTAGGGGAAGGAGTAGAAGAAAAGGTTACAGGAGAATATGGGCTAGGGACAAGGAATGAAACAGAAGAAAGACTAATTGAGTTCTGTAACAAGTTTCAGCTAGTAATAGCGAATACCCTGTTCAAGAATCACAAGAGGAGGAGGTATACTTGGAAAAGGCCGGGAGATACGGGAAGATTTCAATTAGATTACATCATGGTCAGACAGAGATTCAGAAATCAGATACTGGATTGTAAGGCGTACCCAGGAGCAGATATAGACTCAGATCACAATATAGTAGTGATGAAGAGTAGGCTGAAGTTCAAGACATTAGTCAGGAAGAATCAATACGCAAAGAAGTGGGATACGGAAGTACTAAGGAATGACGAGATACGTTTGAAGTTCTCTAACGCTATAGATACAACAATAAGGAATAGCGCAGTAGGCAGTACAGTTGAAGAGGAATGGACGTCTCTAAAAAGGGCCATCACAGAAGTTGGGAAGGAAAACATAGGTATAAAGCAGGTAGCTGCGAAGAAACCATGGGTAACAGAAGAAATACTTCAGTTGATTGATGAAAGGAGGAAGTACAAACATGTTCCGGGAAAATCAGGAATACAGAAATACAAGTCGCTGAGGAATGAAATAAATAGGAAGTGCAGGGAAGCTAAGACGAAATGGCTGCAGGAAAAATGTGAAGACATCGAAAAAGATATGATTGTCGGAAGGACAGACTCAGCATACAGGAAAGTCAAAACAACCGTTGGTGACATTAAAAGCAACGGTGGCAACATTAAGAGTGCAACGGGAATTCCACTGTTAAATGCAGAGGAGAGAGCAGATAGGTGGAAAGAATACATTGAAAGCCTCTAGGAAGGTGAAGATTTGTCTGATCTGATAGAAGAAGAAACAGGAGTCGATTTAGAAGAGATATGGGATCCAGTATTAGAATCTGAATTTAAAAGAGCTTTGGAGGACTTACGGTCAAATAAGGCAGAAGGGATAGATAACATTCCATCAGAATTTCTAAAATCATTGGGGGAAGTGGCAACAAAACGACTATTCACGTTGGTGTGTAGAATATATGAGTCTGGCGATATACCATCTGACTTTCGGAAAAGCATCATCCACACAATTCCGAAGACGGCAAGAGCTGACAAGTGCGAGAATTATCGCACAATCAGCTTAACAGCTCATGCATCGAAGCTGCTTACAAGAATAATATACAGAAGAATGGAAAAGAAAATTGAGAAGGCGCTAGGTGACGATCAGTTTGGCTTTAGGAAAAATAAAGGGACGAGAGAGGCAATTCTGACGTTACGACTAATAATGGAAGCAAGGATAAAGAAAAATCAAGACACTTTCATAGGATTTGTCGACCTGGAAAAAGCGTTCGACAATATAAAATGGTGCTAGCTGTTCGAGATTCTGAAAAAAGTAGGGGTAAGCTATAGGGAGAGACGGGTCATATACAATATGTACAACAACCACGAGGGAATAATAAGAGTGGACGATCAAGAACGAAGTGCTCTTATTGAGAAGGGTGTAAGACAAGGCTGTAGCCTTTCGCCCCTACTCTTCAATCTGTACATCGAGGAAGCAATGATGGAAATAAAAGAAAGGTTCAGGAGTGGAATTAAAATACAAGTTGAAAGGATATCAATGATACGATTCGCTGATGACATTGCTATCCTGAGTGAAAGTGAAGAAGAATTAAATGATCTGCTGAACGGAATGAACAGTCTAATGAGTACACAGTATGGTTTGAGAGTAAATCGGAGAAAGACGAAGGTAATGAGAGGTAGTAGAAATGAGAACAGCGAGAAACTTAATATCAGGATTGATAGTCACGAAGTCAATGAAGTTAAGGAATTCTGCTACCTAGGCAGTAAAATAACCAATGACGGACGGATCAAGGAGGACATCAAAAGCAGGCTCGCTATGGCAAAAAAGGCGTTTCTGGCCAAGAGAAGACTACTAATATCAAATACCGGCCTTAATTTGAGGAAGAAATTTCTGAGGATGTGCGTCTGGAGTACAGCATTGTATGGTAGTGAAACATGGACTGTGGGAAAACCGGAACAGAAGAGAATCGAAGCATCTGAGATGTGGTGCTATAGACGAAAGTTGAAAATTAGGTGGGCTGATAAGGTAAGGAATAAGGAGGTTCTACGCAGAATCGGAGAGGAAAGGAATATGTGGAAAACACTCATAAGAAGAAGGGACAGGATGATAGGATATCTGCTAAGACATGAGGTAATGACTTCCCTGGTACTAGAGGGTGCTGTAAAGGGCAAAAACTGTAGAGGAAGACAGAGATTGGAATATGTTAAGCAAATAATTGAGGACGTAGGTTGCAAGTGCTACTCTGAGATGAAGAGGTTAGCACAGGAAAGGAATTCGTGGCGGGCCGCATCAAACCAGTCAGTAGACTGATGACCAAAAAAAAAAGAAGCGAAATTAAATCGCACGTAACGAGAATGATTATACACCAAAAACGAGAATGATTATACACCAAAAAAATAATTAATGTAGAGTAATGAAAGTTCGGGAATACGTTTGTTCAGGTAACATATTTAAGTGAGTAACACTGCAAGATCAGAAGATAATGTGAGCACGACATAAGCCATCGCCAATATGAAATGCTTGTATATTAACAACCGTTGTAACCGACAGAATGTTGAATGCAAGTTTTGTGTTGTACATGTGCCGTAAGTCAGTTTGTGGACTGAGCGAGGTGGCGCAGTGATTAGCACACTAAACTCGCATTCGGGAGGACTACGGTTCAAACCCGTTTCCGGCCATCCTGATCTAGGTTTTCCGTGATTTCACTAAATCGCTTCAGGCAAATGGCAGGATGGTTCCTGCGAAAGGGCACGGCCGACTTCTTTTCCCGTCCTTTCCTAATCCTAGCTTGTTCTCCGTCTGTAATGACGTCGTTGTGATCTCCTCCTCCTCAGTTTGTGGAATGGATATCCACGCCTGCTGGCCTTGTCTGTCAACACAGTTATGGATAATGGTGTTTGTGGATAACGATGGAGTTAACGTCCGATGATGTTCCAAATGCGACACTGCAGAAACACTTGCTGCTCGATTGGAGACAGATGTGTTGATCGAGCAACATATCGACACTGTAGGACATATTGGGTGACAACACTGGTAGGTGGGCGAGCGTTTTCCGCTAGAAAACACCCCCCGCAATGCTGTTCATGAATGGCAGCAAAACTGGTCGAATCACGAGGTTGATGTACAAATTTGCAGTCTGGGTGGGTGGTATGAACATGAGAGTGCTTCTTCTGTGAAACGAAATCTCACCTCAGATCTTAACTCCAAGTGTAGGTCAAGCGTATCTAGCATGCAGACTGGTTGATTGCACACCATCAGCTGGCTTCCTTCCAACCAACCAGTCATCACTGACACCAAGGTAAGACGAAATTTCATCATGAAACACAACTGTTCTCCACCTTGCCCTGCAGTTGCTCTCACGTGGCACGACTGAAGTCCCAAATGGCTACAGTTTGGACTCAGTGGAATGTACACTACAGTGCGTCGTCTCGGAGCTGTCCTTGAACTAACCGATTTGCACCAGTTCGTTATGTCACTGTGTTTCCAACTACTGCTCAAATCGCTGCCGCAGAGGCGGTACGATGCGCCGCAGCCATACGCCGGAAGCGACGGTCTTTCCTTTCGGTAGTGCCACGTGGCAGTCCTGAGACCGGCCATCTTGCGACAGTATTTTATCGTGACCATTGCTGTTAGCAATCATGTACAGTTGCTACATGCCTGCCAAGTGTTTCTGCAGTGTCGCAGAAGGAACATCCATTTGCTCGTAGCCCTATCACACGACTTCCTTCCCACCAGTGAGGTGTCAATAATGGTGCCTTAAAGGGCATTCTTGGCTAACATTATCTCACTATGTCGAATCTCAAAGGTGACTAACATTCACGACCAGCAAACCTGATTTGCGTCCTTACAGTGGCGTTTCTAGCGGCACTCGTACGCGACTGGCGCGAAATTTGAATAGCCATCACGTTTCAGATGTAGAAACATGCTTGCCAACTTCCGTTTATGTCGCATAGCTCCATCTTGGGTAGTGATTTTTCCATGATTTGGCACATGAGAACCGTGTTCATTATATTGAAATTAGCACCTAATCGTGGACAAAGAGTGCCTTGAAATTGAATGGAACAATACACTGAAACGCACAGACACACATATACAAAAAAACGGGAAGCAGCGCATTGCTGTTCTACGGTTAGACGGCATGAGGTCTACTTATCAGAGGCCTAACCAGAGTGTAAATTATGGAGTGCGCAGCACGGGAAGGTAATGACGAGTCGGGCTCACGTCATGACAAAACTGCTCACATGTCGGCGCGACGGCGCCTACAGAGCTGCAATGAGAGCAACTGCGCAGTGGTCTTCTAACGAGATGCTGGAGGCGTTACAGCTTTGCCTTTCTAATTTGTGCGTTGAGCGGCTCTACCACCACCGGGCTCAGAATAGCAACCCAAGCGGGAGTGTCCTGAAAGAACAGCTTCCGAGTGTCACGTTGGCGAAGTCAAGGGCAAAGCACCTCGCACGGTTGGCAAGACATGGCCACTTGGTGCTGCGCAGTCGAGGCTGCTGGTGTTCCTCTGTTTAAGGCCCAAAATTGACGAGCTTTTCCCTAATCTTGTCCGCAATGTATAACTAAGTTAAATAAATGTGCCATGAATGAGATGAAAGTAGAAGTTGGGGCCAGCTTAGTGAGGTAACTAGCTGTTCTTGCAGTTTATAATTATTGCATTTCATTGGCCGATTAAAGATTGCTATCGAAGGATATGTCGGTTTCAATTAACTATTATGCATGAACGGATTCGTTATATGTCACCCATCGAATTATCAGGAATTTACTTACTTAGGTTTTTCTTAAAGAGAAGAGTCTGGCTACAGTCTCCTGCATCCTTTTTGGGTACAAAATGCTTCACGTGGATCACTTTCACAAGGATAGCGGATATGTGGTGATACAAGAACAAACAAAACGTAACTTACAGCATCAACCATCTATAAAATTACGAATACTACGAGGATAGCGATAATTGTGCTTTGTTTAGTGTATTAGCAGTCAGGTCCTCAGTACAACTGAATGTGCAGCTCGTTGACTCGTCATCCACTAACGGATGGCAGGCGCATGTGAGACAGTCGTACAAAGGTTTCAGAAATACGAGGGTGAGTCAAATGAAAACCTTAAATATTTTTTAAAATATTATTTATTGTGCAGAAGTGGTACAAAGCTGTATCACTTTTCAACATAATCTCCCCCACGCTCAATGCATGTCCTCCAGCGCTTACAAAGTGCATAAATTCCTTTACAAAAAATTCTTTCGGTAGTCTGCGCAACCACTCATGCATGCACCGCGTGGCGTGCCTCTCCATCGCAACGGAACTTCTTTCCTCCCATTGTGTCTTTGAGTGGTCCTTTGGTTTTGGTGATGAGGAATGGCGCCATTCCTTGCTCGCTCTCTTCGTTTCCGGTTGGTGGAAGTGAACTCAGGTTTCGTTCTCAGTTACGATTCTTGCAAGCAAGCCATCACCCTATCATTCACAACGCTGAAGAAGTTCTTCACAAGCATCAATACGTCGTTCTCTCACTTCAGGAGTCAGCTGCCGTGGCACCCATCTTGCACACACTTTGTGAAACTGGAGCACATCATACACAATGCGGTGTGCTAACCCATGACTAATTCTGTAAACATGCTGCAGTGTCATTCAGTGTCACTCAGCGGTTTTCCTACACTATGGCTTCAACTGCTACAATGTTCTGTGGAGTCACAACTCGATGTGCCTGACCTGGACGAGGAGCATCTTCCACTGAAGTCACACCATTTGCGAACTTCCAACTCCATTCGTAGAGCTGCTGCTGTGGCAAACATGCATCACCGTACTGAACCATCCATTTCAATAGGTTTCACACTTTCACTACGCAAAAACCGAATAACAGAACGCTGTTCTTCCTGGTGCAAGTCGCAAGTGGGGCGACCATCTTTATGCTGCTACTGCGACGGTACGTGTGCATCTGCACTATGCTGCCACCTACAGGCCATTCTGCACGCTGTTTGTAGCACACTTAGCAACTTACAGGATAACGGCGCGAAATTTCGATTTGTTATTACAAATTTAAGGTTTCCATTTGACTCACCCTTGTACGTAATGTACTAACAGTTTCCCGCGGGAAAAAACGCATAAAATGATCAAATAACTGATAACAGACGTACGCCTCTCAGAAAAATACAGGGTGATTATAATTAAACGGCCGGCCGCGGTGGTCTCGCGGTTCTAGGCGCGCAGTCCGGAACCGCGCGACTGCTACGGTCGCAGGTTCGAATCCTGCCTCGGGCATGGATGTGTGTGATGTCCTTAGGTTAGTTAGGTTTAACTAGTTCTAAGTTCTAGGGGACTGATGACCTAAGATGTTAAGTCCCATAGTGCTCAGAGCCATTTGAACCATTTATAATTAAACTTTCAAAATGCTGTAGAAATAACACCACTGGTCAGAATGACGTCAAATTGCAACGGAATATTATCGGAGAAGGGGGAAAATGTATGACAGTAGAAAAAAAATGATGATAAAATTGATCAATAGATGGCACTGTATGTGTCAGAATACGTAAATGAAAACACCTGTCATACGCACGACCAATTGAAGTTGGTATAAACACGCCAGGTTCACGGCTTCTCCTCCTTTCGCGTCTGCGATGTTCGCCATGACTTTCTCAATGCAGGATCGCGCTCTGCTTGTAAAGCTGTATTACCAGAATGATGACTGTGCACACGTCGCCCTGCAGAAGTTACCAACATTGAAGGGTCTGAAAAAAGGGGTTGGTCCGATGACTGCCCTGGGTCTGGAGAAAATTATACGGAAATTCGAAAAGACGGGTTCTTTTGGTGTGCAACCTGGTAGAGTGAGGAATCGAATTGATTCGACGCCATTGGAAGCAGTGGCCACAGAAATTAAGGAGGAGACGAGTCGTTGTGTTCAAACGTGTAGAGCACGAAGAATCGCCCGAACATTGGACATACCCATCAGCACGGTGCGTAAAATGCTACGAAACATCCTTCCTTGCTATCCATTCAAAATTACCCATTTGCTGCCTGTTGACCTGCAAGCATGAGAGACCTTTCCCTTATAATTTCTTGCTCACATGGAAGTGGACAATGATTGGCCGTGGAAGATTTTGTGGACAGACGACGCCTACTTCCATCTGACAGGATATGTCAGTACTCAGAATTACCGAACATGGGCAACGAAAAATCCACACGCAAATCAACCAGTACCACTTCATCCTGAAAAGGTCACTGTGTGGTGCGGGTTAAGGGCACCATTTATCATAGCGCAATGTTTTCCTGTACCGTCACAGGTAAGCGCTATGAGTGTCTTTAGTGCAACCATATCATTCCAACTCTCCAACAGCGTGGATGTGTGGATGGGATCATTTTTATGGAAGATGGTGCACCTCCGCACATTGCAAATCCAGTTAACCAGCTGCTGAAGCGCCATTTCGGAAATGCTAGAATTATCAGCCGCCATTTTCCTACAGCCTGGCCGTCCACATCACTTGATCTTAATCCGTGTGACTTCAGGCTGTGGGGCTATCTGAATGATGTTGCGTTCAGTGTTCCAATTGCAAACTTAGCAGCATTGAAGGCACGCATTGCGCAACACTTTCCGAACGTGACCCCGGAAACAGTTCGATCAGTTGTGAGACATGCTGTTTCTCGATTTAAACTCGTTGCAGAAAACGGTGCATAGCATAATGAAGATGTTTTGCGCCAGTCACACAGAAATTAATAATCCGATTTGATTTTGAGTGATGCTTTTTATGCGATTTTTTGCCCCAGGACAATTAAAACTGATGTGATTGAGGCGTTTCGTGCAATTATTGCCCTCAGGACAGTTAAAAACCGTTGTGAGTGAGACGTTTCATGCAATTTTTGGCCCTAGGACAATTAAAAACCGGTTTTTCCCATTAGATGTCATATGACCTTGCCGTCGTGGATGGGTTTACGTAACTAATAGTATCACACCTGTACTCCTATGCACACTGAGTAGTACAGGAAGTTAGACGTACACCTTAGGCGTTGTTGTATGATTCATTTGTCATTTGTAGTCGACCACTATTAAATTTTGATGCTTACATTGCCATATGCTGCTACTTTTTGTAACTATTTAATTTTCTTCTGCCATACGTTTTCCCCCTTCTCCGATAATATTCCGTTGCAATTTGACGTCATTCTGACAGATGGGGTTATTTCTAAAGCGGTTTGAAAGTTTAACTTTAATCACCCTACATATCATCTTAACACAATCTCAATCGTGTGGACTATGGAGGATCCGTCAAGGTTAACGTTTATTAAACAGAATGAACTATAAATTTCCTTATAGGAGAATCAGCCAATTACTCGTTCTTTAGTAACTCCGGAACATATACAGCTTAACAGTTGTTCACTGTCCAAAATCTGCCATACTTTTATTCATTCTAGATGATGTGAATGAATTATAAGTTATTCATTATTTAAAACAGTGTCTTAAGATACTTCGTGCATACATTCTATTACTAGTGACACAGGCGTTCGAGTTTAATTGTTGCCTATGCAGCAGTTACCCCGTCTTCAAAGGCACACATTTGAGTCTGCATGTGGAATGCAGAGCATCTGTTCACGACGCAACAGATACGTGTTCATGCGTAGCCCCCCCCCCCCCCCCCCCCCACACACACACAGAGAGAGAGAGAGAGAGGCATACAGAAGCTCACATTCTCAATACTTGGACTGCCGTGTGAAGATAAACAAATTATCATTTACCTACACCGAAACTATTTTACTTTGCCTTGGTCACATTGCAGTGTCAGTCCACACAGTTGTGATTCGCTTATTTAACGCTTTCAATGTACGTATCGTCAATCTGCGAATGCAGATCTGTCTAACTTACATGACATCCTTACAATACAACATGTTTCACCGCGGTTTTAAACTCCTTATGACTGATGTACCTGTGTAAATTAAAGTCAATCATTTCAAAGCAAATAACTCAAATAAATGGGACACCTGCAGTTTCTACAGCACCTCTGTCCTATAGCTGCTTCCCTTCTTACTTCCTTCGCTGTGATAGTCAAGTTTAAGCAGCAGGTTCTGACTCGCATGTACTACAGTTGCCCAGACAGAGTGTTAGATGCGTCGGAGATTCTCTGAGCCATACAAAAACAACTTGCACCAAGTTTAAAAGAATTTTATCCATAGTGGATGCTGTTGAACTCCATGACTGTTCTTTTACAGGGAGTAGAAAAATTTCCGCTACCAGTCACAATAAAAAGTTATTTATTAACTGTATAAATACAAAAAAAATTATTTGCTGGTGACTTAAACAGATATAAGTGGGACAATTCTAAGTGGCAAGGCAGCATTTGGCGAAAATATATCTGTACTTACATAAAGAAATAAGCGTCATTGTCATAGTTACGCTGTGGTGTCAGTTTTTCCACTTAGTTGCACACTTATTATAATTTTCACATGCATATTTCAGTTTTATAAAGTTTAGCTACATATTTTACTACTACGATGTGCACTTCTGAAATACACTGACCATAGCCCACATGTTTATATGTAAACACAGTGTATTTCACGAGTGCACATCGTGATAGTGAAATATGTAGCTAAACTTTATAAAACTGAAATATGGATGTGAAAATTATAATAAGTGTGCAAGTAAGTGGAAAAACTGTCGTCACAGCGTAACTATAATAATGATGCTCCATCTTTATGCAAGTACCGATATATTTTCGGCAATGTCCCACTTGTATCTGTTTAGTCACCAGCAAATAATTTTTTATTTATTTATACAGTGTTCTCCAGCAATATAAACTTGTACATGAATGTATAAACACCTGAGGATGGGCGCAAGCCCGAAACCGGTCGTGTGACAAATAAATAACCTTTTATTGTGACTGGTAGCGGAAATTATTCTAGACCTTGCACCAACTTTATAAAATGTGACAGTCACAGCAAATTTAAGTGAACAAACTCTGGAAAACTGCTCAATAGTGCATAACGTTCTTAACCTAGCTTGAGCCGCCATCTCTACTGAATATTACTCGAACCCAGATTGGTAATGCTCAAAATTCGCTTAACCTATTAAGTCAAATCTGTGTCACTTAAGCCGCTTAAGCACTGTAATAATTCCATAGCCCTTTATTTTCACCCAATACTAAATACACCGTTGTCTTGTGTGAATACAGATTACACAATAAAGTATTTTTGTAAAACTTTGGTGATTGACACATTCGTTTACATTTTAATATGTGATGAGCGACAGAAGTTGCCAAAACTACTTCTACATCTACATCTACATCCGCATCTATATTCTGCAAAACACCGTGAGGTTCCTGGCAGAGGGTACGTCCCACTGTAGCAGTTATAAGGGTTTCATCCTGTTCAATTCATGTATGGAGCGCGGGAAGAATGATTGTGTGCGTGCAGTAACCATTCTACCTTATTCTCACGATTACTATGTGAGTGAAACGTAGGGCGTCGTAGTATAATCCGGGAGCAACAATTTAAAGATGGCTCTTGAAACCTTGTATTTATAATTAGTCTGAGGGCAATTACTAGAAATTTATATCCCAGAATTTACGTCGGCACAGAAAAACAACCTTAAAACAATGACCTATAATCCGCGCAGAACGGGGCTAAATGCAAAGTGTTATATGGCCAGCCTCATTGATTGGAGTACTTCATATGTCTCTAATCATCAAATTAATTAAATTATTTCCCCCAGTGGCATGACATTTTAAAAACAATAATATCAGGACATCATCTACTTGAATTATAGAACGTACTAAGAATCACGAAAATGTTTATTTCCAATCAGAGACAAGTTTGGTTAGTGATAAGTACATTGACTGATAAATTTCATTAAGATACGCTCAGAAAAATTAATTAGGATTGGAAAAGTGTAGCAAGTGGAGGAAGGATTTCAGCGACTTTCTCCTTGATGAAATAAACGGATAACGCAGTTTAGCAAATTATTACAAAAGCGAAAATGGTTTAAGCTCACCGGTTAGTGGTCCCTCTAAATTTGCAACTACAGCGGCTCCCGCTATTAAAAAGGCTCATCATTACGCGTGAACAAACTCTTGAGTGAAATTACTCTGCGTAAGTTGTGAGGCTCTCACCTGTATCCAACACAACCTGCACAAGGTAGGCTCCAGTGGCCGGCTTCTTTACTCGACGGCTCTGCTGGCCGAATTCCCGTTTTTCTACGATGCCCACGGGCGAAGTCGTTACACGCCGGCTCCCAAAGCCTTAGTGCCTTACTCGTCGCAGCCAACGGGCGAAGCGTCCCTACTCGTTCCGTAAAATTTCGACATTACTCCACATGCAGCAGACGGATAAATTTGTTACAACACGAATGCGAGCGATGTTCACTATCTCTGTGCCAGTCGCACGCGTTGTAATATCAGAAAATCCCCCTCTATACCATTTTGAAGCATCGATTCTAACACATCGTACCCAGTCTCAGGCCTTCTCGCCTGTATGTTTTTAGACGACGGCTAAAAATTGGTCTAGCCCAGGGGTCTCCAAACTACGGCCCGCGGGCTGAAACCGGCCCGCGAGGGCCGGCATACCGGGCCGGACATCCCCGGTATCCGGCCCGCCAAATATTTGAGGTGGTACCTATACTGCCAACAATTGAGTTTCGAGATCTATCGCGACCAATACACTGCGACATTATCGGAGCTCTATCTTTACAAAGCGGAAGGTGATTGTTAAACTTGTGGCTATCCACAATAAACAGACAGACCATTCTCCTTGCGGTAGTGAAACAAAAAGGAAAAAAAGAACGGTTAACAGACTAGTTTGGCGAAAACATTTTAAGTAAAAAAATTCTTTTCATGTTATTCTACTCACGAGTCTGGTGCTAGACTTTCAAATGGACGCCACTTCGGCGACTAGCCTTAATAAGCAATCATTATGGAAGATGCCTCTTAAGCGACGTTTCACTTTCTTTTGATTACGTTGTAAAATACACATAGCAAGTAAATCGTATAAAATATTTTTATTTAAAGGCAATTTAAAGAAAATACAATACATGGTGAACGTAATGATATTGGATATTTTAGTTGTAACTGATGTGTAAAAATAACTAATTAATTTATATCTTGAAAACTCACAGAGAGTATTCACATAAAGAAATTTAACATCCTAGTGATAATTAGTGACTTTTATGTAGCTATAACTTTTCCTTTCATAATTACCTCCAGTTGTGGATCAAGTTTACTGGTAGAGATAGGTAAAACTAAGGAGTAGTCTGCCTAAACTAAATGCAATAAATTCACTTTTAAGGTACTTTAATTACTAAATTAAATACTCACAATTACACTGTAGTTCCATTAAAAATACGTTGAAAAAATACTCAAGTCGTGCTATACGTATTTCGATTTTCAGATTTTGATCAGACTTTGAATCGTCCCACACTTCGTCGTCTCACCTACTAGTACAGCGCATAAAACACTAAAAAACTCGTGAGACACTCGCAGCATAGACACAATCACGCAACAGAACTATCAAATATATGCTCTGGCTCTGCTATTCGCTGCAAGCCTACATAACTAAACTTATTGTTACGCCGCTTGAAATAACAATGAGTTGACATACTCTGCCTCTGTTGCATCTTTCAGTAATAGTGTTGCTAACAATGATTTTGAGATTTCATTAACTTTGCAGGACGCTTTCGTGAAGAACGTGCAGTGTCACTTTTTTGTCGGTGAAATTCGCCAGAACAAAATACGCCAGAATTTCGGTCAGGTACGTCCACAAACGTGCTGCCGACGGCGTTCCAGTACCTGCTTCCAGGAGTTCCGCCGCCTCCGCTAGGGGTAGCAAACCCTTTCCTCTCCCTCGTGTGGCAAAATACCTCTGTTCGTTCCACGGCTATTCCCAGCAAACGATATTACGTTCATCAAAATGCCCTCATTCACCAACCAAATCCAGAAGTCAACCATTGTCGTAACGTTTATGGTGTGCACCTAACTGTGCAGCACAATAAAATATCGAATTAATTATCCCGTAACAGCATCTAATAAACCAGTTATGACCATAAAGTGAAACGAAAGCAAGTCTATATGATGTGCCACGTTTCACAGCCTCCCACCTGCGATAAATTATTACGCACGGAATGTCGCACATAGTACTGTGACACGTACTAGTAATAATTTCAACCAGTCGTTTGTCACAACACAGAACAATTGAATCCTATGGAAGGGCAAGGAGTAATATTACCAACCTTTAAGAAAAAAACCTGATATAATTAAACCACTTTCATGCAAGAAGCACTTTCAGTGAAAGGCAGACACTCACAGACTCACACACGCGCATCCTCACTGGAATACTGGAAGCATATAAAAATATAATTATGGTGGGTGCTGTTCGTAGAAGAGTCGCATCTTATATTCTGTAAACAGTTCATGTCCAATAGAAAGCAGGCACTGAATTAAATTCAACCGATTTGTATTCACATTCACGCGACTAATCAGCACAGATAATATGTACTTCAGTACCTGATCAAATTTGTTTGTTTCCCTGAACTGAAGCATTCACAAAATAACAAATAAGTGAATCCATTCAATTCCCTAACTTTGTAAGTGACAGTGATTTGAAACTGCCCACATTCACCAGGATTCGTGCTCATCTTAACGTAAATCAAGTATATCTGTATGACATAATATATAAGCGTAAATTTTATTGTCTAAAGTAAAACAAATAACGTTTTAATTAACATATACGGCTGAAGAACATTTTTAATGATAAATGTTGTGACGTATAACAACATAGATAGTACTCCAAAGTATTTATACGATTACCTGTACTGTGGCAAATTCAATGAGAGAGAAACAATTACATTCAACAAAATCGTCTAACTATTTGTATCAATACGAGAAATACGAATCAGTGCCGGCCGGTGTGGCCGTGCGGTTCTAGGCGCTTCAGTCTGGATCCGCGTGACCGCTACAGTCGCAGGTTCGAATCCTGCCTCGGGCATGGATGTGTGTGATGTCCTTATGTTAGTTAGGTTTAAGTAGTTCTTAAAGTTCTAGGGGACTGATGACCATAGATGTTAAGTCCCATAGTGCTCAGAGCCATTTGAACCATTTTACGAATCAGTGTAAACTATGTTGCCTGTGTCTGTGCATGTGTTGTGGTGTCAGCAATTACTTAGACCAACTTATCAGAATATTTATGATAAGCAACAAAATGTGCTACCAAAAGAACATGATTTCGAAAATACTACTGAACATATAGAAAATCAACAGATTCATTACAACAGTGAAATTACATAAAAATTTACAGTAGCATTTTCAGTGTTAACTTGATAGTCCTGCTGAAAGAGAAACAATGTTAGAGAATGCGTGACAGATCACTTTCGTGAAAACACTTTTCTAACAAACATTGAATTTATACCTTGACAGGACTCACTGCAGTAACACTTCTCGACATATTTTGATTGGCTCAGTGGGTTTGAAGTTGCTGGACAGCTCAGCTGTGGTGCCTTTAGGAGCAGGAGCGTGGACCTCTGCTCATGAGTGCCTCTAAGGGGCGAGACCGTGGTGTGTAGTTGATGTCTACCTCAGGACGTGGTGTGGCTGGTTGGACCGGATGGCCTGCATCTTCTTCCACCTGGAGTCAGAACTCTGTTGTGTGACTGACGAGATGGGTGACTTTGCACAGTAATTGTAGCTCTGTGGTGAACAGCATGGGTGGTTCAAAGGAGGCAAGTATGAGTCAGTGTTGCTCCGTGTCAAGTAAATCAGGAGCAGGTCAGTAGAGTAGCAGAACTGGCGTGTTGTTACTATCTTATATCCAGGTAGCTGTTTCGGTGTCCTGGTTGGGTCAGTTTGCACGGGGGATAGGAAGTGAGAGTTCTTGTAACAAGGAAATAGCGGGCCAAATAACCTGTCTATCCTCAGTAAAGCTACAGTTGGCTACAGTGTGACTACATGAAAATATTTCAGGATATCGATGGCTATGACCTGCGGTAAGAACCATCGTCAAATATCATTTGATGGAAAAAGACGTAACCATGAACAGAGGATTGATCAGGGAAACGCGTCGTAGCACTACAGACACCCGCTGAGGTCTCCATTCATGAGAAGTGTCAAGCGTTAGCTGCCGTCCACCTTAAAATCGCCTGCCCCAGCTCGTGCTGCGAGCACGCGCCTGACCCCAGCGACTCTCCCGTTCAGTTACAATCTGTTGTAGCCTTTCAGGTAAGGCGAGGCGAGTGGCAGATGTGCACCGCCTGCTGCGACAGCTGCTACACCGACAGCCTGAGAGAACTAGGGCAGGCCATTACCTCACTTCTGTGGCTGCTTCCCGCTGACCGCACCATGTGTTGCTGTTGGTCAACGCCATTGTCCCCTCGGATGGATGCTCCTTGGCTCGCATGGTGTCGCATTCCTCAAGTGCCAGTATTGAAAAATATGCACACATCTCAAAAGGGACATTTTAAAAACATCGATTTACAATATTCTTTCAGCTTTGCTGCCTCGACAAAAGAACTGTTTTACAAAAGTAATTGTTTGTTGATGTTGTCTTCAGTCCTGAGACTTGTCTGATGCAGCTCTCCATGCTACTCTATCCTCTGCAAGCTTCTACATCTACCAGTACTTACTGCAACCTACATCCTTCTGAATCTGCTTAGTGTATTCATCTCTTGGTCTCCCTCAATGATTTTTTCCCTCCACGCTGCCCTCCAATGCTAAATCTGTGATCCCTTGATGCCTCAGAACATGTCCTACCAACCGGTCCCTTCTTCTTGTCAAATTGTGCCACAAACTCCTCTCCTCCCCAATTCTATTCAGTACCTCCTCATTCGTTATGTGATCTACCCATCTAACCTTCAGGATTCTTCTGTAGCACCACAATTCAAAAGCTTCTATTCTCTTCTTGTCCAAACTATTTATCGTCCATGTTTCTCTTCCATACATGGCCACACTCCATACAAATACTTTCAGAAATGACTTCCTGACACTTAAATCTATATTCGATGTTAACAAATTTCTCTTCTTCAGAAACGCTTTCCTTGCCATTGCCAGTCTACATTTTATATCCTCTCTACTTCTACCGTCATCAGTTATTTTAGTCCCCAAATAGTAAAACTCCTTTACTACTTTAAGTGTCTCATTTCCTAATCTAATACCCTCAGCATCACCCGACTTAATTCGACTACATCCCATTATCCTCGTTTTGCTTCTGTTGATGTTCATCTTATATCCATTCCGTTCAACTGCTCTTCCAAGTCCTTTGCTGTCTCTGACAGAATTACAATGTCATCGGCAAACCTCAAAGTTTTTATTACTTCTCCATGGATTTTAATACCTACTCCGAATATTTCAATTGTTTCCTTCACTGCTTGCTCAATATACAGATTGAATAACATCGGGGATAGGCTACAACTCTGTCTCACTCCCTTCCCAACCACTGCTTCCCTTTCATGTCCCTCGACTCTTATAACTGCCATCTGGTTTCTGTACAAATTGTAAATAGCCTGTCGCTCGCTGTATTTGACCCCTGCCACCTTCAGAATTTGAAACAGCATATTCCAGTCAACATTGTCAAACGCTTTCTCTAAGTCTACAAATACTAGAAACGTAGGTTTGCCTTTCCTTAATCTAGCTTCTAAGATAAGTCGTAAGGTCAGTATTGCCTCACGTGTTCCAATATTTCTACGGAATCCAAACTGATCTTCCCCGAGGTCGGTTTCTACTAGTTTTTCCATTCGTCTGTAAAGAATTCGCGTTAGTATTTTGCTGCTGTGGCTTATTAAACTGATTGTTCGGTAGTTTTCACATCTGTCAACACCTGCTTTCTTTGGGATTGGAATTATTATATTCTTCTTGAAGTGTGAGGGTATTTCACCTGTCTCATACATCTTGCTCTTGCTCACCAGATGGTAGAGTTTCGTCAGGACTGGCTCTCCCAAGGCCTTCAGTAATTCTAATGGAATGTTGTCTACTCCTGGGGCCTTGTTTCGACTCAGATCTTTCAGTGCTCTGTCAAACTCTTCACTCAGTATCATATCTCCCATTTCATCTTCATCTACATATGTTTATAAATTAAAAAAAAAATCTTATGACACTATTCTAGGCTGCACTGATACATAAGCAAACTTAGTAAGATTCTTTCTTACGTTATCTTACAGCTCTGTAGATGCCAGTGGTGTCATGTGCGCAATCGTGTACACAGGATGAACATTATTAAAAGCGACAGTGACAGATTCCTTACTGGAAATGGAGGAGAAAAGGTCGTACGAACCCGTGTCCGGAAATGCATCACTGCCACGCAGATGACGCTGACAGATGGCAGTTCATCTGACCACGAGCCGTGTGTTCCTTGTGTGTTGCAGCCTGAGTGACTCACACAGCGTTTTGTAATCAGCAGAATGGTCCGGTATTAACGTCTAAAACAAGCCGAGATGGTGTTCGTATATGGCCAAGCAGATAGAAATGGGCGAGAGGTAACACGGCTACACCGAAACAAGTACCCCCACAGACACCAACCATAGCACACATTTCAATCCCTTTTTGGGCGTTTGTGTGATCACGGGTGCTTTCAGACAGACGAAAGTGCTGGGAGGTGACGGACTGCGCGTACACCAGGTTTGGAGGACTGCGTTCTTCAGATGGTTCAAATGGGTCTAAGCACTATGGGACTTAACATCTGAGGTCATCATTCCCCTAGACTTAATACTACTTAATCCTAACTAACCTAAGGACACTACACACATCCATCCCTGAGGCCGGATTCGAACCTGCGACTGTAGCAGCAGTACGGTTCCGGACTGAAGCGCCTAGAACCTCTCGGTCACAGTGGCACGCTACTGTTTTTTAAAGAACATGGAGACAAATCCTTCTACAAGCCCAGGCAAGTGGTTTTAAATGTGGTGAAGGCAAAAGTACGATATTGTGTGTCCTGCACGACAACCGCTAGTATCCTAGTCACCTGCAACGAGTACAAGCAGAGCGAATTTTCTCCTACAGGAAAGATTTCGTCGATGGTTTCTGCACCACACCAACACAGTTATGGGATTTCTGTCATCAGTCCTCTTTACTGACGAAGCAACCGTTACCGGAACTGGCATCATCAGTCTCCATAGTCATCTGTGGGCTACAGACATCCCAAGGGAATGTCTGAGGGGTATTATCAGCAACAGTGTGTGCGCAGAGATTCGACCACGTACTTGGACCAGTTGTTGTTCTACAACAACTCGATGAAGGAACATGTCTGGACTTCCTGCGGAATAGTCTACCTGTGCTGCATGAGAATGTGTTACTGGCAATAGGACAGGTTATATGGTATCTGCAAAATGGACCATCACCCCAATTCCTCATTACAGTTCGCCAAGACTTCAATAACATTTTCCCCAGACGTTGGATACGACCCGGAGGCCGTGTAGCATGGCCTGCCAGATCACCGGACTTACGCCCCTTGGATTTTTACCTCTGCTGGCATCTAAAAAGGTTGTGTACGCTGAATCCGTTCCTGATATGTAGACTATTCAACAGCCTGTTCACGACGCCTGAGACGCTATTCGGAGAGAGGCCGTAACGTGCGAAAGAGTGGGCAACCCACGATGCGACTTCTGAAAGCGTGAACTGCATGCCATGGTGGCCACTTCGGACATGCGCTGTGACGTGGATGCGATGCAGCTCTGTACGGTGTTCCTGGACGATTTGTTGTCGTTGAATGCACACCGTCCATTTGTGGATAGGTGTTCAGAGGACTTTTTCCTGCCATTTCGAATCAGATTTCCTTCCCTCAACTTGTCGGTTTTATTAATGTTCACCTCGTATTTGTCGCACTGGATCTCATTTGTCACGCGTTTTGTCCTAAAACTTCTTCCAATAGTCGGGCTACAAGCCATAGACGTAATACCTCCCTACTGGCAATCTGTCTCTAGCTTAATATTTAATCGTACTTACGCACTGCATTAGAGTATTACGATAACTACAGAGATGCCTAACTACACTTGTTCTTTCTGCGGTCTGGACCAAAATATGTGTGAATAATTTTTTTCAATAAAGCACGCTCATAACAAGGTACGCTATAAAGGGATGGACTGGCTCTCACTGCTACTGAAACTCGATGGAAACACCTGTGAATAAATATTGCTTTTGATAAAATAAACAGAAAATCAAATATACTATAAAAATGGCACAGCGCTTTTCAAATATTATTTTAATCTTACTTCTGCCGCTGTTATAGTGTACCTACCCATCCCTGCAGGCCGTGTATCTTTGTAGGTTACGGTGCGTTGCCTAACTGTCTGTCTTCTCTCTGGCAATTTCGGTCGTCTGTACGGACTCTGCAAGAAGTGAATATAAGCGCCGCTCCTGGCAGCCCCTGCCGGACATTAGTGGAGTATTAACAACGCCTATCAGAGAGCGCTACGATATCAGATTGTATTGATTCATATTCAATGCCTGTTTGGATTTATGTCGAATGTCGCCCATTACTTGCGGCACCTTTGAAAAGTCAAGTTAAATATTGCCAATTTACTTTAGTGAAATAGAACTACTAATGTTAGTTGCTTGAATTTTTGTATAGCATTCCGCGAACGCAGAATCCCTTAGACGCCCTATATGAGACGATTGGGCAAGATCCAACATGGATAGGAATGAATCTACAAAAATGTACTATTTTCTTGGGATCTTTCATGCTAGACGTGTTAACTTGCAGTAGACATTTGAACAGCAAAAGAGAACTGACAGTGAACTTATTATTTATCAAACTGTAACACACACAGTATGTGCAATGTCTATCATTTCGTCTGTGTGCATGACGATAAGATCTGTTATGCAAATTACGTGTGGAATTAAGGTGGCCGGTTTTAGGCTCCTGCGACACAAGGAGCAACTCGGGGTGCCAGGGGCGCCACAGCTGTTACAATTTCAATACAGGACGCACCAGAATCACTAAAGCATGTGGTATCTCAAATGCGAGATTTGTATACTGTGCATATCGCCTTTAGTAGAGAAACTTTATACGAGTGAGTGTACGAAGGTAAAGGTGAAAACGGGAAAAAGGGTGAGTGCTAAATGATAAACCACTTGTGTCGAAATATATTCTTGGACCGGCCCTGGGAAATAACACAATAACTGTAGCAAGCAGTGAATTACGGTAGTGGGCAATAAGTCGCTAAGAAGACATAATCTCGTACAACTATGAACAGCTCTCGCGCATGTCTGCTATCAGTTCTGATTGCCAGCCGGTACAACACGTATTGTCTTCGAGCTTTAACAAGGCAGTCAACACTATATCCCAGAACAGTGACGCATACTGCGCCTCAAAACCAGATGAAATGAAATTAAAATTAGTGATATTCAGTCACAAGCAGAGTACATTTTAATGTTGTAGTTTGTTTTAACAATTCCACTTATGTTATTTCTCATAGGAAATTTGGGATAGCTTAGAGTCTTCAATAGTACGAAACAATCAAGAACTAATTATAGACTAAACATCGGCAATGCGAAGCGCTCCATACAGGGTGTTTCCGTAAGAGCGTGCAAAAATGTAACGAGACATAGAGAATGCATCACTGAATAAATTGAGGTAGCGAACCTGGGGTCGGAGAAGCCAGCTTAAGGAGGTATGGAAGTAAACTTGTATACCTCTTTGTTTAGCTTTAGAGTTTTCCAGCTTATTTACAACTAATATGCGTACAAATTTACACGTGCTCTGCTGCGTAATTAGATTTACATACATTCTTTATTTCCAGCAAGGAAACAAGAAAGACTTCTACCTAACTGTGCAGCACAATTAATTACCGAATTAAATGCTCCCATAATAGCGTCTGATAATCCAACTAAAGTGAAAGGAAAGCTAAATTAAGTGCTACGTTTAAATCATTCGTTCTGTCCTTGTCTATAGATTTACAACATCCCATGCTAGGCCTATTTGGTAGGCCGGCCGTGGTGGCCAAGCGGCTCTAAGCGCTTCAGTCTGGAACCGAGCGACCGCTAAGGTCGCAGGTTCGAATCCTGCCTCGGGCATGGGTGTGTGTGATGTCCTTAGGTTAGTAAGGTTTAAGCAGTTCTACGTTCTAGGGGCTGATGACCTCAGATGTTAAGTCCCATAGTGCTCAGAGCCATTTGAACCTATCTGGCACAGGTCACACACGTCTGAGCAATATCCTACGAAGGGTAGCACGATTGGTTTCTAAGCAATCTTCTTTCTAGACTGACTGTATTTCTCTAGTATTCTACGAATAAATCAATGTAACTCTTAGCAACAAATGATCCTGAGTTAACAACGAGCATCAAAACCGATTCAGGGATCAGTGAACACAGGGTTGTCGCAGCCAGATTGAATATTGTAATCCCCAATTCCTCGAAAAATAAGCGAAAAATATACCTATCCAAAAAAGTAGATAAAAATTCACTTCACGCCTTCCTGAGAGACAATCTCCACTCATTCCAAATTAATAATATAAGTGTAGACCAGATGTGGCTTAAATTCAAAGAAATAGTATCGGCAGCAATTGAGAGATTTATACTAAATAAATTAACAAACGACGGAGATCCTCCTTGGTGCACAGAACGAGTTAGAACACTGTTGCATATACAACGAAACAAACATACCAAATTTAAACAGACCCAAAATCCCCAAAATTGGCGATCTTTTACAGAAGCTCGAAATTTAGCGTGGACTTCAATGCAAGATGCCTATAACAGTTTCCACAACGAAACTTTGTCTCGAAACCTGGCAAAAATCCAAAGAGATTCTGGTCGTATCTGAAGCATGTTAGCGGCAAGAAACAATCAGTGCCTTCTCTGCACGATAGCAATGGAGATACTATCGATGACAGTGCTGCTAAAGCAGAGTTACTAAACGCAGGTTCCGAAATGCCTTCACAAAAGAAGACGAAGTAAATATTCCAGAATTCGAATCGAGAATAGCTGCCAACATGAGTAACGTAGAAGTAAATATCCTCGAAGTAGTACAGCAATTTAAATCACTTAATAAAAACAAGTCTTCTGGTCCAGACTGTATACCAATTAGTTTCCTTTCGGAGTATGCTGATGCATTAGCTCCATACTTAACAATCATATACAACCGTTCGCTGGACGAAAGATCCGTACCCAAAGACTGGAAAGTTACACAGGTCCCACCAACATCAAAGAAAGGTAGTAGGAGTAATCCACTAAATTACAGGCCCATATCGTTAACGTCGATATGAAGCAGGAATTTAGAACATATATTGTGTTCGAAAATTATGAATTACCTCGAAGAAAACAGTCCATTGACACACAGTCAATATGGGTTTAGGAAACATCGTACCTCTGAAACACAACTAGCTCTTTATTCACATGAAGTGTTGAATGCTATTGACAAGGGATTTCAGATAGATTCCGTATTTCTGGATTTCCTGAAGGCTTTTGACACTGTACCACACAAGCGGGTCGTAGTGAGATTGCGTGCTTATAGAATATCGTCTCAGTTACGTGACTGGATTTGTGATTTCCTGTCAGAGAGGTCACAGTAAGTGACGGAAAGTCATCGAGTAAAACAGAAGTGATTTCTGGCGTTCCCCAGGGTAGTGTTATAGGCCCTTTGCTGTTCCTTATCTATATAAACGATTTGGGAGACAATCTGAACAGCCGTCTTCGGTTGTTTGCAGATGACTAATAAAGTCATCAGAAGACAAAAATCTGCAAAAAGATTTAGAAAATATATCTGAATGGTGCGAATAGTGTCAGTTGACTCTAAATAACGAAAAATGAGAGGGCATCCACATGAGCGCTAAAAGAAACTCCTTAAACTTCGGTTACACCATAAATCAGTCTAATCTAAAAGCCGTAATTTCAGCTAAATACCTAGTTATTACAGTCACGAACAACTTAAATTGGAAAGAACACATAGAAAATGTTGTGGGGAAGACTAACCAAGGGCTGCGTTTTATTGGCAGGAGACTTAGAAAATGTAACAGATCTACTAAGGAGACTGCCTACACTACGCTTGTCAGTCCTCTTTTAGAATACTGCTGTGCAATGTGGGTCCTTATCAGATAGGACTGACGGAATACATCGAAAAAGTTCGAAGAAAGGCAGTACGTTTTATATTATCGCGAAATTTGGAAGAGAGTGTCACAGAAATGATACAGGATTTGGGCTGGACATCATTAAAAGAAAGGCGTCTTTCATTACGACGGAATCTTCTCACGATATTCCAATCACCAACTTTCTTCTCCGAATGCGAAAATATTTTGTTGACACCGGCCTACATAGGGAGGAACGATTACCAAGATAAAATAAGGGAAATCAGAGCTCGTACGGAAAGATATAGGTGTTCATTCTTTCCGCTCGCTATCCGAGATTGGAATAATAGAGAATTGTGAAGGTGGTTCGTTGAACCTTCAGCCAGACGCTTAAATGTGATTTGCAGAGTATCCGAGTATCCATGTAGATGTACGTGTTTTATCCATGGGTGGGTCTCCGTCGTGCCACTTCATGCCCCTATTACGTGTTATACCGTGATAGTTGTATGACTTTACAAATTCCAGGTGTGACTTACTGATAGCATAGTCATTAGATGCGACTTATTTTTTAGTTTTATGAAGTGCACAATTTTCATATTTCTGAACATTTAAGGCACTTTACCAATCTTTGCACCACTTTGAGATCTTATCAACGTCTGAATACTGTTGCTGCATTGTTCAGACAGTACTTCAGTTTTCACTTTTCTCATAGTTACTGTTACTTTTATAGCTATAAAGGGTTTCGCTTTTCAACTCCAGTCTATACAAAGAAGATACACTTAGTCTGCAATACACAAGTTTGTACGAACATTAGCTTATCGCCCGCTGCTGTGCTCGCGTAGACTGTGTGATCTGCACAAACTTTTTTGTTTTCTGTAATCGGATTTTAATATTGTTTATAAATTGCTACGTCTTCTAACCTTTCCACTAATTAAGAACACAAAGCTTGGTTTATTACGAATGTACTTCTGGTCAAACAGCTATTCTGGTAGCTGGAGTAAAAGGTGTGACTTTTGTGTTCTTGCAGTGATATTTTCGTATAAACTCTTACCCTCTAACACATATTTCTTTATATCTACTCGAGAAATGAAATTCTAAATTTCATAGATGTACCTTAAAAAATCTTTGAATAGAACTATATATTTTCTTTAAAATTTTCGTCCTCCATTTTACCTCCTTAGGGATTAAATCTGTAAAAGAACTGAAACATGTACTTTTATATATGCTAGAAATCCAATACAAATTTTCATAGACTTAGCTTTAAAAATGCTTTATTAGTTCTTTAACAATGGTTTATTTTCAAAAAAGGTTTCATTATTTGCCCTATTAGAGGCTGAATTCCCAAAAAACGCTGAACACGAATTTCTTTTCTTCCTGATTGAGAAACCAAACACAAATTTTCGTACTTGTAGCTCCAAAATTGTCTTCATAACGACACATTTTCAAAAAGTCTTTCATCCCCTATTTCACCGTCTTTGGAGTGGAATTTCGAACAACCTCCTCTTAAACAGTGCTTCCAGTATAAGATCAACAGCTTCAGATTTCAAGTTTCTATCCTCAGCGGTTTAGACTGAGCGATGACGAGTCAGTGAATCATACTTACCCTTGTAACCTCCCAACAGATAAATCCCGTAACCTCCCAATAAAAAAGTGACTAACCTCACAACAAAAATGTGGCTCATATATAACCTTTCAAAAGAAATCTCGTAATGTAACCATTAAATAATTAACTGACTGTGAATCTAAACTGCTAAATGTGGACGTCAGCAGTGCTGCGTCATGGCCCTGAAAAATCATTCTGAATAAACTGAAAATTCTTACCTCAATGATGTCGCCGGATAACGCGTATATATCTGCTCCTATAAGAAATTTTTCTGGCACAGACCAGTGCAATGCTGGCCACTATATTTTGTTATGTATAAAAAACAACTGATTTTCTTTACGATAATCGGCATGACCATGGATAGGAGAAATTAGTAAATACTTTAAATTCAGATGAATGACTGTAACAAGTTATCTTTCCCTGAAGCATTTATCGGTGTAGCCAAGACACTGAAATGTAGTGTTAAGAATGCATGTTGTCCTTCTGGTAGTACAGTTGGTACACCAAACAGTAGGACCATAATGACATCTCTGTAGGTCAGAGTGGTGGACAGTTTGATATGTCAGCACCACATTCTTGTAGAATCCATAATCTTACATTAATCTAACATTAGTGCAAAAACTAAATAGTGTTCCATGACCATGATGATGGACTGGACATACGGATATCACAGTAGTTGGTGGTAATTAGGTCATAAGGTGAACGATACATTAAGTCTTATGCTAATCATCATTCATAACTACACTAGTGTATCATCCGATTAGAATCATTATTGGCACTCATTGGCCACATAGAAAGCATTTACATAGTATTACAAAACATTATTCAGAATTCATCTCATTGCAGCAATTATTGGCACTCGCTGGCCAGTTACAAAGCATTTATGTAGTATTAAAAAATATTATTAAGCATTACAAATGACATAGAAGTCATTATTCAAAACAGGAGTTATTGCATGTAGCAACAAGCTGCTAGTGAGTATATCTAATATCAAGCAAGTGACTTAAGACATATTTAAAATGTAAGACATTGGACCAAGTACTCAAGGTGTTTAGTCCAATAGTACATAGACATAATAGAATCAATATATCAGAAAAATTTGCATTATATTTAGGACCAGCAATATATCTTAAACTGGTAGTATTATGTAGTTGTATACTGGAAATAGTTGGGACTAGTAATAATTTTTTGGTGCTAGCAATGCATTGCGTATGGATCAATAGTTAATTGCTGGTGTATGAAAATATTTGCTTTTGACTTATTGCTGGAAATAAGGATTATTAAAGTCATTTGTCATGATCACCTGTAGCAAGGTTATCAAACAAGTAGAGTATGTGTGATCACATTCACGAATGATAGAGAGAACTGGGTAAAGAAATGCAAATACTAGAACAGGTTTAATAACCAAGTGCTTGAAGCATTTAATATAACAACATATTTCAGAAATCATTCTGATGTCATGAAAAGCTTCTCCTGAAAAAAATACAAAGTGGATTATTAAGCTGAAAGAAGAAATGTGTATTATACTGAAAAGTGGAGAATTTCTAGTTAACAGGTAATGACACATCTGCTTAACATGCATGCACTCTAGCTGTCCCTTTCCAAAATATTCAATCATTATACTACGCAATATACGACATACTGTCAAATAGAACTACAGCAAATACTTAAATAACTACATAAACTTCATCATTATCTTCATCTGCAAAAAAGAAAAAAACTTCATTATTCATTACCATTTTCTTCATATAACTAGAAACCATGATTTATTGTCCTCTGCAAAAATAGTTCATTATTCATTATCTTATTTATCAGCATTACTCATCAGTGTCATCATTTAATATATTATTAACTTTCTTACTTCTAGCATACTTCGTCACTAAAATTAAAATACATAGCTCTGTTCGACGGTTTGCCGCAATTGCGTCATACTCTAAAAGAGCAGTAATCAGTCAAGGTTGCTATCATATGGTGCATATACTATATTTTGGTAATCTTTGATAATTCTGATCCGTTTACTCTTCATGACAAGGTATTGCATTTTCTTTTGTTCATTCCGATGGTGAAATTTACATTTCATAGTCAACCACTGTGGTTTTTTAATTTATTTCTTTTACACAGTATTGCTTTCTAAAAATGATGAATATGGATTAATATCTTACATTTAAATCATATACCCATTAAATGAAAATTTGTTTCTAATGATATGACTAAGCTTACAGTATAGCATGACAGAAAACGTATTAGGTCAAAACCATTGACAATTTTCAAGTGCAGAAATGTACACACATAATATCATAACATAATAGCAAAAAAATGTAGAATAGTCAAGATATTTTGGTATCATAAGGCAAAATGTCAAAGTCAACTGGTGTTTGTTATATCTTTAAGATTTCATAGTGCATACAGAGAAAATTCTACTTTCGACAGGAAAACCATGAAATATACATCAAAAGAAATAGAAAATGTGCACAGTCTGATATACAACGATAGGAAAAGTGTCCTGCTAACCTTACCTTGCCGGACACTTGCCAAGAAAAATATATGATCATCATCAATAAGCAGTCATGTTAATATCTGGAAATGGCATTGCAGTGTGATAAATCATAAAGTATGTTCATTCAATAAAGCGTTTAATTTTGGAAATATGGTGATTGCCCTTGGTTTTTCTGGTTCTCAAAGTTTCGACATGTACTGCAGTGGGGTGAGGAGCAATGCTGCGAATTCTATATGGACCGTAGTATAGAAGCTCAAATTTACTGCATCTGCTCTTTCCTCTGTTGGATAAATAGTATGTACTAATATCTTTTGTCCGACATGAAATTCACAGCGTGTACAAACCTGTTTTTGCTGTCTTCTGCGGTGCTCTGCTGCACGTTTGATGTTGTTGAGCGCAATGTCAATTACTTCATGGTGGCGTAGTCGACGAGATGTAGGAAAAGACACCAATTTTTTAATTTTGGTGGGTGGCTCAACATTTTTCAATATAGGAGTCGGAGATAGCATACTCGATTTATTTGGTATGGAGTTAATTACATCCTGGAATGAGAGTATGTATGTGTCCCTATAAATATATCTTTTATGGCGGTATATTCTACATACTTCACCAATTTCTGTCATCAATCATTCAGAAGGGTTCGAAGAAGCGTGATACCTGGAAATATAGATCGGAGAAATGTTTCTAGCTCATAACATACCTGTCCATACAGCAGATCGAAATTGTTGTCCATTGTTAAAAATTATATTCAATACATGCCCTACATGAAATAGAAAATGTTTTACAAATGCATACGAAATAGATTTAGCAGTAGCTTTGCGTAACGGAGTGAAGGTAACACATTTCGAAGTGAGTTCAACAGCGACAAAGATGTAACAAAAACCTCTATTAGATCTGGGAATCACTCCAAAAATGTCTACAGCGGCCATATGTCTCAATTTAATGGGTACAACGGTATGTAACGAAGAAATATGTGAAGTCATGTCTGATTTAGCTTTCTAGCAGATTTTACATGACGCTAAAACTCGTCGAATACGTTTCTCCATGTTGGCAAAATAACAGTTCTGTCTCAGTATAAGAAAACATTTTCTGGCTCCATAATGTGCGTAACTTAAATGAGTATACCAAATTAATTTGTTAACAAGCTCGACAGGAATGCATAATAACCAGTTGTTGCTGTCAGGGTGAGAGCGGCGAAACAGAATGTTGTTGCGTGTAGTATAATTGTTTCTAATGGTAACATTATTCCTATCTTGCCAAGGGTGTTTAATTTCTTTCCATACGTTGTCCTTCCTCTGCTCATGTGCTGTGTCTCGTAATGACGACGAAATGAAATTTTCAAATGCAACTTGTATATGCATGAGGCTAAAATTTGCTTGGCAGAAGTCGGTTGCGATGTCTTGCTGATTGACACTGAGAGAACGGGATAGTGCGTCTGCTACAATATTTTGTGTACCGGGAATATGAACAATTGTAAAATTTAATTCCTGTAAGTAAAGCTTCCATCCGCTTAACCTGTCATATGTAAATTTATCGGAAAGTAAAAACTGTGTAGCTCTATGATCTGTATAAACGGTAGTATATATACTATAAAGAAAATGCCTAAATCTGGTAAATGCCCATACAATACGTAATGTTTCAAGCACTGCGTTCAGAATGCGACAGAATGCGACTTCCAAAGGCGATGTTTTTAATTACTGTAGTACTGTCTTCTTCAGTTTCCTGAAAAATGTGTACGCCTAGAGCGGTGTTAGAACTGTCGGTTGCACTGGAAAAATAACTGGTAGGATCTCGGTGTGATAAAAGTGGTGCGTTCAACAACGCATGTTACAGATTAACAAACTCAGACTGTGCTTGGCTATCCCACGAACAAATAGTGTTTTTACTTGTCAACTGGAATAATCTAGGGGTGTCTAAAGCAGAGTAATGAATAAATTTATGGAGAAAGTTAATTAATCCCAGTGAGCTGCATAGTTGTTTCTTGGTCGTTGGAACAGTAATGTCACGTAAAGCTTGAAGTTTTTCCGCGACAGGCGCAATGTCTTCCGCTGAAATTACATGTCCAAGAAATTTTATGGAAGTTTTGCCAAAGTGAGATTTGCTAAGATTACCTGTGAGTCCTTGTGCAGGAATAGTTTGCAACAGTTGTTCAAGAACCAGTTAGCTTCTGCGATAAGGTTGTCGGCTACATTCGTCGTGATTCCGTCTTTAAGTTCTGTCGGAAGTATAGTACTGAAACCGCGAATAAATGCTGCTGAAGAAATTGTTAAACCGAACGGTAATTTGCAAAATTGATAACAATCACCAGAACAGAAAAATGCTGTGTACTTTCTGCAGTTCGGATGGAGCTGAATTTGCCAAAATCCCGATTTTAAATGTAATGTAGAATAAATAGCAGTGCCATGAAATCTCTGTAGAAGTTCTTCTAATATCTGTGGGCAATCTGTTTCATTAATAATAATGTCGTTGACATGACGCAAATCAAGTACGAGGCGAAGTGAGCCATCCTTTTTCTTAACAATATGGAGCGGGTTTATGTATTGACTAACTGCCGGTTCAATAATTCCTTGGTCTAGCATAGCTTGCAATTCTTTCTTAACTTGTTCTCTGTGAATGTATGGAATGGGATAATGTTTGGCTTTAAATGTGTCGTGCTGTTTAACTCGAAATTTATTCATGAAACCGGACATAGTACCAGGGATGTTGTCAAAAACTGGAGCTTGCTGTAAAAGAATTTTGCGTAGCTGAGTACGTTCCTCATATGTATTTGCGTTGCTGTTTTGCTTTATCAGAAATCATCTGCATAACGTCATAGTCGGCTTCGTCTGGTGTATTGTTGTTGTGTACATACGTATCTGTGAACAGTGTGGAATGACAGTCTATGTTACGTGATGTACAAATGACCTCTGCTCGATTAATTGCTTGTTCTTCTGCAGATAAAGCGTGCTGAAATTCTAATGCCAGTTGTACCTTTCCATCCATTAACATTAAATAGGAATTTTGAAAGTCAATAATTGCGTCATGTTGTATCAAAAAATTCGTACCTAAGATAAAGTCTGTGAGGTTGAGGTGCGTATTGTGTATTTATATAATATATATATCTGTCGTCAATAAGGGAACAATTCAAAAATTTGTGTGGACCATATGACCTGCAATACAAAATGATAAGTGTGCCTGTAATTTTACATCTACTCCTTTACCAGATAGTGCTCCTTTTACTTTAGTTTTGCCTAACGGTAACGTAGGATAGGTGTTCTCTTAGTTACATTCATTGAAAGTTTCGTCATTGATAACTGACATAGGTGATCCATAATCGAGTACTGCTGAAATTGTGGATGATCCAATTTTTACTTTCGCTTGTCTTCCTGTCTCCGTGTAGTAGTTGTTTCCATGACTTCTTTCTTTACCTTGTTCTGTTCTTGTATGAATTTACGGTAGTGCCTTTCACTGTTTTGTAGGAGTTGGTTAAAACGTTCATCAATTTGGCTGTTCTGTTGTTCACATTTCTTGTCGACTTTCGCATCCAGAGTGCCTGAAAGTTCTGCTGACGCTAATTTAAACTCGTCCCGTAAATGTGTTGCGTTTTCTGAACATTGTTTAGCAACTGCACTAGTTTCACATCTAAGTATTATGTTGTGGCTGCATAGGTATTACGTATTTCTTGTGCAACGGATCTGATTTCTTCACTACTATTCCAAGTACAAACCTTAATTTCCTCACTTAACTGATCTTTTGTATCATGACATTGCACGATAATGGCTCTAATCTGTTCACTAATTTGTTTGTAATTGTTGTCGTGTTTTTCATTAAGTTCTAGTAATAATGCCACAACTTCATCGATGCCAGAATTAGCGACTTTATTCTCTGTGCTGTGTGATGGTGTATCTGCATTTGTCACGTTTTTTGTAACAATTTGGTTATTGTCTGATTCATGAAAAGGTTTGCTAATTGGATGTGCACTGTTCGTCACTACATCGGAATCAAATAAGTCTGACGTATTTTGAGTATATTGCTCATCTTCGTTAGAAACATTTATCTGTTCACTGTGTAAATTTAGCAAATCAGCGTTCATTGTAGCAGAAAGTGTCACGTCATCAATTGTCTTTAAATTTACTGTGGACATAATTGAATTTGTTTGCTCATCATTTAGATTAGAATCATTACTGGTGGTCAGCATGCACTGATTATCTGTAATTGGAGGATAATCATTATGACACTGAGTGTCGCTAGTATTATCAGTCATGTTATTCAAGTCGGCTCTTTTGCACTCATTACGCATCGCGATGTACTGTTGGCAGTTTTTGGCGGCATTTTCGCAAGTCAAAGGTAGCCACAAAATCAAACAAAGACAAAGCAAAAATGGAACAAATACAATAACAGCAAAGAGCAATAAATTGTCGATGATCTGTGAAAGAAGAAGTGAAAAATAAGTAAATGCGTTGCACCAGATGCAAACTACATTTAACTATATTTGGTAAATAAGAGCAGATCTGCAACTGACTACTCAGAAAATCACAAAAAATACGATCCTGGCCGGCTATCGCCAAGTGTAACCTCCCAACAGATAAATTACGTAGCCTCCCAATAAAAAGTGACTAACCTCCCAATAAAAATGTGAGTCTTATATAACCTTTCAAAAGAAATCTCGTAATGTAATCTTTCAATAATTAACTGACTGTAATCTAAACCGGTAAATGTGGACGTCAGCAGTGCTGCGTCATGGCCCTGAAAAATCATTCTGAATAATCTGAAAATTCTTACCTCAGTGATGTCGCCGGATAAGCGTATATATCTGCTCCTATAAGTAATTTTTCAGGCACAGCCCAGTGCAATGCTGGCAACTAGATTTTGTTATGTATGAAAAACAACTGATTTTCTTTGCGATAATCGGCATGAATATGGATAGGAGAAATTAGTAAATACTTTAAATTCAGATGAATGACTGTCAATAGTTATCTTTATAAGAAAGATTATTATTGGAAGATTTTTGAAAACATTTACGTAGGACTTTGATATAACAAAGGTACATAAATCAGTTGTAGCAATTAACATATGCGCGCAGCAATAAAGAACATTAATATTTTGCTTTTACCTTATACTACATCACTCAGGCGCCGCCATCGTTCTCCACGACCAGCCTTGGTAATTCCATAACTCTACTGCTCTACTCGAGCTACAAAACACCACTACTGAGCTGAATTGTCTGAACTCCTGGACACAAGTGCTCTTTGTGAACTGTACAATTCGACATCTGCTCTCTACGAGCGACCTGACCCAACCGCCCCTCTGCGAGCTACTACCACTACTGCTGCCGACACTGATCTCTGGTCTGCGATTCTACTGTAGCTTACATATCGAAGGCAGCGCGTGAGCAGTCCATAGAAGTTACAACTGCTCGAGTGCACTAGCAATAAATTCCTTAGTCATGGACCTCTTACACCCTTAGGGGTTGAGTATCCAAAACACAGTTAAATGTGTATTTTTTATTTCTAGCAGAAGTTAAATACAAGTAGTCATAGACTTAGATTCAAAAATTCTTTCATAATTAAATATTTCCATAAAAACTTTAATCCCCTATTTCCTCATACAGGGACTGAATTTCCAAAAATAGTGAAACACATTTTCTTTATTTCTATCAGAGAAGCCAAATAATAATTCTTACAGATTTAATGTTAAAATGCTTTCATAATGGAATAGTTTCATAAAACAGTTCATCCCCTGTTTCATAGCAGAACTCAATGCGGTCATTGATCAAATTCCCAAGTTTTTATGTAGATGTACAACTACCAGCCTCGCCCCTTCTAATCACCGGATTATTTTCTAAGTGTTGCTGACACTGATTGTTACCACTGACATAACCATATCCTGTATTAACCCTTTTGTCATGACACCGTTGTTTGCAACTGTTCATGTGATTGTTGTAATTATTATGGTTGCTGTTGCTGTTACCCTGCTTTCGATTTTCCGTCGGACACTGGTTGTGTTCCTTTGGGCCATGTCCCTGGCCATCAAATTTGCCACTATTAGACGTTGCCTTTTCGCCTCATGAATTAGATCTACATAATCTAATATTCCCTTAAGAATTTGGCATTGTATTGAGTTTTCCTCTTATTTGTATGAGTAACTTGACATTTAAAATCTCTAACATACCCCAGTATGTCATTGGATGGTTGTGATATCTTATTTTTGTAAATGTATTTCTCAATATATTTCAAAGGACAGCCTTGCCATGCCTGGAACGGTTCTGGATTAAAAACTTCTCTGTAAAGCCATTTGTGAACTCCAGAAGGCTAGTATTTAGTGAGATTTGCCCTCTCGATTTCTTCACACGTTTTACAGGTTTCTGCACCTTCAGTTGGCCATAACGCAGCATCGCCCTGTACATGATCGAATAAGGCAGAAGGGATGGATAAAATTCTACCAGAATTTTTAATATCATTGGGAGAAGTGGCAGAAAACGACTATTCATGTTGGTGTGTACGAGAAGGTATGGGACTGGCGATATACCATCAGCCTTTCGGAAAAACATCCTGTTTATCCTTTGAGTAACTTTCTTTCTCTGCATCCATCCAGTACCCAGTCATTACCCATTTAAAAGAACGGATGATTACATCAGGGTGTGTTGTTCCCTCATACGGCGTAAAAATGTGAAACTATCTGCCTGTAGCAAATTTTGTTCTAATGTGATCGTATTTAGCAACATCACAGCTCCAGCACTACTTAAAGTCTTTCCTTTCCCTTATTGCTGCTATCATATTTCCTGTCGACCATGCCTTTCGTTCTCAGGACTAGAAATCATCGTAAAATAAACGAGTCTGAATTTGTGTCAGTGTGGGTTAAAGGTGCTGGCAACTGTAAAAAAAAAAAAAAAAAAAAAAAATTAAACTCGTCGGTGACCTTACCCATTATTATAGAAATGAAATAAAGTCTTTCCCTTATTCCTATCAATACTGTGGATGATGCACATTGTCTGTTGTGCAACTGATTTAACCCTGATTGAGAAATGTGTCCATTCTCTGATCCTTGCCCTATTGATTATCTAGCAAGATCTCTCATATTCTTGTCAGTTTTCTAATTACGTCTTCAGAATGTTTATGGACATCTTCCAGCCACCATGAAAAATCTTGATTTATTCTTTTCGTTGTAGTCCGTTAACTCAATTTGCCGTTTGACTTTCTGCATAGTCCTTTCCCACTGTGACATGTTTCGTTATTTTACTAACCACCTCCTGAACCTTCATTTCTATATCTTGGCCCGTTTGCTTTTTCTTTTCGGATATCCAAGCATTAATGTATTCTACAAGTTGTTGCCTTATTTTAAATTGCTCTTTCAACGATTCTTCCTGTTCTGCCTGTATATTGGGATATTATCCAACCTCTTGGATAAATTCCGAACAGTTGCGGATAAAGCAGATTGTGTTTGTTTAATTTCGTTAACTTCGGCAGACAGTTTCTTTGCCGCATTTAGTACATTCGTGGTCAAGGATCTTGCTTTGCTTCATTTGTCTCCTAAATTTGTGCGAATTTTGGCAACACAGATGTTGATTCTCTGACATCGTCTGCTGATTCTGTAACAATGACTGCTGTGTTCGTGACATTTCATTCATTATTCATGACATAGTTTCTAAGTTTGGTATAAGTACTTTAACCGGATACGTTGATGGATTTTCTACTGATATCAGTTCCTCCAACGTAGATTCGATGATGCTGTTCTGTTTCGAGTTAATTGCTGTTCTCTAGAATAGAGTTTTTACCATACTCTAAAATTAGTATCGTTCTGTCACACAAACACACTGAATATCTTCCTACTGTCTGGACACAATAATAGTTGCAAAGTCACACATTTGGGAATGAAAAACAATGTAACGGTGACTTGACTAATCGTTGTCAGAATGCACTAATTTTCAGCAAAAATTATGGGAATTTCATCTCTGGATGTAACACTCTCTAGAAACATCTATTTTTATGGGATTTTAGATACCTTAGCAGTTACCTGGTTGCTAATTAGTCTCTATGAAATATTGGAATTCAAGTGCACAGTTTTTCTGCGAATTCCTTTTTCCTCTTAGTGTTTGACTTTTTGAATGGCTTATCGTAAGCTTAAATTTCAGTCGGTGTCGTGAATATTTTAAGAAATAAACTGTGTGGTGGGGTTTCCTCATAACCCAGATTCTTACTGCATGTTCTTGACAGGCATTTAGACATACAAAGTAATGAATTCAGGCTATTCCCATTGTTATTTAGTATTTATTGTTATCAAAACAGATTTATAAAATCAAAACATAACAGTTGCCTGTTTAAAAATTAATGTTCCCTTAGCGCATCACTTTAAAATTGCATTGTATCTGTTAATTACAGAAAAAATTTGAATCATATATTTGGTAACTAAGAGCATTGCAGTTATTTGCATTAGTGTCTAAAAAGTAAAACAAAACAAAGATAATTACGTAATTATCAATTTAAGTTAATTTCACAAATCCAGAATTTGAGTAAATATTTATTCATCCACACACTCTAAGGAGACTGAGTTATATCGGCTACGCCCATAGAAAGTGTTATATTTGTTCGTTCATTAACTCGTTCACTCACATCACTCTCCGATATACATCCAGTTCACACTGAATATCGTACTCACTGCTGCATGTAGAATTACTTTCATGCCAGTTTTGGCACCACCGTTTTCAATATCATCCTCCTCATGTAAAAGCAGAGTGACAATAGCATCAAACTGGATCTGAAACACCAACTCTGTCCTTGTTAGCCATGCTGAGTGATATTTCTGTAAGAAACGCTATATATAAAGTGTTTAATGTTACTGAGTTCGTAAGGTAAACGGTGCGATGGAGCTAATTATCAAATCAACTAACAGCATCTAGCAACAATGTCTGTTCACAACAAACGCGTATAACGAACTGAATGACAACTACAGAGAAGCGAAAGAGCACAGTATGGGAAATTCTAGCGACATGCACATTGGAATCCCTCAGCAGGAAGATAAAGTGGGTACTAGCCTGCAACCTTACACCATAAAAAGGGTTTCTGGTATTTTCCACCTCACTTCCTGAGACTAGGTCAGATCTATAAGGGCCTGTAAAAGTGCAGAGGGTGAGATTGGTTGCCATTAGGAGCACCAACGCTAGGTGGGTGATGGAACCCTTCAGGAAAATCTGTGAGAAATATGAGACGGTAATCTTTGTCAAAGATTGTTGGAAACTTTGTATCAATGTGAAGATGTATCCGAACTCACCATGGAAATGATTGTTTAGATTCCACCAACGAAATTCATCCACGGCATGGTATACGTCTGACCACGTATGTACCAACAGGGGATGCCGTCTGTCAGCATGGAAACGGGAGCATTAAAGCATGCCGATATAACGTCCGTTGCCATGGAGATAATCTGTTGAAACTCACTGACCAGCATAATATCTATGGTTGGGTAGTTGAACATTCAAGGATGAGTCGCCACAATACGTCATAAATCACCTTTGAGACGAAGGATATCGTAAATTATTGTCTTATGGTAAGGGTAACATAGGTACATCTATAATAAAACACCATACCATACTGTAAGCTACACACTATATTATATAACATTTGAAGAAACTTAGATTGTGAGGAAAACTTAAGTTGTGATTTTAATTGATTAATATCACTTATATGTTTGACCAGGAGTGCAAGAAGAAGAATGATAACACTGGTAAAAATAAACTAGCACACAAAACAAAAGAGGACGCAGTCAACTTTACAAAAACATAAAAAATGTAGAACTAACACCACATGTGCCATGAGGAAACATCAGGAACTTTCTTTTCTGTTAGAACAGTAAAAGAATACATATTATTTTGCAGTAAATCTTCAAACAGACTGTAAATGTACGTTTCTCTAAAATCAATTGCTCATTTAATCAACTTATTGGATATTTGTATGATGAACATAATTTTCAAATTCCTTGAAGAGTTTATATCAAGCGCCCTTTGAGGGCAATTGGTAAAGATTTTAAATGGTCTTAGAGTCGAACTCTCAGAACGTTTATTTTATGTTAAGTGTTGTCTCTTCTGTATAGTGTAATGTGTTTAAAAGTTTCTGATACCCCTATAAGAAAATTTCCGTTAATTTTCCAGACATACTCTATGGCCTGAAGACGCCCTTTGCCACACACCGTTGGGTGGCTTGCGGAGTATAAATGTAGATGTAGATGATATGTATGGATTCAAACTGGTCACCATTCATGAAGCATCTTCTGTTTCGCAATCAAAAGTGATAATTTTCTTACAAAATCTGAAAAATATATCTGAAAAATGTACAGCATAAATTGTAATTTGATGTCACTCCCATATTTGTAACTGTTGTGAATTCACATACTCCATTCTGATTAAACTCATGTTCACATTGCTTTGTCGTCTGCTTTTCTATGGAAATCCTGTGATCCATTATAACTGCTCAGACAGTGAATCTGTGAAAACACTATATGTAAAAACACTGAATGTAAAAACATTACTTGTGCAGACAAAGAACATAAATAAATCACATATGTGAAAAAATTTAAAATAAATTTTGTGTCTATATTGGTTTTAGGTTTTACCTTCCATTCCTTCTGTAATACACCTTTTGTGTTTCATGAACGTAACACTAGAAAGTTGAGATGCATCGTCTCTCTCTGAGCAGCCTGCGTGTTATCAGACATGTGAGATATGAAGAGATCCGTCCTGATTGGTGTGGGTGTGTGTGTGTGTGTGTGTGTGTGTGTGTGTGTGTGTGTGTGTGTTTGTGATATTAACGATAAAGCTGACAGTTGAATCAATACTTGTTCCCAAAATGCAGTGGGTGTCAGCTACTGGGAGAGATGTCAGCTACTTGGGGTGACAGGTAACTGGTATGTCAGCTATTCAAGGGGTCAGTTACTAGTGGTGTCAGCTACTGGTGGTATTATGTAACCGGTTTTAGGCCACACTTGAGAGATGAAATTTAGAGAGGAGAGAGAGGTGGACAGAGAGAGAGGCGAGGCAGAAGTTGAAATACTTTGTGTGCACAAATTTGATTTGAAATTTAATGACAAGTCGGTACAGTATTTATAGAGGTGTGAAACAACATGTTGCGTATGCATAAGCGCGCGCGCGCGCGCGCGCGCGCGTGTGTGTATGTGTGTGTGTGAGTGTGTGTGTGTGTGTGTGTGTGTGCGTGTGTGTGCGATTCCGAGGGAAATATTTGACACCATCTCATTTAAATGCCTTTTAATTTCACGTGACGATTACAGAAATAAAACATTTCATTGAAGGCATCGTCATTTTTATGCAACTGACAACCTCATTTTAATATTATCCGGATGAATTGCATACGTATGTATTCGTCCACAATTCAGAGACTAAAATTTTTGTTCTAGGTGCCTACTGAAGTGGAGATTGTGTAAGTTTTTACTTCATATCTTTGAACTTGGTACTAGAAGCTCACATAATTTCACAACTACGGTCTGATTCACAGGCTTTTTATAATACCATACTGTGATTAGCTAGAGAGGGGAGAGAGAAATGGAGGAGATAAGGCTAGAAACCACAATCTTGGCTCGTTTGAACATCTCAGACTTCTCTCTATTTCCCAAGAGCACAATTGGGTTGTTTTGCCACCTTGGATTTTGACTAGCGGGAGAGAGGGGATTGGGGAGAGGAGGGTTAATGGGAGGGGGGGAGGGGGGGAGGGTGGAGGAGTACAGAATGTGGCAGAATTGATAAGTATCATGACACCAGTGATAACGAGACTGGGTCTGTTGACGTCATCATTCCCTGCATTCCAAAGCAGATCAGAACATGCACAGCTATACTACTGAAGTGTGTCACTCAGACTTAAGTGGCAGAGCTTGAAGGTGGAAGCGAGCTATCACTGTAAACCTACCTATAATGCTTCAAGAAACAAGTGAGAGGTCCAGGAAAATCTGTAACCAAGGCATATTGCTGCCGAAGGGACCGCGAAGCCAAGATCAAACTACTCAGAGTGACAACAGTATTTCTTCCCACACTTCATGGAATGAGAAGAAACCTTAGTACATGGTACAATGGTAAGTACGCTCTGGCATGCCGGTCACAGATTTGCACTCTATGGATGCACATGTGTCACAGTAAGTTAATTACTGTTGATAAATCGCCCTATGTAGTTCTGGAACGTTGAACTAGACGAAAGTCGACGGGAGACTATCGGAAGATAAATGTGATCTGTGCTGGTAGTAGAGAGGCAGCAACAAGCAAGTTACAGAACAATTCAGGACAATGTTTTCATTACTAGATTAGTACTCTTCTGGCGTAAATTAATTATTCTTCTGCAGCGAGTAAAATATGTCACTCTGCAGAGGTTCTGCCCACAATGTACTTTTTTTCGTTGAAGTTTTTAAGCCGAGAGCTTATCTCAGTTTTCAGGTCTGTAAATCAGAGTCTCTCGGTTCGTTAGAGTGGCCTCCGGCAACAGTGGAGAACAGCTTTCATGAGCACCGCAGCGGCACTTCTGGCGAGTTATCAATTTGGGTCACGCATCTAAAGTAAGCTGTTGTACATTCTGGTCACGATCGGCCGTAATTCTTGCTCGCCGTAGGACGCCGAACGAGTGGCCTGAGAGCGAACGGAGGGGACACACACACACACACAGACACACATACACACAGTACTCTGCACGTGAGTGCGCAGCCAAGTCAACTTTTATTCACCCGCATTCTGTGCCTCACTCGGCTTCCTCTCTCTCCCTCCCCCTCTCTCTCTGTCTCTCCCTCTCTCACTGCGGCCAAATCACAGTCCACCACACCCTCAACGCTTCCACCGTCTCTCATTTAAATATAAATCTAATCCTGCTTCCGGAAGATGGCTTCTGCCAATCAATACGACGCCTTAAGTTTTCTCGTTATTTCTTCTCGCCTCCTCCTACTTGTTCTCTCACTCTGCAGCATTTTCAGATAGATCTATTCTGGATGTCAATTGGAGAGCTTGGTTCTAAACCTGGAACATTATCAGGATTACATCAGTCTTTGCTGTACACTGTGAAATAAGCTCGGAGGAACTGTATGTTCTTCACTGAACAGTTTAAAACTACTTACCTTTACCTAGGCTGACACAGGAACAAAAGAATACATGCATACAGGGTGCAACTTTACTGACGCATCGCATTGCATGACAGTATTCCGTCCAAAATTATATATATACGAAACTGCGCAAGAACAAATTTACGGTATTCAGCGGGTTGATACGAATTCATAGCCGATTTAACGGGGTCAACGAAGTCACGATATGCAAAATTTAAATATCTGCTTCAGTTACCATTATAACTTATTCCGAGCCTAGTTCGAGCTATGCGTTTGGACCATACAACGCACGCCGTTCATTATTACAGAGGAGATGGTGAATGGAAAATATCGATATCTCTTGGAGAGCATTCGGGCAGAGTTCGGCTGTTATTACCCCTCAACTTTCTATATAGAAATTATTTTCTACGGCAGTGGGTTAAATATTCGTTACGCAGACGTGTGTGGTTGTATGTGTGAGAGAGAGACATACAGGCAGAGAGACAGAGAGGGAGGAAAAGAGAGAGAGAGAGTGCGACGTTCTAATACAAATATGATTTGTCAAAATTTTGGAGATATTAGATAATCTTAAGCCGAGTGCTTTGATGGTAGGAAAAGAATGTTTATCGGTGTTTTTGCTTTCGGCATGGTGTCTCCCATGTAGAACTACGCCCTATTACCCTCAACCTCCTTTTGCCTAAAGCTTTAATCGGCACGTAAAGGCAACTTTGATCACCTTCGGTGCCGAGGGGCAACTAAACGGGGTCGTCCCCTGCTGTGGCTGAATCCTGCTGTCAACATTGTAAGGCATGAGGCCCATCAGGCCACACCTTGCTTTTCCCCCACCCACTTAACTACTAACTTGTCAACTTCTGAGACATTGCGGATTTACTCCCAGATAAAAAATACCCGATGTTCTTCGAGATTCCCCGGAAAGGGCAAAGAGAAACATTCAAAGGGCCCATAAGAGAGAGGTGGAACGGTATAACCGGGGGTGCGAACCTGCTATTTCTAAGAAAGGTGACGCTGTTTTAGTTAAAAGCTTTGGAGGGCGGAAGCTGGAAGGTACGATACCGAGAAAATTAGTGCTCTTGGCACGTCTTGAGGGTGCCCACCTCGATCACACTGCGCGTTCAAAATGAAGAGAAGGAGCAAGTCCAGAGGATACATGTTAGTCAAGTCAAAAGTGATAATCCCAATTGATCAAAGCTTGCTGGCCAGTCTCGCCTGGTGGTCGAGTATTGAGAGAGAGGCTGAACCGTGCTGCAAGATCAATACCTCGTGGCGGAATTGCGAGTATGTCCGTGGGTGCTGAACTGTGAGGCTCCTTTTGGTTTGCTTAGACAGAGCAGGCTGGGACAAAGAGAGAGATTTTTCTGGTGGTTATGTCAAAAGAGGTGTGTTTTGGTTATGAGCCGCTCGACATGAAAGGACTCTGTGTGGAGCTCACTGGGCGAGTAAGGTGAAACACCGTAAACATGTCAAGGAGGACGTTTCCTGCACTGGGGGGCGTTGCAACCAGAAAAAAAAGCGGCCTGTGGCACCTTCTGATTTCCAGACCTCGCTTCTGGCGCTGGTTTATCCAGAGGACGAAGCCTTACTGCCTTAGATTCATTAAGACTGTATGTGCGCTTTCATTATCCTCGTGTGTTGGTGATGTTCTTCGGATCTGGGCAGTGGAGTGTGTAGCACGGTTCTTGGAATATTATTTGGCAGCTTGCCACTTTTCTTGGTGTAGTGCATCGATTTCTTCTTCACTTTGTCACAAAATTGTATTGCTTATTTAGTCCGCTTCTGAAGTGTTCAGGTCGATCTAGCATCGCTATGCTCGAATTCCCTCTTGGATGTAATTTGATTTTCTTTATGGCTTCTATTGCCAAGTATTCTGCTTCATCGTGTTCACCTGTTGAAAGTTTACTATTATGTCTGTGTTTATGTTTTCTTAACTGAAGAATCTTAAACCTGTTTATTAGTACTTTTGAATAAAACTCAATCGAATCTTGAAAGAGCACCGAAATCTGTTATCCATCTGAAACCAGGTTGGTAAGTACCCAGAGAACGCACTGGATAAGGTTATGATTGTGGATGAGGCCGTAAACAGTTACTGTGAGTTGCACAATCAAACACAAAACTTTATTTTTCTAAGAACCCCTCATTTACACATTGCTTTAAAAGATCACAACTAAACAATATGGCTGAAGGCCTAGTTAAACAACTTGAGATGCTTTCTGGGCTGAAGGCCCAAAATCACACCAAAAACAAGAACGGCTGAAGGACTGGCTTAGCAATCAAAAGCAATTGCAATTAGAAAGTAAAAAATTTTTCTTTTTTTAAAAACAACATGCAATTGAAAACAATTAGCAGATGAAGGCCGACACTACGCATCTCAAGGACAACTATAATTAAAACACATTAGTAAATAATTTTTCCAACCAAGAAATTTCTTTTTAAACTTACAACAGAACAGCCGAAAGCCTAATTAAAGAAATATTAACTTATTGGACTGCTGAAGGCCACAAAAAAATCTGAAACAACGGCTGAAGGCCTGAACAACAAGTCAGTCAAACAACTTAAAATAAACACCTTCCTTCTTACAAAAAATTTTCCTTTAAAGCATAGACACGGCTGAAGACCTTATTAACAGGGTTTCACGTAAATCCTCGGCTGAAGGCCACACATAACACATGGAACGACTAACGGCTAGGGTCTCGATTACAAACAATTTCAGATAGAACCAATTATAAGGAATTTTTTTTTCTTTTTTTGAAATAAAATCTATCTTCAAAATTTTAATTTAACACAGCTGAAGGCCTTTATGTAAAACTTAAAAAGAACTGAATTAATACACAGCCGACGGCCTCGCACAATACTTCAAACTAAACTGAAAATCACAGTATAAAATAAACACAACAGGTGGTGCTCAGAAGTGTTCCAAGGGTCGGCCTGAGAAGGTAGCTCAACGTAAGGTGAGGTGAGACAGACAGCCAAGAGTTGAACCGACCAATGGCGCAATGATGGAAAATATTGGCCAAGGACAAGGATACGTACAGCACTAAGTCTTCAGAAATTGGCCTTTAAAAACAGCCAAGGAAACAATAACCACTCTAAGCAAATAAAAGGCTGTCGAACTACACGCCGTGCCAGGCTGCATCAACACGCCGAGGAAAGACACACTGCCGGAAAAGTACGCTAACGACCAGGCCAGGTAACTGGGGCGTTAACGGCCACAGGGCAGAAAATACCACTGGTGCATTTCACTGGTTAACTAACAGTCAATTCAATAATTAATCACAATATAGGAAGACGGCTGCAAGATTTCGCCAACCCCAACACATCATACATTGCTGCTAGCCTGAACAGCCCAGGAAGTAACAACCTGAATATGAACAAAGAGATGTCACAATAGTTGAGGCTTCATAACAGGTTAACTGATCACTCAGCTTCAGCGTCCAGCTTCGGTAGGCAGCGAACTTTGTCGCTCTCGCAGCTAACGCCTGGCAATCTGGCAGTGCATGCACGCCCGGCCTGGCCTCGCGCCGCAGAGTATTCCTCAAATGGCCCTGAGCACTATGGGACTCAACTGCTGAGGTCATTAGTCCCCTAGAACTTAGAACTAGTTAAACCTAACTAACCTAAGGACATCACAAACATCCATGCCCGAGGCAGGATTCGAACCTGCGACCGTAGCGGTCACGCGGTTCCAGACTGTAGCGTCTAGAACTGCTCGGCCACACCGGCCAGCTAGAGTATTCCTCGCTGCTCCGTCCCAACCAAATGGTTACCACACACACCTCCACCACCAGGAAATACTAGCGGTCACACCAAAGATAGTACGACAGTACTAGTATCGATAAGCACTGCTGCTGCCACTCAAGGAGGCAAGCCAGCAACTTTGTTACGTCAGTAAGTATAGAAGAAACAAGACACTACTCGATGTGACAAAATGCCAAAGAACAAATGGCGTGAATGCGAGCCGCACACGGCTCAACCTCCTCCCCCTCCAACCCCACTCAACTCCCGACACACGACGACATGGTTGCTCCAAATATAGTATGACAGTGCTCTTATAGATAAACTCTGCTGCTGCCACTCACGGGCAGGCAAGTCAGCAACTTAGTGACGCCAATAAATCGAATAAGAAACGAGACAGGAGTACCGCCAAGACAAGTTGTCAAGCAATAACGACACGAACACGAGCCGCACATGGCTCACTATCTTGTAAGTTTTGTTGGTTCTGTTTTATGTTCTTTCTAATGCAATAGTGATTCCCTTGTTAAAATCACTTCAATTCATAACAATTACCTGTTGTTCAATATGCATTTCTGACAACAATAATTTTATCCACCAGTTACTTTAAAAAACCTTTAAACAAACATTGCTCAGTTTCACCACCTCCATCGTCCTGCCATTGCCTATACATTAAGCCGAGCACACGCAGTGGTACCGTAGTGCCACGCAGCTCTCACCATAAGGTCCTGATTACGATAGTGCAGCTGTTGAATGAAACGTACAGAATTCCTGCTATGGTGCTGACATTTACCCATGTAAGGGCTGAATACTGCCGTTAAATGTTTGAGAAAGAGGTGAGGCAGACTGTGTAAACAGCTGAACAAGAATGGTGCTAGCACAGGAGACACATCGAACTCGAGTCTGTGGTTGCGGAACATTGTGTTCCTAGAGGGAACTCAATGAAACATGAACAAACGGAAGTTCTGGACCTCTTCGTTGTGGGACTGTCTCCTACGGCAGGCTGTTGAAACACGAGTACTCTTAGTAAGGCTTGCAGCCCAACACTCAGACCCTGAATTCGAAACGTCTGCCAAAAGCGACTCCCGCACTCTACAGGAGCGGCGGAAACGCTGAGGGACTGGAGTTCGCGCCCCCTACCACTCCGCTTGACGCGAAGTTAGATAGTGGGGGAAGTGGAAGGAAACGGCGAGCGTAAAAGGAGGCGTGATGTAACGAAGATGCTCATTCTACAGCTATCACGTGAAGTTGACGGCAATACATACTGTGGAAATATCATATTACGTAAACGACTACATCCCACAGAACACTCGAGGACTGAAGGCTATTTTGTTGGTTCGCTGGCAATCCTTCAGATCACAAACCAAATCAGAGACTACGTGCCTGATGCAGTCATGTAACTCCTGTGTACTCGATTACCAGTCAGATCAGAGGCACCCGCCTGTGAATATGTTTAGGCCCTCCTTGATTCCATTTTCGACGTTCCATGTTCGACATTTAGAGAACTTAAGTGCCTCACCATCCTGAATCCTCGAAATCAGACTGCCTAACAAATTACGATGCGTTAGATAACAATTTCTGTGCAACACTACACAACTTGTTTTCGGATTGAACAAATCGGTGATGTGATAATGTTGCTGAAAAGAAGCGTTGTTCATATGTCTCCGCTGACAAATCGACATACGGCGCCTTCCCGTTTCCTACATCTCTACAAGCGAATAATCGCTTCATCGTGTCACAGACGACCTCTCGGCCTTGCATTACTTCCTGATATGGTGTTCAGTATCTCAAGCCTTTATCTCAAGCCCTCGACAATGATGAGACGTTAAGTTTCGAACACTTAATAAAATTCTCGTCTTGATCACAAGTATTTTTATTATATTCCTTTAATCCTCAAGCGCTTCAGCAGTCAGCAGTTTTCCTAGCAACAAAATCCTATTGGCATAATGCAGAAACGCGATTTACTAAATAAATATCGTAAGTACTTGCGGTCAAGGCAATAGTTTTATTATACATGCAGAATATGACTACCACGCTTCAGTCCACATACATTAATGGGAACTGACAAAATCAAAATACGTTTGCAACTAAAGGCTTATTTTGAAACGTCAAAAACTGTTCATTCGATGATTTGATAGTAATATTGGCCTCGGTCAAATGCATGAAAACTGGTAAACATAGACGCCGGTACGTCGCTTCGAAACAGCTACCGAAACAGAGGACACGCAAAAAAAGCACTCTCTCAGCCGAAATAGTGGGGTAAGTCGAATTTCCTTCGTCCCATTTTCTGCAGTCCCGTGTTTAGTAGGTAAATAGCTTCCGGAAATCGTGGTGCGCAGTGTCTCTCTAAAGCGCCAAAACCGCATTATAAATCGGTGATTTATATTCATGTATTCATTAATACTTCGAAGTGTATAAAGTATGGAAATTTTCTCTTTAAATTGAAATCCGTCGCTCTAAGAGCAGCGGTTCGGTGCCATTTCACCAAACATAATTTATCACCTGATACACCACCGAGAAGTCTGAATAGATCATATCTAACCGTAACTAAAACAAATAGGCCCATTCCCAACGACAGTTGACAGCTGTCTTTGTTTCTGCGGCCAGCAGTCGAGCAGCTGTTTTTATTGGAGTATGTACAACAAAGAGGGCAATAATTGTCACGTTTTATACTGTGTAATTGTTCCCGCACCCAGGAAGTGTAGTAACATTTTCACTTCTAAAGTTTTCTCATTCTCAAAGGAGATTCCACAGTTAGACAAGATTCGTATCGCCATTCGTATCGCCCTCCTCCGGGTCCTGTTGCCTGACGACGTGGAAGAAAATGAGACAGATGAACAGAAAGGAATAAGAAGAGAAACCAAAGGGACTACAACAATAACACAAGAACTTACCCCTTCTCTGAAGAGGAAGTCGCTGCCCAAATAAAGGCCCTTAAAAAGGGTAAAGCTCCTGGCCCGGACGGCATTACTGCGGAAGTGGTGCAATTCCTTGCCCCCCCAGCTCGTAGCTCCTCTCACTAAGTTGTACAACGAGTGCCTACAACTCGGGAAATTCCCAGCAATTTGGAAAAAAGCAAATGTAATAATAATCAAAAAGAGTCCAGACAAAGATCCTACAGAAATCAAGTCTTATAGACCTATCTGCTTGCTAGATGTACTGGGCAAACTTTTTGAGAGGCTACTAGCACACAGACTGACAGCACACCGCATGCTGTGTGGGATGAGCGACAGACAATTCGGTTTTCGGTCTGGGTGCTCTGCGTCTGACGCAATTGCCCTGGCTGCCGAGGTCTGTGGCTCTGCCCCGCACAAGTATGTTGTCGTCATCATGGTAGACATCAGTGGCGCCTTCGACAACCTGTGGTGGCCCTCACTCTTTTCCCGCCTGCGGGAAAAGAACTGTCCAGGGCTACTATACGGCTGTCTGAGGAGCTATTGTGTAGACAGGAAGGTCTCGCTATCGGCCCCTAGCGGCACGGTCAGGAAGATTGTGACCAAAGGATGTCCTCAGGGCTCTGTCCTGGGACCTCTCTTTTGGGACATAAATATGGAGCCTCTACTTGAAGATCTAAAGAACTGTGACGATGTGCTAGAGGTCATAGCATACGCAGACGACCTCCTCTTGCTGGTCGGCGGCCGAAGCCGTGAGGATCTAGAACCGAAAGTGGAGAGAGCCGTAACTGTACTTACATCGTGGTGCCAAAGAAGTAAAATGACTATTGCGCCCAACAAATCAACATACTTGCTTCTCAAAGGCCAATTGGTCAGAAATCCCACAGTAAGAATCAACGGCATGCCAGTTCTTCGGCGCCGTGAGGCCCGATACCTGGGTGTAATCATCGATGAAAGGTGGAATTTTGCATCACATATTGACACCGTATCCCAAAAGTCACTGGTCTTACTAAATAACCTCATTGGAATAGGTCACAAGCGATTCCACCTGCCACCAAACTTAATAAAACTATATCACAATAGTATTCTGACCTCCATAGTAGGATACGGATCAGGAGTCTGGGCACACAGACTCACGAGGGTCATGCCTGCCATGGCCGTAAGAAGAGTGCAGCGGAACATGCTTCTACGTTCAGCAGGGGCTTACAGAACTACACCAGGAGGAGCGCTATTAGTACTAATGGGGATTTGTCCTTTAGACATAAAAATCAGGGAGCAAGCCGCCTGGTACTGGGTGAAGAAGGAAAACAGGGATAAAATCAGGGAAATACTTGGGGTCTACGCGGGGGACAGGTATGCTATCAAAAAGAGGGGAATTGAACTTTGGCAGAATCAATGGAGTAGTGAGGATACGGGACGCAGAACTTATGAACTGCTACCAGATATCGAGGAAAGGTTAAAAATTACATTTTTCACACCCACAAGAGGAATGCTGCACTTTCTTACTGGACATGGACCATACCCATGGGAAACAGGCTACACCAGCGTGCGACTGTGGTGCTGTGCAAGGTACCCCAGAACATGTGGTGTATGAGTGCCACCTCTTCGATGATGTGGCCCATGATCTACGACAACAGCTACCAAACAAGGACACGTACCACATATTAAGAAGCGAAAGCACTTTCAACATCTTAAATACTCTCACTGATGTGATATCAAAGAAAGTAATTAAGAACTTTCTTAGGGACAACCACCAGTGAAGGACTAACACTTCCACCGAATTAGACTCGTACACCCTTCCTGTACCGCCAAGTGGGGACCTGGCCAGCCGTCATACGGCTGGAATCCGCCTTACCTTGGACTAGGAGGGAGGGGGGTACAAAACACCGGATTTGACCGCACACCAATTGTGACATGTAGTTAGATTAGATTAGATGTAGAAGATAGAATAATACCTAGAGTAGACTGCAGCGACACCAACTTAAGGCCAGCCCAGTGCCACGGGCACGCCCACTGGGATTAGCTCAGTGGGCCGTGGCCAACACCAGTAGGTTTATAGTAGCACTGGCACACCTGTAACGCTGCAGGTAGAATGTAGGCTTAGATTAAGTAGCTTAGAATCCCATAGCGGTTAGACTAGAGTAAAACTAATAGAAGTACCTGTAGTGTAGAAAAAGCTGCATTAATTGTATCATTTGTAAGACCCACTAATGTAGATAGGTAGTGGGTTATATGAATAATGTAATATGATTCTGTAACTAAAGGATCTCACATCTTTCTAGTTTACTAGCGAAAGGAGTAATGCTTCACACCTGTTAAACCCGCGTGGTAACTGGATCAAAATCTTCGTTCCATTTCGGCCCTTTCAACGGAATGAAACTCACTGCTAACGGTTTGCCACATCAAATTCGATAGCAATGCTAAAGAATTCGGTAACAATCGATCGACAGTTTTTTTAACACTAATGTAGAGGTTTTCTGTTAAAACCAACTGCGAGAAAGAAAGTACTCTGCTGTGCTGTGATAATAGTCGGGAGGGAGGGTGAAGGGGCAGGGGGGGGGGGTTAAATTTCTTCCTCGTAGCTTCAACAACGTTAGCACAACATTTAAAACATTGGGCAAGTTGCGTTACCTAAGTATGGCTGTGTGTACCCAGGTTTCAAGAAAGTAAAGTTATATAGGTCTAAAGCAAACAGTTATTAAGCTTAGCTTAAATCTAAAATTATTAGAGGAATACTTGTATGATATAATAATAGCCACCTTGAAAGACTTTTTGTTAAGTGCTAGAACATCTTACAGCGTCCAAAAATACTCACTGTAGGTTCTTGGCCTAACGTAGAGAGAAACCACTTTGTGAAGCATTTAGAGAAACTCTGATTGATGATGGTCGAAGTAGAGAGGATAAAAAATGTAGACTGACAATGGCAAAGAAAGCGTTTCTGAAGAAGAGAAAATTGTTAACATCGAGTATAGATTTAAGTGTCAGGAAGTCGTTTCTGAAAGTATTTGTATGGAGTGTAGCTATGTATGGAAGTGAAACATGGACGATAAATAGTTTGGACAAGAAGAGAATAGAAGCTTTCGAAATGTGGTGTTACAGAAAAATGTTGAAGATTTGATGGGTAGATCCCATAACTAATGAGGAGGCATTGAATAGAATTGGGGAGGAGTTTGTGGCAAACGTCACAAGAAGAAGGGACCGGTTGGTAGGACATGTTCTCAGGCTCAAGGGATCACAAATTTAGCATTGGAGGGCAGCGTGGAGGGTAAAAATCGTACAGGGAGTCCAAGAGATGAATACACTAAGCAGATTCAGAAGGATGTAGGTTGCAGTAAGTACTGGGAGATGAAGAAGCTTGCGCAGGATAGAGTATCATGGAGAGCTGCATCAAACCAGTCTCAGGACTGAAGACCACAACAACAACAACTGACGTTATTGTAGAAATTATATTTTGCACCACACCTAGCAATACGTCGCCCATGAAAACCGCAAAACGTCACTTCAAACTCTTTAATTTTATTGGACCAGTCACTTGAAGGAGAAGTTACCCCACCTCTGAAAATTACCGAGATACAGTCATTTTCGGTGATGTAATCTGAATCCAGAAAGAGTTCCTCTGAGACTGTACCCAAGGAACTGCCAATGTAAGAAATAATCTGGCGTGGTACGAAACACTATCTAGTTGTAGTATTGCAGAATAAAACTGGCAATTTACTCTAAATAATGAAAATGTGAAGTCCTTCACATGAATAGTAAAAGGAATCCACTAAGTTTCGGTTACACGATAAATCACACAAATATAAGGGCTGTAAATTCAACTAAATACTTAGGGTTTACAGTTACGAATAACTTCTTATGCAACGATCACGTAGTAATATCGTCGGTAAAACGAACCACACACTGCGATATATTGTCAGTACACTTAGATGCAACAAGTCTTCTCAGAAACTGCCTACGCTACGCTTGTACGTCCTCTTCTTGAGTACTGCTGTGTGGTGTGGGATCCACATCAGATAGGACTGACGGAGGACATCAGAAATGTTTTTGGTGCCTACTCACGTAGGGAGAAAACAGAGTTCGCGCTGATGGATTTAAATTTTCGTTACTCCCGCGCGCTGTTTGTGACTGGGATGGAAGAGACATAGCAGGAAGGTGGTACGATGAACTCTCTTCTGGGCATTGAAATGCGAAATACAGAGTAGTCGTGTGGACGTAGAAGAAACACATCTATTTACTTCCACAATATGTTTCGAATACTTGGCTTGCAGAACTCTGTTACTTCTTTTCAATGCGTAGTTTCTCTCCTCAGCAGATATGTCCTAATTTTTAATCTGCCTAGCAGATCTGCCTGGTTAGCAGTAAAGTCTATGTCAAGAACTACATCTGCGATTGTCGATTGATCTTCTTTGGAGATAAAGCTTAGAAAGCAGACTGCGAATTCTTCTCTTCTCACATCGGCGATCTCTATAGAAATGCACGAATAATTCTAAAGACGATAGTACAAAGAAAGTGTTTGTAAAAAAGATGAATATTTGGCAGTTACATGTACGTTGTCCTTGCTAGTGGTTGCAACGACTTGGATGCATCTCCACACAAATTTGGAATTTTTTGTGATGCAGAAAGTCACCCTTTAATTATCTTTGCAAAGAAAACCGCAAAAGCTCATTTTTAAGTCCCGTTCATAATATTCGAAAAGAAAATGATGTCAATTAATCCTTGCGTATTCGCAGTAATAGGATCAGCTCTTTTACTGCATGATACCCATTTGCGCTGTAGTTCTCTTATCTTTGGGAAATCGATCGTAAGCGACATCCGCAGTTTTATATGAAACATTTTTGCATTCAGCAATAGCAAAATAATTTCTAATTTTGCTCGTAGTACTGCAAATCGGGCAGCAAGAAGGATAGCTAATAAGCAACTGCATTCTATTAATTCCAGCGCAGGGATCTGAAAATTTGCACCCTTTAACAACGCACGTGTAGCATCTTACCTCTCGCTTCCTGTATTCCGAATGACGTTTCACCAGCAGTCCACAATTGGTGTTCACAGAGTATTATACAGGTCTCTTTATGGATTATGGACTGATGTTTGGAGAACTACCATGCAATTTAAATTACTAAATGTTACAAATACTACCTGTACACAGATTGAGACTATGCAATAAAATATAATTGTAGAGAATCCAACAGTGGACAAAATATATCACCGTACACAAATGTTTCCAGTTGCTTTATCGGTTCTACGCTGTCACTGCGAGAAAGGGAACGAAATCTCACGTTTTCGCTTCAGATCGTAACATTTGCTTTCTTTTATACGATTTTAAAAGGAAACCTGATTGTTTAAGAAAAGTATGTGGTAGTCCATCCGAATGTTTATTAGAGTTTCGAATAAAAATATGAAGGAAATCAGTCAAAACCTTTCAAGACTTTTGCTACCAACGTTTCCCCTTATACATTAGTATATATTTATAATATATCAAGGTTAGCAAAACTTTTCAGTGACTCAGATCGCAAGATTTTTCCGTATAGAGTTATTTAATGTTTAAATTAATCTCCCATACCTTAGAATTCTTTGCCAAAATAGGAAACGATTGCTTGAAATTATTGTATCGTGCACGTCTAGGTCTTAGGCTAAAACAGAACTTGCAAAACCGGTAAAGTATTCTCTCATGGCGTGAAGTTATCCTGGAAACATATCGAACAACCGAAGACAGCAGAAAATACCGAAAGCTTAAACAAGAGTTGTCGGAGGAGAATCTGAACTCTATGCTGTCCAAAAGCCAAGCTAGTGGTGGAGGGGCAACGCAGTATAGTCGCGCGTCTGCTTTGTGTTTTTAGACCGGGGAATACGTGTGGGGTGTGGAGGGGGGGGGGGGGGGCGCACATCAGGTGACACGTACTAATACTGTGATGTTGCATGCTGAAGCGTCATCTGCAAACTCATCGGGGTGTGATAATTTATTTAATGTGAGAAGAAAAAAGAATGTCCGTAGAAAGATTTCCAGTGGAATCACCTATCGATCTACAGTATATACTATATATCCGAATACACTCACATGCATACGACTATTGCCAGACACGTGGTCTAAGGTTAACATTTTTGACCAGTAATCAAAAGGACCTGGCTACTAGATTCGAATCCAAACATTGTTTAAATTTTGAGTAAACATGATGAGCAGTCGTTGCCAACGACTGTAAGTCACCCTCCAAATGCCAATGGCCTTGTCAAAGCGATAGAGGTGAAGACAGAGTTTCGGAGCAACTTTTTCCCCTTGGAGTAGGAAACCGTCCCGAAAAGGCTGTAAGAGGTCCATGATTAAGAAATTTGTTGCTAGCGCACTCGAGCAGATGTAATTTCGATGTATTGCTCACGCGCTGCTTGCGATATGTAAGCTATAAGAGAATCTGAGACCAAAGAGCAGTGTTGACTGCAGTAGGAACTGTGTAGCAGTAGCAGTAAGTAGTTGCTAGCGAGCTGTCGTGTTTACCGTGTTGGCGGGGCCGGTCGTGGTGGAACGATGGCGGAGCCTGAGCGTTGTAATATAAGGTAAAAGCAGCCTCGCGCATATGTGGTATTGTTATCTCAAGTCCCACGTAAATGTTTGAAAAAAATCTCTTAATAATAATCTTTCTCATAAAAAGTAACTTTTGACGACCTTTCATTTCAATTTAAAGAATTTACTAATTTCTCCAATCCATGGTCATCCCGATTATTGCAAAGAAAAATCAGTTGTTCTTTTTATACATGACAAATCTATTGGCCAACATTGCACTCGGCTGTGCCAGAAAAATTTTTATAGGAGCAGATATACAGGGCTATTACAAATGATTGAAGCGATTTCATAAATTCACTGTAGCTCCATTCATTGACATATGGTCACGACACACTACAGTACGTAGAAAAACTCATAAAGTTTTGTTCGGCTGAAGCCGCACTTCAGGTTTCTGCCGCCAGAGCGCTCGAGAGCGCAGTGAGACAAAATGGCGACAGGAGCCCAGAAAGCGTATGTCGTGCTTGAAATGCACTCACATCAGTCATAACAGTGCAACGACACTTCAGGACGAAGTTCAACAACGATCCACCAACTGCTAACTCCATCTGGCGATGGTATGCGCAGTTTAAAGCTTCTCGATGCCTCTGTAAGGGGAAATCAACGGGTCGGCCTGCAGTGAGCGAAGAAACGGTTGAACGCGTGCGGGCAAGTTTCACGAAGTCGACGAATAAAGCAAGCAGAGAGCTAAACGTACCATTGCCGACGGTTTGGAAAATCTTACGGAAAAGGGTAAAGCAGAAGCCTTACCGTTTACAATTGCTACAAGCCCTGACACCCGATGACAAAGCCAAACGCTTTGAATTTTCGGCGCGGTTGCAACAGCTCATGGAAGAGGATGCGTTCAGTGCGAAACTTGTTTTCAGTGATGAAGCAACATTTTCTCTTAATGGTGAAGTGAACAGACACAATGTGCCAGAACTGCGAGCTCGCATCAACGATGCTTTCGAACTCATTGATGGGGACATGCTGCGCCGAGTGTGGGAGGAACTTGATTATCAGCTTGATGTCTGCCGAATCACTAAAGGGGCACATATCGATCATTTGTGAATGCCTAAAAAAACTTTTTGAGTTTTTGTATGTGTGTGCAAAGCATTGTGAAAATATCTCAAATAATAAAGTTATTGTAGAGCTGTGAAATCGCTTCAATCATTTGCAATAACCCTGTATATGCGTTATCCGGGCCGGCCGCGGTGGTCTCGCGGTTCTAGGCGCTCAGTCCAGAGCCGCGTGACTGCTACGGTCGTGCCTCGGGCATGGATGTGTGTGATGTCCTTAGGTTAGTTAGGTTTAAGTAGTTCTAAGTCCTAGGGGACTGATGACCACAGATGTTAAGTCCCATAGTGCCCAGAGCCATTTGAACCATTTTTTGCGATATCCGGCGACCTAATTGAGGTAAGAATTTTCTCTTTTTTATTCAGAATGATCTTTCAGGGCCATGACGCAGCACTGCTGACGTCTAAAATTTACCAGTTTAAATTCACAGTCATTATTGAAACGTTATAAGTGAGCGACAATTTTTTTATTGAGAGATTAGTCACATTGTATTATTGGTAGGTTACGGAATTTTTCTGTTCGGAGGTTACACTGAAAGAAATAAACAATTATATTGTTTTTACTGTTGAGAGGTTACGGAATTTATTTTGTGGGGAGGTTACACTAAACGTGAATATTATTAATATTATTTTATTTTGTGGGGAGGTTACAAGGCGAAAGACTGGGCAATAATATCAACGGCGTGAGGATGCAGAAGGCAATGAAAAATACTGTATTAAAGGCAATCTGGAATGGTGCGCCACATTCGGTCAATATAATGTGCTGGTGGGAGGCAATGCCAGGGCAAAAAATGTAAATGGAAATAATATTTCAGACACCATTCACAGTTAAATAACAAAGTTCAATAAGCATTTAATTTAAAAGGTTGCTTTACACATCACTTAATATGAAAATATTTAATTCATGATTATAATTTTTTCAAAAACATACAAAATGAAATTTAGAACAAGAATCTTTAAATAGACGCCACCACAGAGAGTCATATCCCAGTGGGACCAGTCACCATTACAGAAACACCCAACGGTACCCACAGGATGGGGTAGGAGGGCAGTCACAATTAAATCACTACGGCAAACTTAAAATTCTCATCACATTTCAAATATAAACAAAGCCCTAACAATTCTTTTTTAAATTTTTGATCCAGAAAGCTAAGAAACCCAAAACTCCTATACAAGTGCAGTACAAAAGTCATAAAAAAATTTTAAAAATTGGCTTGGCATAAACAGCCAAAATCACCTAAACCTTTCTAGACTTAAGAAGGTGTTCTAATCAATTTGCCCAATATGGGGAAGCCACATACAAACTGCCTACTGCATCGTCTTTCCCTCACAGACAGATACTTACAACTGTGCGCCAAGCGGTCTCTTACTCCAGCACTATAATAATCTCAGACCACAAACACTATCTTTGGGTCTGGGTCTGGGTCTAGTTCAGCGACATGTAGCCTATCAAAGACATCCATCGTTTATAGTATACTAGTTTCATTTTAATTTATTAATATTCTTATCGTATTCTGGTGCCACATGTAGGGGTGCACCAGGAGACTTCTCAGTTTAAGGGCTATATTTTAAAGGCTTTTACGAAGTACAATGTAACCGGAAAACAAACACTAATAAAGTTGCTCAAGAGTTTGGGCTCAATCCATATTCACATGTTGGTTAGGAAATGTCAAACACGCAAAGGCTACTATGCTTATGACTTGCACTGAATTCATCCACCTTAACACAAACAAGAGCAGAATCAGTTACCGTTAACATTTGTAGTGTTTCCTAAAATGCAATAGAACAAACTCTTAGCTGTAGGTGTTACAGCCAATTTAAAACTGAGTTACACGCCGCCGAACACCATAAAAACACCATTGCCATGTTACACAAACAACAGAATTTCTCAGCAAATCCGCTGTAGTCTTGACGAGCAGCCAGATAGATTAATACATATACATTCCCCGTACTGACAGTCGACTTTGAAGTGCATGAAATCCAGAACGAAGTGTTTCGCCGATGAGGGCGACACGGTACCTGCCAAAAACTATGCAGATGACTCGGTATACGATCTCGGGGGGCTAGCCACCTAAAATCTACTCCCACAGCCACGCCACTGCGCTTGCACATTGAACTGCTGCTCGTTTCGTGGTGCCTGGTTAGGCCGACACTCCATGGCTGTCCCTTGGCCGGTCAGAACGCTGTCTGGTTACACCACCTTCCGCTTCATACGCACACACTCTAATGCCCCCGACGTGGCTCTCAGCCAAAGACAGCGACTCTCACAGAGAAACAAGATCGATAGGATACAGCACGGCTCACACACAAATTATATCCATAGGACATGTGACTTGTTACTCAAAACTGATCTCCACTTTGGAAAGAGTGTCCAGAATAGTCATCCATTCGGATATAAGTCGAGGCACCAATTAGAAAAGGATTGAATGACTAACGAAAACAACCTTTGGTGAAATTAAAAGCAAGGATGTCAGCATTAAGAGTGCTATGACAATTCGACTGTTAGGCCAAGAGGAGAGAGTGGAAGAAGTACACTGAAGTGATAGTGCTTCTCTCATGACGTGTTTGCAACAAGTGGGAATCGATATACCGTAAGAGAAAAACTAAGACTCACTACAGAGGAATTACCCGAAAGGGACGGTACTAGGTAGATGTGACAGGCATGTACAGACGACCAAATGATTCCAGTTTCAGAAAAATTGCTAGATTTATTCAAGAGAAAGAGCCCAACAAATTGAGCAAGTAAATGACACGTTGGTCCAACTTTAGCCCTAAAGCAAGCAATTATTCTGCTTGGCACTGATTGACAGAGTTGTTGGACGTCCTTCTGACGGACATCACAAGCCATATTCTGTGCCAAATTCTGACCGATTGACGTGTCAGATCGTCAAAATCCCGAGCAGGTTGGAGGGCCCCGTCCATAATGCTCCAAGCGTTCTCAGTTGGATAAAGAACCGACGGCCTTGCTGGCAAAGGTAGGGTTTGGTAAGCATGAAGACAAACCGTAGAAACTCTTGCAGTATGCAGGCGGGCATTATCTTGCTCAAATGTAAGCGCTGAATGGCCTGCTGTGAAGGGCTACGATACGTGGCGTATGATATTTTTGACTTACCGCTATGACGTAAGGGTGTTTCAGAAGACAACCAAAGGGGTCCTGCTATGAAAAGAAATGGGCATCCCCGATGATTACTCTCGGTTGTCGGGGCGGGTTGGTATCCCACTGCTGGCTGCAACGCCTCCAGACACATCTTCGGCCTGGAAATTCATTGATTGGAGATTGATAGTCTTCCTTGTTGAATCCTGCTTTGAAGTGATCCCCGTTGACTGTAGATTAAAACTGAAGAAATTACAAAAAGGTGGGAATTTAAGGAGATGGGACCTGGATAAACAGACTAAACCAGAGGTTGTACAGGGTTTTAGGGAGAGCATAAGGGAACAATTGACAGGAATGGGGGAAAGAAATACAGTGGAAGAAGAATGGGTAGCTTTGAGATATGAAGTAGTGAAGGCAGCAGAGGACCAAGTAGGTAAAAAGACGAGGATTAGTAGAAATCCTTGGGTAACAGAAGAAATATTGAATTTAATTGATGAAAGGAGAAAATATAAAAATGCAGTAAATGAAACAGGCAAAAAGGAATACAAACGTCTCAAAAATGAGATCGACAGGAAGTTCAAAATGGCTAAGCAGGAATGGCTACAGGACAAATATAAGGATGTAGAGGCTTATCTCACGAGCGGTAAGATAGATACTGCCTACAGCAAAATTAAAGAGACCTTTGGTGAAAAGAGGTATGAATATCAAGAGCTCAGATGGAAACCCAGTTCTAAGCAAAGAGGGGAAAGCAGAAAGGTGGAGGGAGTATATAGAGGGTCTATACAAGGGCGATGTACTTGAGGACAATATTATGGAAATGGAAGAGGATGTAGATGAAGATGAAATGGGAGATACGATACTGCGTGAAGAGTTTGACAGAGCACTGAAAGACCTGAGTCGGAACAAGGCTCCGGGAGTAGACAACATTCCATTAGTACTACTGACAGCCTTGGGAGAGCCAGTCCTGACAAAACTCTACCACCTGGTGAGCAAGATGTATGAGACAGGCGAAGTACCCTCAGACTTCAAGAAGAATATAATAATTCCAATCCCAAAGAAAGCAGGTGCTGACGGATGTGAAAATTACCGAACTATCAGTTTAATAAGTCACGGATGCAAAATACTAACGCGAATTCTTTACACATGAATGGAAAAACTGGTAGAAGCCGACCTCGGGAAAAATCAGTTTGGATTCCGCAGAATATTGGAACACGTGAGGCAATACTGACCCTACGACTTATCTTAGAAGCTAGATTAAGGAAAGGCAAACCTACGTTTCTAGCATTTGTAGACTTAGAGAATGCTTTTGACAATGTTTACTGGAATAGTCACTTTCAAATTCTGAAGATGGCAGGGGTAAAATACAGGGGGTGAAGGGCTATTTACAATTTGTACAGAAACGCAGTTGCAAGAGTCGAGGGACATGAAAGGGAAGCAGCGGTTGGGAAGGGAGTGAGACAAGGTTGTAGCCTCTCCCCAATGTTATTCACTCTGTATATTGAGCAAGCAGTGAAGGAAACAAAAGAAAAATTCGGAGTAGGTATTAAAATCCATGGAGAAGAAATAAAAACTTCGAGGTTTGCCGATGACATTGTAATTCTGCCAGACACAGCAAAGGACTTGCAAGAGCAGTTGAACGGAATGGACAGTGTCTTGAATGGAGGATATAAGATGAACATCAACAGAAGCAAATCGAGGATAATGGAATGTAGTCGAATTAAAACGAATGATGCCGAGGGAATTAGATTAGGAAATGAGACACTTAAAGTAGTAAAGCAGTTTTGCTATTTTGGGAGCAAAATAACTGATGATGGCCGAAGTAGAGAGGATATAAAATGTAGAGTGGCAATGGCAAGGAAAGCGTTTCTGAAGAAGAGAAATTTGTTAACATCGAGTATAGATTTAAGTGTCAGGAAGTCGTTTCTGAAAGTATTTGTATGGAGTGTAGCCATGTATGGAAGTAAAACATGGACGATAACTAGTTTGGACAAGAAGAAAACAGAAGCTTACGAAATGTGGTGCTACAGAACAATGCTGAAGATTAGATGGATAGATCATATAACTAATGAGGAGGTACTGAATAGAATTGGGGAGAAGAGCAGTTTGTGGCACAACTTGACTAGAAGAAGGGATCGGTTGGTAGGACATGTTCTAGGGCATCAAGGGATCACCAATTTAGTATTGGAGGGCAGCGGTGAGGGTAAAAAAGTTATACGACAGGGACACAGGGATGTAGTCCTTCGCTCCCCCCCCCCACCCCCCACCCCCAAACAGGTAATGAGTGCAGGATGTGAACTGTAGTAAACCAACGAAAGACGAATGTAATGAGGAGTAGCAGAAATTAGATAAGCGATAAAGTTAACATCAAGACTGGTGAGTACGAAGTAGACGATGGTAAGGAAATCTGTCACCTGTAAAGCAAAATGACGCATTACGGTCGAAGCAGGCGACGAAGCGCTTGCTATGTGGTGCTATATAATGATGTTAGGTGGACTGGTACGATAAGCGATGAGGAGGTTCTCCTGTGAACTGCCGAACAAAGGAACCGTAAGGCTTAAAACTGTGGAGGAAGACAGAGATTGGAATACATCAAGCAAATAAGTAAGTGAGGACAGAGTTAAAATGGGTGGTGTAAGAGTAAAATTCGTTGTGGGCCACGACGAACCAGTCGGGTGACTGCTGACAGCATAAAAAAATTGTGTGAAAGTGAGTGCGAGAAAGGGGGGGATTGGGGGGGGGGGAAGTGGTATAGATTCACTGGATTCAGAAATACTTCATTCACAGCCCCTCTGTACTCCGGTTCATACACAGTGATAACCTTATAGGTCTAAACGTACTTTATTATTGTCGTCTGCAGAAAGTCCTTTCTTTCATAAAAGGTGAATCTCATTCCAATATTTATGTAATGCCCCTTCTTCCTGCCATTTCTTCCTTGCTAAAGTCGCCGGCCGGAGTGGCCGAGCGGTTAAAGGCGCTACAGTCTGGAACCGCACGACCGGTACGGTCGCAGGTTCGAATCCTGCCTCGGGCGTGGATGTGTGTGATGTCCTTAGGTTAGTTAGGTTTAAGTTGTTCTAAGTTCTAGGGGACTTATGACCACAGCAGTTGAGTCCCATAGTGCTCAGAGCCATTTGAACCATTTGAACCTTGCTAAAGTGAAAACTTTTCGCTGTCCTCAGCCAGATACTAACTTCTGCCCGTACTAAATTTTATGTCATGACAATGAGTATTTATGTGATGAAAATGTGAGGCGCTTTTCCTAAGAGTATGGAACATTCGGCGTGTATCCGATAATTACCTTTGTCAAGTGTGGGGAGAAGCTTTAATATTTTGTTGCGCACTATGTTTTTGTAATATTTTATAATGTTTCTCCTTGCATTACAACTGAATAATATCCTGCCCTTTCCCTGTATTTAGGTCTATTTTCTTGTCCACGCTATTCCCTGTTATTATTACAGCTATAATATTACAAACTCATACTTCTTTGCCTATTTATACGCCAGTTTAACACTTACATTATGAGGTGTGCCTCTTTCTGAAATGTATATCCTTGAGCGTGTCATATTGCTCGATTTTAGAATAATGGAAACGGCGAACAAATGAAAGAAATCGTAGCAAAAATTAGCAACGACTATTGTTCTCTTCTCCTCCAAAATCACAGTACACACCTGACTTCTACCGCCAAGGCACGTTCACCCCTTATACAGCGTCTCTCCCCTAAGAGTCGTCAGGTGCATTTTCTCTGGTATTTCGGCAGACTTCTCTACTTCTGTGTTTGAATAGTGTAACTGAGTCAGCCCTAAACTAACATCAATCATCACGGCTCTCATGCGATGCCCAGTGTAGGCGAAAATCGTCTCTCTGTTTCAAGTTACAAACAAGATAATTTTTAAGCAACATTTTACTTGCCCATGCGATAGAGTGATCCCTCATTAGTCTAGTACGATATTCGCGTGAGCGGCATGTACCAAGAGGGACAGTGAAACTCGAAGTTGAATCAATACTTCACCAGCGACAGAGCTGCGTTTCTGCATGGCGGTAGCAATCAGTGCGGGTCGGGGCGGTGCTGTCGATTCTGGAGTACTGTTTCAGTGTCCTTGTTAATACATAACAATGAAACAAATATCGTACTGGACACATTCATGGTCGCTCTATTGAGTAGACGTGTAAGGTTCCTCTTCCAAATCTTTTTTTTTTTCGTTTTCTTTTTTTTTAACAGGGAACAAACATACGTTTTTCGTCGACACTGGACGTCACGTGAAAGACGTGATGAGCACTATTTTCTTGAGCTGACTCTAGCTGCACTCTGTATAAGCTTAATGCAGCTATCGCCAGAACCGTTAGAGAAAAAGCGGGTGACGCTCTTGCGAGAGACACCAGGTATAGCGGCAGGCAGTCTCTACTTCTGTTGGAGAACATAGAACTGACGATGCTGCTTGTACACCCTCTAGTCAGCGGGCTTGTACAGTGGGTTTTGTAGAGGCACAGACCTCTGCAGTTGGCCAGCCTGCCTTTTCATCCTAATTAGCACTGCAGAGGACCTATTGTTACATTAAAGTTACACAAAGCCTTCGAACATTCGAGCAAAAAATTAAATGTTGAGTTTTTGGAAGCGGAGCTCTTCATTTGTGTACTCTTCAAAAAAAGACTTTTTGAAACGGATAAAAGCTGACATCATCGTGCAAGGAAGTGTATTTGCTTTTTCTACTGCTGCACTGTGAATGTATTATTTAGTACAATTAAGTACAATTTAAATTAAAATGCATCTACAAATACCCTTCACTCCCGAAAAAGTCTCAATATTGACTGTTTGTTTCTGAATTAAATTCATTTACAACACTACTGAGACAAAGTGAACATGCAGTAGCAGAACGGGAAATTATTCTGATGGATGTTGACTCAGTAGATAGACACCTCAAATATAAGAACACTGAACTTATGAGGATCGGGTAACCACATGCTAAAGACCGAACAGCTGTTAAATTAAGAATATCACTTGACCACATGGACGCTACTTCAAAAGGGAAGAATATGTTATTAAAATTTACCTATGAAATGAGAAAGAACGCGGGAGAAATGACAAACGTAAGTTACTGTGATGCTCATCGGATTGTTGTATTCGAGTCAGATGTTTGCTACGCATACGATCAAACGTTATCATTACCTTCCTTTCAGTATTTTTTTAATATTGTTGTAGAACACGACAGAAAATAGCAAAGTGTTGTAAACGATTTTTAGTTGTAAAGCTATTATAATTGTCAACGACTCATTCGCTAGCAAACTGCTGAATGATTATAATTTAATAAAGCAACTCATCACCAAGCAATATCTGTATGATATGATGACTATAGAAAACTTCCCTTGAAATTCCTCGGCTATTAGAAACTTATAGCTTTCATTGTGAACAGTGCACCTATTTGCGGACTGTAAAATTATTTTTGGAATTGTAATGAAGTGGCTTGTGTCAGTGATGAAATCAACATAAACTTCAATTAAAAAGTTGCAGAATCTCTTCTAACACTGCAAAAACAACTCTCTGCTTCTACCACTGAGGGTAATACTGGAATGAAGCTATTTTTGATATTATCGGGTTTACTCTAACATTACAAAAAGTAGCTTTGTTTGGCTTGGTAGCTGCGAAGGAGTATACCAGAAACAATTTCAAAAGTTGTTGATTGTACCACCATCAGTCCTAACCTTGTTCTGTCAGCTGGCGTGTCTTTCACCTCTGAGTTGACTGAGTGAAAAATTTTAAAGTGGTGTCGAAGTTGCGACTTAATATTTACTCTCTACATGATTTCTTCAGTCATTTCTGGGATCGAAGGACGGCAAAGCGGCACAACGTCCAACTAAACATTGTCCTGTAGAGCAGTGTAGTATTAAATCTACATTCCAAATTGGAAACTAACTTGTCACTAATTTTCCTTTTTCTTTTTTCAGTCCCACCCATTTAAAAAACGATCTAGTCTCATGAGCAGTCTCTTCGAACAGTTTATCCGCCGTTCATGAGACAGACTGTCGATAAAATTAATTCATTCTAGACATTCCCTTTCTGCAGAAGCAACTAAAATGAGCGTTATAGATTAACGTATTGCAAATGAATACGCTCTGATGTCGAAGAACATCACTCAAGCTATTTTTGTATTCAGTGTACTGTAAATGTATGGGGACTGTTTACTATAAAAACATATGGTGTTGCAAATTCATCAAAAGGATTCCAAAAAGCCGTCATTGACAATTTCCCGGAGCCATTAAACGCAAACATTTACCTTTCTTGTTCTTTATTTGAATTTTATATTATCAAATGGAAGTGTTATTTAATAAATAATGAATCTTAATTTTTTAAACAATATGTTTTCACCCGTAACTACCAATTATATGAACATGTGAGTATTCCAACAAAATAAAATGTGGTACAAAAATATGGAATATAACATTAAAAAATCTAAATACTTTTTGTTTCTAGAATTGAACAATATTAACAATAAATATTTTTTCCTTTAACAATAAAACATTTCATACTTCTGTACAAAGTTTTTATCTATTTTCATGTGATTAGCAATTTAAAATAAAATGTCTAACATTAATTGAAGACTTGCTGCGCTACCCAGTTTCGCTCAGGTAGTTGATACGAGACTGTGTGGTAGCTGGAATAAAAGGATAAAATTTAAAGTATAAGAGTTAAAAATAATTTATTTAAAATATTTTATAACTATTTACGATACTTGTTAAAGTGGAACAGCTAAAAAGATTTATTGAAAATGTGTTCTAACTATTCCCAATACTTTTTTTATGAACAATATTTTTCATTCTGTTATCTGGGGTCTATATGTACAGATTTTTCGAATTTCCTACTAGAGAGGTAGCTAGATATAACTGACCATGGGAGAAGCAGAAGTCTTTGAGGTTGATGCCACAATATTTTAAAGTTTGTGCTAGCGCTTTGTTAATCGCAAAATGGTAGGATAATGTGATTGTAAATTGTAGTCTTCTAAATTGAAATCGCAGTTCAGGAGCGATCAGTGGTATTCTGTGGATAAATGGTATGTGACCTTGGTACTTTCCAGTCATAATTTCGGCTTCTATGATATTATTCGATAGCTGTTTGACGATCATCCTTGTTCCGTTAAATAGTTTTAGTGAGTTGACATTTCTGAGTGGTACGATCGGAAATACAATTTGAAGTCGAAGGTAGTGTAACGGCATTCCTGATACTTGCAAAGAGTTTAGAAATTTGCAGGGAAAATCGCACTTACTTCGGCGTTTGCAATCGTGTGCACTGATTTGTATATTCTTTCTTCACCAGGAAATTTCTTTTGAATATTAAAACTGATATCGTCTATAACATTATTTTTAGTTGCCAAAATTGCCCTTTCAAACAGCCAGTCCAGATTGGTATAGTTGTAAACAACGTTTGGATAAAGTTGGTCGATGAATTCGTTTTCAGCAGTGGTTATGTTGCAGAAATCACTGTTGATTTTACTGTGGCCGGTTGTCTGGCCAGTAGGATATGTGCCTTCATTTATTTGTAAACGCTGTTGAGCAAAATGTGATTTTGTTTCATCTGTCGAAACTAAAACTCTCATATTTTTTATTTGACACAGTATTTGTATGTGTGGCCAGAGATGTAATTCCTTAAAGCATACCTTGGTCTCATCTACTGTGTGTTGACTTCGGGATAGCTGGAAGTGTTTATCGTAAATCTGAGAGTATGAGTAAAACTCCTCACATCACCTCACAACTTCCTCACAAGTCTTGTAATGTTCTGTCCCTGGCTTCGAGTGATTTTCTATGTGTCATTTTGCATTAGTCCCAGAAGATAATTTTAGCTTGCTTTAGAAGCTCATCCCGTCCAGATCCTCATGAGATGTAGCGGGCATTGCTCATCGGCTATATTCAACGGTAGTTGTAGGGTGGAATGGGCAATTCGTCCTCCTTCCACAAGTGTGGCGATGCATTTTCGGATGATGCCCGTGCAAGTGCGATGTGTTGTTTAGTACGTATTTTCGCCAGCAGTAGATGTATTAGAAACGTTTTCCTGGTGAAGCCTGGTGCGCCGAAGTAAATAATTCCGCCAATATTGTTGTCGATTCGGTCCCTGATAATGCTGTAAATTTCCTTTTGATTGTCACTGAGGAGTGTCTTGTCATGAGTAATGTATCGAAGTAGTTCTTTGATGACGTAGCTTCCTTCCATTATAATTTCGAAGTACAGCACACTGATACCATATTTTCTTGGTGCTTGCATCCCAAGTTGTACTGTCTGCCTGTTTACTGCTAAACATTTATCTTCCAGGCGTATGAGTGTTTCCTTCATGTCCTCGTTGAATTCGATGGCCAGTTCGAGATGAGATTGCCGGACAGTATGCCATCATTCATACTCTTTTTGCAGGAGTCCCATAGCTGCTTTGGATTCGACATGTTGTTTGAATTATGGCGAATAAGTCTCTGTTCAACTGAGGCTGCGAATGAGGCTTCTTGTAATGTTAATTCCCAGTGGTTTTCGTTTCCTTGTAGTCTTAAGCGTTGGCATGCTTCTTTGTACGTCTGGTACAGATCTGTGAAATTTGTTGGTCCCCGAATTCGCGTAGCAACACCCGGAGATAAAAACATTCGGTGTTGTTCGGATGTACAGTGTATACTTGGCCTAGTGCTCCAGTTTTCATGTTTCATGGGTGATCTTTTGCTGGAATCCCTTGTTTTCGTCGTGTGATACACGTCTGATAGGTAAGGACATCGGCATATAGTAATGTTTTCGCGAATGGATCCGTTTCACACATTTTGTTGTCTTGCGTTTTTTTCTGGCTGTGTCTTGTGAAGTAAACTGTGTGTCCATTCTCCAAATGTACTATTAGATGTTGCACAGCTGGTTCGCGCTCGTTTGTGGAAAAACCGAAAATCCTCCACACTGCTTCGTTATTGAATGTATCATCGCTGTCTTTATCTATTTGAAATATTGCCATGTGACTGCATTTGTTCACAAACTTATAGACATATTCGATGGATTTCAAAGATTTGCAGATTCCACGATTATGTGCGCTTAGAACATTTTGGAAAGTAGTGTATTATACGGTACTAACCACTGATTATCCATTTCCAGTTCGTTGGTGCCTCGTGTTCGTATTCTTGTTGTGCAGCCACCGTTTATGGGTAATCGTTTTCTGTATTGGGATAGCCATCAACTCTGGTTTGTGTGTCGTCCAAGTATGGTTTCTGAATGTTTTTTTGTACATTTTCCCTCACTCATTCGCTGCGAATTGGGGTTTAATGGCCCGCATGGTCCATGAATCATATCTTTCCCCACGATATTGTACAGTTACGGATCTTCCTGTGGATTGGGTAATTCAGCCTGTATGATTCTGTCGATATCCGTGGGATTAATTCTGTCGTGTAGCCATATGAGATTGTCTGAGTGAGCCAGTCCTCGTTTGCGCCATTCGATTGTGTACATCCAGTATCTAATGCTTCGATGCATGGGGGCTTGTCGGAATCATAGTTTTTCTTTGATTCATGGCCAGGACGAGTTGCATGCGAATGCTAAGAAGAGGTCAGGTCGTCCATATTTTCTTATGTAGATCATGGCATCTTGTGTGTATTCGTGGATGTGTCTCGGACTTCCTATGTTTCATGAGGGTAAGATTACCAATGCTCCAGTGTCGACAGTTTTCCGTCATTTGTGATTGCACCGGAAGGTGGATGTATTCTTTCGTGTAGTTTCTTCTGATTCAGTCTAATGTAAAGCATCCGTTCCGCTTCTGTTTTTGCATACATATCTACCAGGAACTGTTGGAATTTACGGCGAGTGTTGAGAATGTGATTGTTTATTGTCACTGACTATTAAGCTTCATAGAACGCCTTGGTGGTGACTTTTTTGTTTGTTTCTACGCCTGATTCAGGTTGGATTCGTTTCGCATTAAAATGATATCCGTCTCACCGTGCAGAAATATTAATGGATGTTGGAGAGCATTATACGAACGGTGTATCTCTGCAATGCATTGTAGTCCTCCTCTTCTTCGTTAAACAGTTATGGCACAGCTCGTGTTTTCAATATCTATCGTCTATCTGAGGTGCATTAAATCGACGTGCGTTCTCTCCAGGTGATCTTTTTCGTCTCAAATTACAACTCTATCGTCATCACAAATCATTCGGTCTGGAGCTGTCTTGAATACGTATGTGGACCAGTTGATTGGATTTGTGTACGATCTTCTGTATCTCGTCTCTATATTTAGTAATTCAAATCGTGACTGGACTATTTTCAGCTATACATTATACATAAAACACTGCAATAGAGTTCAGAGGTGTAGTTCACATCTGCCGGGACGTAAATAACGGTTGAATCATTCGAACTTTGAGTCCATAATATTTTTGCATCATTGAACAATTTCTGTTTCATCATTTCCGATGACATATATTTGCAGAAATTTGTGGTCCTTTTGGGTAGTGGTAGTAATGATCCCATGTTGTGATTGATTTGTCGGTGGATGCAGAAAACATAAATGATTCATCTCTATTAGTGACAATCGAAAGAAGCCATTTGGAAGCAGGTGTTGTATGGTTTTATATTTTGGGGAAAGTCTTTCAATCCTGGAGTTTCCCCGGTTATGCACGGTACAAATACGTGCGAATGTGCTTCCAATAGGGGTAATCGAATTTTTCCATTCATGCAGCAGACTCCTGGTGTTCCTCTATTGAATTTTTCCGCGCGGCAAAACTGGCAGAGGTTTCCGTTTTTCTGATTACGACTTGTTTGTGATTGTTACATTCTTTCGTCGGGTTTAGACGGAAGCTTCATTTGTTGGATTGTACTGTTTACTTGTCCTCGTTCTCGCTTCTCGTACGGCGATATTTTCGTGGCTGGCTTCAGTTCGCAGTCTTTTATTATAAGATTGTGTCGCAATTCTGATTCTTTAATCCATCCATTTGGTTCTTTTTCGGTTTGTCTGCTCCTCACGTTGCTCGTTGTCGTTCGTTGAGAACTTAAACGTGCTTCGCGCTCTTCGTCTGTTTCGTTTTTTCGTTGTTCTTTTTGTTTTTGCCGTTTTGCTTCAGAACTGGCAAGAATTCCTCCTCTTTTAAGTTTGAGCACTTTCTAAATACAAATCAAATCAAATTGTTGCTAACAAATACACTAAGTACACTTTACAAATTTTTCACATTTTACTTTCGATTTATTTTCAGTCATTGTATAACTGTGGCTACTCAAACTTGATTGTTTGTCTTTATTCACACACTGCACTAGTTTGTCGGGTCCTCCCTTCGACACTGAGAAGAGACTGGCGTTCGAACCCATGACAGGTCTTGCTTTATATACCCCTAGCACTCCGTCGTCAGGACATGAGTGGCCTACCGGGACCATCCACCCGCCGTGTCATCCTCAGTGCAGGATGCGGATAGGAGTGGCGTGGGGTCAGCACACCGCTCTCCCGGTCGTTATGATGGTATTCTCGACCGAATCCGCTACTATTCGATCGAGTAGCTCCTCAATTGGCATCACGAGGCTGAGTGCACCCCGAAAAATGGTAACAGTGCATGGCGGCCCGGATTGTCACCTATCCAAGTGCCGACCTCGCCCGACAGCGCTTCCGTGATCTCACGGGAACTGTTGTATCCACTGCGGCAAGGCCGTTGACTTTATATACTCCTACCAATGGCGAATTCCATAAAATACCACAAAGGCTTCGAATAGTCCACAACGTTTCACAACATTCCACAACATTCGAGAGTGTTCTGGAATGCTCCACAATAATCTGGAATGTTCTGGGATGTTCCCGAACATTTTGGAATCTTCCCACTCTGCAGCGGAGTGTAAAGTTTGGAAGGTAGGAGACGAGATACTGGCAGAAGTAAAGCTGTGAGTACCGGCCGTGAGTCGTGCTTCGGTAGCTCAGGTGGCAGAGCACTTGCCCGCGAAAGGCAAAGGTCCCGAGTACGAGTCTCGGTCGGGCACACAGTTTTAATCTGCCAGGAATTTTCATATCAGCGCACACTCCGCTGCAGAGTGAACATCTCATTCTGGAAACATCCCCCCGGCTGTGGCTAAGCCATGTCTCCGCTATATCCTTTCTTTCAGGAGTGCTAGTTCTGCAAGGTTCGCAGGAGAGCTTCTGTAAAGTTTGGAAGGTAGGAGACGAGATACTGGCTGAAGTAAAGCTGTGAGTACCGGGTGTGAGTCGTGCTTCGGTAGCTCAAATGGTGGAGCACTTGCCCGCGAAAGGCAAAGGTCCCGAGTTCGAGTCTCGGTCGGGCATACAGTTTTAATCTGCCAGGAAGTTTCATATCAGCGCACACTCCGCTGCAGAGTGAAAATCTCATTCTGGAAACATCCCCCCGGCTGTGGCTAAGCCATGTCTCCGCTATATCCTTTCTTTCCGGAGTGCTAGTTCTGCAAGGTTCACAGGAGAGCTTCTGTAAAGTTTGGAAGGTAGGAGACGAGATACTGGCAGAAGTAAAGCTGTGAGTACCGGGCGTGAGTCGTGCTTCGGTAGCTCAGATGGTAGAGCACTTGCCCGCGAAAGGCAAAGGTCCCGACTTCGAGTCTCAGTCGGGCACACAGTTTTAATCTGCCAGGAAGTTTCATATCAGCGCACACTCCGCTGCAGAGTGAAAATCTCATTCAGGTCTGAAGAATGCTTGAAATGTTTTGTGCTTAATTTCGCCCTAGAACCTTCAGTTGTGATTTTTTCTGTAATTGAAATCGAGAGGATCAGTCCATAAAGTTCTTGTGAGAGCAGCAAACGGGATAGTTTACCGTCGTGACTGCAGGAACAGTATGCAAACGTTACTAAACAAGCCTTTCTCATTGCTGTGTAGCGGGGACAGCCTTTTACTAGCTATCGTAGATATGTAGGCTTCTAGTGTGTTCAGCACGCTTCAAAGAAAGCAGCGGTGAGCCAGACATTAGCGAGTGATGAACGAAGGCCGACACAAACATTTAGACGACGTTAGAAGGTATTTAATGTTTGTTCAATGATATAACAGCCAGTAGGATCATTCAATAGACCTCGCTAGCACGAACTGAATAATTATGAGGCGTAGTGGTAAGTGCGCCCCATGTCTCAAGTACAGATTAGTGATTGGGGGGCAACGCGGAGACATACCTGTCGTGCAGTGATAACTGCCTTCAGGCTTCACGTAATGGTTAGCGAGTGATATGCGGTGACATATATCTATCAATATGAGTCTGTGCAGTGTGGTTATCTCTCCATAATGGCCTCTACAGGGGAGTGCAGTAATGCCGAGGCTTCTAGTGCTGCACCCTCGCTACCAATGGATAAGGGGCGGATTCCGAACGTCAGCATGTAGCAGTGGCATTCGGGTGGAGCTTATTGGTAACTATACTGTGGAGCACTTTATTAGCAGTGGTTGACGTAGGCTACGTCTACTTCATCGCCAGCTGAGTGAACATGCACACCAGTATCTCGCATCAGAGCCTTTATCTGTATCTCATCATGACATTTTGACACATTGACATCATTTACTGTCACAAAACGTTTTTGTTGAACTTATTATACCTTCCATCTCTGCCAACGCGAAAAACGTGGAGAAACATCGCTTTTGGTGGTCTGTTCTAAATTATAGATCGTCCTATAACTGGCTGGCTAAAAATCAGTTCGAAAGTCGGAGGAAAGCGTACCATCTGAAAGAAGCATGCCTAGTAAAAAAAGCTTCTGGATGATGACAGCTTCACAACCTAATATATACGATCAATGTATTCCAGATTTGATCAAATTATTTCGACCACTCATAATTCTGTTCGATGTTTTTTCTGGTGAGAAACAAAAGATACTGTGCAACTTGATTATAAAGAAAAGTTATTTACCCCTCATAGGTAATAACTCTTACATTTTTTAGTGATGATACACTACATTTCTCAAAAAGGGTCACCAGTTGTAGAAGAATACCCTCACGTTAGCGAAAACCCTCTGCCAACCAGATTAATAACATGTTGTTACACTTATGGAAAGAAATACGACGGTAGCCGTGCATGACAAAGACTGGAAAGTACTTGGTAGATTACCAGAGATACGTGGCAGTAAATGTCTATGCTTAGGTCACGCAGTTCCCGTAAATTATAGGTCACTGGACAGTGTTCGCATGCGCTCACCCAACAGTGTATCTGATACGTTGCATTGGGTTCGAAGCAGGCAAATTTTGTTGGCAAGACATCAATGTGGGTTACAAATAATGCTGCTCAAATCACTCTAGAATGATTTTCACCTTGAGATGGTTACAGTTATCCTGCTGGAAGAAGCCATGGCGGATGAATGGATGAAAGTGCTCCGCAGTAGCGTTCACCTATACCACGGCTGTCATGCTGATTTTTATTACTACCACAGGTCCCTAGAAAGAACAGCCCCAGGTGAATATCCCCCACAGCGTAATACTGCCTGCGTCCATGGCGCTATGCGTGTTTCGAGCGGTCGTTCGTCTGAATTACGTCGTATTTGGGCACGATCATCTGGATAGTGTAACAAGAAACGTGATTCATTTGATCAGACATCACGGTTCCACTGACCCACGGTCATTCTCAATGATCCTGTTAAACAACAGTTACGTCAAAACTTGAACCAAAATAGCCGATAGAGACATACATTCTACACACCTATTCTCAACGATACCGACGTAACATTAAGTGCAAAAGAAGAGGCACTACTGTTACAGAGCATTAAAACACAACGTTCAGGCCCCACTGGATCAAAAGAGCCGAGAAATAATCATCACTAGCGCCACAGAGCTTTCAACCACTGCCTTTAAGAAGCAAAATGACAGAATAGCAACGTGCCACAAAATCAATGGAATTATGTAAAGGAAACTGCAAAACTGTTCCCAGCAATCAAGAAAGGAGAAGGAACATTCACTCGTACCATTAAGACTAAATTAAATACGATTAACGCAATAGTTGTAAGAGCTGACAAGGGCAGCACATCTATTCTAATGAACAGAGCAACAACTTTTAGCTTTCTTCCAGGGGAACAACATGACAGGGATACCTAAAAATCCAATAGCCAAAATAGAAAACAGATTAAACACTTCTCAAATAACATACACTTCCTACTCATCATCCAAGAAGCAAAAACTTTGTATCAATGAGACCACAAGCACCTACATAACGATGAAAGACAGGGACCCCCATCAGGCCTATAATGAATTGTAGGAACAGTCTATAACGCCTATACAGTACATCAGCACCTAAATATGGCACTAACACTCAATAAGTGTTACGCTCTGGGAGGAATTTTGAAGTTTGAACGTGAGTTAACCTAATGGACAGAGGGTATCGAACATGAATTTCGTTACTATTTCAATTAGTAGAAAACTGAATGACTTTAATTTTGTAAGTAATGAAAGTAGTAAAAGTTTTTCATGAATGAAATAATGAGAGGTCGCCAGCCTAATTAGGCATAATAATTTGGAACATTAATCTCAAAGAATTTAAAAATAATTTAGCGAAAGGGGATTTCATTCTTTCTATCTTGGTAAAGTGCGTTGAACACATATAAATACCAGACGAACTGACCAGTGGTAAGCAGTAATTATAATTTGCATAAATTGGCAATCACAGAAAGATAATTAGCACTTTCCTCCTATTGATAATAACCACCACCTCATCTATTAACCAATTTAGAACCAAAAGGTTATCAAAGACCTCATGAGACTAAATGAAGTACGACAAAAGTCCTGGTCTAACTAACCCACACACCACAAATGCACACAAATAGCGCTGTACGAACACTTTTCTACCCTCTCTCATTTATGAAGTACTTCAGATTTCTTTAGCAAAACAATCTTCAGTTTAACTTTCTCATAACAGAGAAGAATATAGTGGGCACCCATAAATAGTCACTTCCTTTATAAGCAAACTATGCACACATTTCATAAACAATTTGCATCACACTAACAATGATTTCAACCCTATTTGAAATTATTTATCTTTCAATGCTTTATAGAAATTTACACTAACAATATTCTCTATTAACTCCAGAAATAAGTTCAAGGTAAAGTGAAATTTCAAGTAGGTCCAAAATTGTGTGTCTCTTTCATTACTTACGAAGCAAGTGAATTTAACTAACAACATTTATGCCCCTTTAGCACTAAAACTTCGGCACATTCAAAGTAGAAACAATTCAAAGCAAAATAAAGTTTTCTTAAGTTCCAAATTACGTGCCTCTTACTTTACCTGTGAAATAGGTAATTTAACTAGCGACATTTATATGCTGTAACACTGAAACTTAGGTACATTCAAATACAAACAAGTTAGTGTTTCTTCATAAACAGGATAGTCGGTTTTTAGCACGTTCATGATAGGACCCTGCTTGGTTTCATGAACAAGACATTTTCAAAGTTCAAACACGAATTTTTATCACAGAAATTATTATTAAAAAACACTCACACACAATCATGCTGGTTCATACTGGTACACATACCTGATTTCCAAAGTTGGTGAAGCAGTAGCGCAATAGAGGTGGCAAGCACTTGGCGGCTATCTGGTTTCACCTCTGGCGGTTTGATTTTCTATTCAAATCTTCTTGGCGGTTAATTAAACATTTCAGAGCCATTCCAAACTGCGAGAGCACCATTGTACAGCCGAAACCACATCCGAGGCCATTCCATCATAAATCAGTTCCTGAATGCCTCACTTGGCACCCGCAGTGTTGACTGTTAAACTGATGGCCACTGACTGCTTAATGTGCTCTCTCTCTTGCCGCTCAGACTGACCCCCAAAATCCACCTTTTATCGCTTGCCAAGCCCCTACACTTTATTCATTATATAATCCAACTTCCCTAAGTATGAACCAGTATTCAAAGTACAATTTCTCTTTTATGAGCATACATATTTTATAAAGTTTCATTATTTTTGTACACTGTTATGGTTTTTCAAAATACCCATCACAAACTTTAATTTCTCTCTGGCAATTCATAGACATTAATCAGTAAAGATCAAACGTTTCATAGTTACATACATAAAATTACACAGTATAAATTATTTATAATCGATCTCAGTGTTACAAGTCCAACATTCAAACTCAACAAAAAGCTCTGTAAAATTCTTAAAGAAACGTATACATTCAATAATAGTAGAACACTTAAAAATATATGTCAAAAACGTAAAGTCCCTGATGGAGCCACATTTGTCTCATTTGACATACAAAACCTTTATTCCTCTGTATCAATAGACTCCACACAGCAGATAAATAATGCCAACTTACAAAACCACAAAAAAATCCCTTCCACTCACATTACTGAACTAAAAGACTCACAATACTGAACTAACATACACAACTGTTTCAAATTCGGCAATAAACTCTACAAACAAACGTATGGCCTAGAAATGGGGTCAGACATTTCTGTATTGTTAGCTGAAATATTCATACACAATTTAGAAGATGGAGTCCTGAATTCCAATCACTACCTCCTCAAAAACATCATCTACTACTGTAGGTATGTAATGATACCATCAGTTTAATCTGTGGCACAAAAGATGATATCAATGAATTGAACCAGTTATTCAACAATTCCGACGAAAATATAAAATTCTCAGTTGAGCACCAAACTGGTGACAGTATAAACCATTTGAATTAAGAATGCTAGACATCAGTTTTAAATTTATCAGAGGCCTACCACAAAACACACTACCATCCACAGCTCCTCCTGTCACCCCATAGTCCACAACAATGGCAGCATTCAGGTATATGATCAACAGGGCTCTCCAACTAACATCCTCTGAAGATAAATGTGAACAACAAATTGAAATAATAAAATAAACTGCCACTGCAAATGGCTATAGTAGCTCCAAAGTAGACACCCTGAAACACTGAACAGTGGCAATGCAATCACATCACAGAAAATGAAAAGAAAGTAACATCTTCTATACAATGCTATTTCTCAGCAGTATTTCATATCAGACTGACAAGGTCTTCAAATGGATATATCCTTTATTACTGACTACAAAATTAGGCAGAAGTTACCTCACAACAGCAACACATGAATCCACTTCATCATCATCTGGGTAATGAACAATACTGAATATTTGGACTGTGACTATTTCTACATAGGCTAGAGAGATAGATAATTTGAGAACAGATTCAGAGAAGACACGGCATTACTAAAAAATAAAAAAAAATACCACACGGAACAATAACCATCCATCTGCTTGAAACAAAATGCCATGTTAACGAAACAAGTATCACCATCCTACACATCCCACCCACAATTAAAAAACTATGCATCCTTGAAAAACTTCAAATACACAAACACCTGTGAAAATAATCCATCTCAAACGACAAAAATTACAACATTTACAATAGTATCATCTCTGTTTTCAGCTACAGCCTGCATTATTAAACTTGCAATGCACACACACACACGCACACACACACACACACACACACACACACACACACACACACACACACACACACACACACACACACACACACCTGTATATTTACAATAAAAAATTAGTTATGTTTATCATTACATTCCCAAATGGAATGCCTAATTTACAAATATAATCACACCAACTGCTTGTACTCCTTGTCAGCTTCAAATTATGTGTATATCAACTAACAACATATATTATAGCTATCTGCATATTTTTAAAGCGTTGACAATGTATTACCCCAACCTTCACATAGTCATTACGTGTAACAGACATAATCTTAAGAACCCTCTGTTCCAGAAAAGTTTCTCTCCTCCTGTCACCCTGTATCTGTATCCCTCTCCCCATCTCTCTCCTCTCTCTCTCGCTCTCTCTCTCTCTCCCTCCTTTTTTTCTTTTTTCATCTCTGTCTCAGAATCCCAGGCAAAATTGTTATTTATGAATAATTTTACCACTGTTGACAACAATTTTTTCCTTAAAGTTTCCATCAGGTCACCTGATTATCTAAATGAGTATGATATTCAGGTTATACAAACATCACAGAAAAGGATTTCTATATCCCTTGAAATACTCAGCAATGCATACAAAGAACTCCATAAACTTTTAAAAATTATTCCAAATAATGTTGTTATATCTTTGTGCTCTGATATAATGTTTCTGTTTCGCTATATGTTCATTGCATCTAGTAGTTTCCAAGTGCCATCTCTGTTTACAAAATATGACAGCTTACGTGTGATGCGCTATGATAGAGAAACCTCTGACCTCTGGGGGTATTCTATTTTGTGTGTTTATTTTCATCCGAGATGTATGTGTAGTTTTTAGCCGTGAAGCCTCCTCAAAACCATGTTCTGAAATAGTTTCTTTGGTTCTCCATTAGGCACCGCAACAAGTTACCCCAGGATCGTATCGCAACACACACATAACACATGTAAATCCACCTCATGATAGAGGATTAAACCTCTGAAACATGTTGTGGATATAAATAAATCAGTGACTGGCAACAGTAAACTTGTTGCTTCATTCAGTAAAACTCATTTTTACAATCTCAGTTTATATATATATATATATATATATATATATATATATATATATATATATATAAGGCACACGCGACACAAACGGCTGCATAAGGCACAAGCTGAGTGGGCCACCAAAGCGCCTGTGTGCAATATCTGTCTACATCTATAACTGGTAGTGAAATGGTGAATGTACACTATAACATAAGTGACATGTTAGCAGCAAACGGATGTCTGCAAAATAGTATTAAGGCCAAATGGTAACTTATTAAATTGGTAACACGTTCCAAAACAAAGAAGAGCTGTGTATTTTCTACTATCAAGACCCAGTGCAATTTGGCAAAAATTGGACTGTAAGTCAAGAGAAAATAATATCTTCACATCAACACATTTTTGTAATAACTTATCTAAGGTTTTTGGCCGATCTGTTCCTGGTAAAATTATAGTACTGGTTTGTCTTGAATCAAGAATTAATCTTAATTAATCTTATAGATCCATCTTTTTGCTAACGATATGAAGTGGAATACTGTATAAACTTACAGCTGATTCAATGATCCCTTGAGGTAGCAACGATTGAGTTTAGAGTGAGAATACAAAATATTTCTTAACCCTCCTAATACCGTGGGGTCTATAGTGACCCCAGGCCGTAATTTTCTGTAAAATATACCTTATTTCCTATTCCTAAAAATTATGAAAAATTCGGACTTTTCCTGAATTAAGTAATGGGTTCGTAATATATTAATATAACTTTTTGAAAATATTTAGTTTTGCAGAAAATCAAGAGAGAACCATTGAATACCATTGGGGTTAAAAGTGACCCCATTTCTCTCTTGCGGTATTATTACCCAATAATGCTGCATTGAATCCGTAACTTTTGCTCTATTGGTTTGTTTTATTCTTGTAAATATTGTTGTAATCTGTGACTGTTGCCAAGACTTTATAAGACGACAGTTATTTGTTCACACAAGTGGAGACTACTATTGTGTGTGGCATTTAGTCGAAAATGTCTCGTCATCTTTCCAAAGACGAAGTGCTCGAAATATTAGTGCAGGATGATCCTCTATCTGGAGACTCAAATAGTGATGTCAGCGATATAGTTTCTGATGTCTCATGCAGCGATGGAGAAATTGACGTCTTGGAAGAGAACATTCCTCAATCAGACGGAAGTTCAGAAGAAGATTTGGACATTGAAGATGTCCAGCCTCAACAGGAAGCAACACATATTTCTGACTGTTACATGTAAGTACACATTATATTTTTGTAAATGTGCGTTGTGTCTAGCGCCAAGATATACCCTTTGTACTTTTTTATTTTTTATTTTATTTTGTGTGGGTCTAAAAACAAAGAAGAATTGTGTTGTAAACACGATTTGAGAAGAGCTTCTGGAAGAGAAGAGAGATGGGACAAAATTCGCAGTGAATAATGTAGACACCATAGAATCAGCTTTTCAGTTGTTTCTTAGGAGAAACATTGTTGATGTAATTCTAAAGTGGACTAACAAAGAGGGTAGTCTTGTTTACGGTAGTAAATGAAAACCAGTAGATGCCATTGAACTGAAGTGCTTTATCGGTGTCTTGATCCTAGCGGGTGCTTACAAGGCCCATAATGGAGCAGTTACACATCTGTGGAACAAAGAGGATGGTAGACCCATTTTTAGTGGAAGAATGGCTAGAAATCGCTTTACGCAAATTTCAGGGTGCATCCGATTTGATGATGCAGATGTGAGACGTCACAACCGTGCTTCAGGCAAGCTGGCTCCCATTAGAGAAATATTTGAAATGTGGGTACACACATTTCAAGAAGCATATGTTTCTCACAGCAAAGAAACAATTGATGAACAACTTGTGCCATTTCGTGGTAGATGTCCATTTCGGAAAAACATTCCTTGAAAACCAGGAAAATGTGGGTTGAAATTATGGGCTGTATGTGATAGTGGAACGTCTTACGTTCTCAATGTCCAAGTTTACATTGGTCGACAAGAAAATGAATCTCGTGAAGTTGGTCAAGGCAAGAGAGTGGCTTTAAATATGGTGAAAGGGTTAGAAAACAGTGGCAGAAATGTAACAACTGACAATTTTTTTTCACTAGCCTTAGTTTGGCGAGAGAACTTCTGAAAATTAATCTCACACTCTTAGGAACAATAGACCGAGCGAGGTGGCGCAGTTGTTAGACACTGGACTCGCATTCGGGAGGACGACGGTTCAATCCCGCGTCCGGCCATCCTGATTTAGGTTTTCCGTGATTTCCCTAAATCACTCCAGGCAAATGCCGGGATGGTTCCTTAGAAAGGGCACGGCTGACTTCCTTCCCCGTCCTTCCCTAATCCGATGAGAGCGATGACCACGCTGTCTGGTCTCCTTCCCCAAAGCAACCAACCAACCAATCTTAGGAACAATTAGAAAAATAAAGGAGAACTACCACAAGCTTTCACTCAGACCAAAGGTCGAGCCAAATATTCATCTGTTTTAGGAATCCAAGAGCATTCTTCAATTGTTTCATATTGTCCGAAAAAGGAAAAGTTGTAACTTTGCTCAGTACAATGCATTCAAGGAAGGAGGTGAGAGATCGTGAAGAGTGCCAGCCAGTAATGATTCTGGATTATAATAAAACAAAATCAGGAGTAGACACCATGGACAAGCTGGTAAGAACGTACACTACAAAGAGACTGAGCAGGCGGTGGCCAATGGTATTATTTTACAATATGATTGATATCAGTCCACTGATTGCATTTATCATATGGTTACATCTTACACCAGACTGGGCAAAAAGGACCAACTACAAGAGTTGGGCATTTCTCATAGAATTAGGAAATTCACCGATAAATGTTCAAAATGGGATGTTCTGTGTGTAAAAACCACTCTGCAATTCATTGCTGTAAGTGTAATGGGTGATAAATGTCAATTCGGAATGTAATCAAAAATGTTTGTAGTTTCATGAGAATCGCTTGTAAATTTTACAGAAATAAATAATTTAAAAAAATATGCATTTTAATTTAATGTAATGTCACTGACATTATGTTTTAGATTGTGGAAAACATAAGAAATGAGATTTTTTCCTACCATTATTAAAACTATTCTTAGTAAAAAATAAATTTCGTTGGGGTTACTAAAGACCCTAATGGTACTCAGTGTAACAAAAAATACTCGGTTTAGAAGGGTGCAATTTGCCAAAATTTGGACTGTAAGTCAAGAGAAAATTATATCTTCACATCAAAACATTTTTGTAATAACTTATCTAAGGTTTTTGTCCGATCTGTTCCTGGTGAAATTATAGTATTGGTTTGTCTCGAATCAAAAATTAATCTTATAGATCCATCTTTTCGTTTACGATATGAAGTGGACTACTGCATAAACTTACAGCTGATTCAATGATCCCTTGAGGTAGCAATGATTGAGTTTAGAGTGAGAATACAAAATATTTCTTAAGAGTCTTGTTTGTCTGCCTCAAACGAACTCTCAACTTTACCTACTTTGTCTCGTATCATTTCTTGTACGTCGACAGACTGCCCTCTTTCATAACAAGATGCAGGGCCATGTTAGAGGAGGAACACGGGCGGATGCCGTTCCCTCACTTTTTTCCGAGGGTTACACCTTCTCCTTACTATTTTGAGTTGAAAATATTTTCTTATTACAGTAATCATCGTTCGTCGTCTCTCTAAATTGAATTGTAGTCAGTTCTGAGCTATGGCACATATAATATGTTAGCTGTGAAGTCAATCGAGCATTGATAAATGGCCCAGACGAACAACGCAATAAAAAAGAACAATGAACATCAGGTGCGTGGGGTCGGGCATCCGTGCAAAGCCAAGGACGTCCTGCACAGCGCCGCCTGTGTGGACATCAAACCGCGCCACGCTGCACAACAATGAAAAGTTCCGTGCGGTGTCTGAACCTCAAAGATACTGTGCACTCTGCACGACATTTCTCGTTTTCCATCATTATTGACACTCACGCACACACACACAGTGGAGATGGCCACCTACAAAGACTCTGTCCCATTCCTGAGTCTGTTGTTCATGGTCTAGTGGCTAGCGTTGCTACCTCTGGATCACGGGGTCCCGGGTTCGGTTTCGCTGCAGGGTTGGGGATTTTCTCTGCTCGGATACTGGGTGATTGTGTTGTCCTCATCATTCCGTCATCATTCATGAAAGTGGATAGTTTGGATTGTGTACAGATTGGCAAAGTGTAAGGGCGCTGATGACTGCGCAGGTGAGCGCCTCACAAAGCTAACATCATCATCATCATCATCATCCACTCCTGGGAGTTCAGGGCCGCTCTGTACCGTTCTGTGACGGGCTGAGCGGCGCTGTGCGGCGTTACGCATCCGATGTACATTCGCCTGTAGATGCTCACATCGCGTGACATGATAATAATGCCTGAAAACCCCTAAAACCGCCCATCGGCACGCCAGTGTTGTATTCTTCAGCCTTCAGGGTCTCGCATGGGCGACATTTGCACCATCTCTTGGAAATGTAACTGTTTACGTGCTTTATTCCCAGGTAATCCCTGGTTAACTATGTAATCACCTTACGGCTCATGATCTTGACACTGATTTATTTGGCACTATAGCCCGATGTAATAATGAGTGGGCATTCGAAAATGAAAACCATTTCGTGGCGGTGTAAAAGTCGCCGCGTGAGTGCTAAGGTTACTTCAAACTGCAGGAGCACCTAAAGATTAGCAATGAAAAAAACCTGATTCCTATCTGAAACCTAATCTGTAAGGTACGATAGAAGTAAAATGAAAACATTTCCCGTTTCCTTATGCTGATATTTCTAGCTTCAGTACGGAATGGTGGCTCTTGACTTGACCCTCTACTATGACATTATTACCGTAGACCTATTTATTATGTCGAGTTATTGTCATGCCTTTCGTTTGTACGTTTACAGTCCGATTGTTAAGAACATTCCCCGTTAGCCACTGCACGACCGACACGCAGGTCCTGCTGTGCAGGTTTTCTTTTTCAGTTAAGTTATAGGCTTTGTAGTGAACAGCTCTGTTGGCTCGTTCGGTTCTACGTATTACTTAGCGGTTTTATAGCCCTGTATCTTACATTTTAAAGTAAGTGCACAACGCAATTTTTCAGTATAGTGGATTATTTCAGTAAACCGAGTTCCAGGGTTTCAACTACAGAAAATGGTCCATGTGGTTTCGAAAAAATGTGAAGTTAATAATGTTTCATCTACGTCGTATACGAATAGTAGCCCCGGAACATCTACATCTAGGTCATACCTCGCAAGCCACCTAATGGTGTGTGGCGGAGGGTACTTTCGGTACCACTATCACATCCCTCCAACCCTACTCCACTCGCAAATAGTGCTTGGGAAGAATGATTGTGGGTAAGCCTCTGTATTGGCTCTAATGTCTCGAATTTTCTCCTCGTGGTCAATACGCGAGATGTATGTGGGAGGAAGTAATATGTCGTCCGACTCCTCCTGAAAAGTGCTGTCCCGAAATTTCAATAGTAAATCCCTCCGTGATGTACAATGCCTCTCTTGTAACGTCTGCCAGTGGAGTTTGTTTTGGATCTCCATACCGCTCTCTCGCCAGCTAAACGATTCCGTGACGAAACACGCCGCTCACGAGTTGGATCTTCTCTATCTCCTCTATTAGTCCTACCTGATGGAGATCCCAGACAGCTGAACAATACTCAAGAAATTGGCGAACAAGCGCCTTGTATGTCACTTCTTTCATGGATGAGTTACATTTCCTTAATATTCTTCCGAAAAATCTGAGTCTGGTATCTGCTTTTCCCACCATCTGCTTTTTGTTGTCATTCCACTTCAGGTCGCTCTGGATAGTTACGCCTAGATATTTTACAGCAGACGCTGTCTCCAGCTGTTTGTCATCAATAGTGTTGCAGTAGAGTAGTGGATTTCTTTTCTTATGTATGCGCAGTACGTTACATTAATTTACGTTCAAGGTTAACTGCCAGAGCCTGCACCATTCATCAATATTTTGCAGGTCATTCTGCAAATTCTTTCTATCTTCTGGAGTTACTACTTTGATATAGACAACTGCATCATCTGCGAATAGCCTTATAGAGCATGCGACGCTTTCTACTAGATCATTTACATTTCCCCGTGGTACTCCGGATATTACCATTACATTTGTCGATTTTGTTCCGTTAAGAACGTCGTGTTCTATTTGCAAGAAAGCCTTGAGTCCAATCGCAAGGGTGCTCCGATACTCCGTAAGCTCGTATTTCTTTTTTCATTAAACGGCAATGTGGGAATTTGCCAAATGCCTAACTGAAATCAAGGAACACGGCATCAACCTGAGCGCCGTTGTCCACTGCGCTGTGGTATCTCATGGAGCAACAGAGCGAGCTGAGTTTCGCAGGATCTCTATTTGAGAAATTCGTGTTGACTTTTTATAGAGAAGATGTTCATTTTCCAGGTATTGTTGATGATAAAAGCCAATCACGTGAAGTAATTCCTTGTTATTGGGACTTCCAAAACGTATCTAAGTATCCCGTTTGTTGGAAGGATGTACATGAATAGAATTAAGGAAAAATATGAGTGGTAAGTGTGTAGGGAAAGCAAGCTAGGTTGCTCAGTGTGTAAAGATGTGTAGGATATTTGTGTGGGTAAATCACAGGGAGAGTACATTTACACAGAATGGAGTATTATTTCGGTGGGTCCAGTTTGTGGAAGTGAACAAACTCCCTAACACCAATGGGAAAACAAATCATAAACATATGAAATCTGAAGCCCATTGAACTGCATACAGACAACGAAAAGAAAGACACGACAATATTTACAAAACCTTGTAGGTGAACAGTAGAAAGACAAATTTGAAAGTACAAGGAAAGTGTTTCACACAGCATATTTTGTAGCAAAAAGTAACAAACCATATTTAAACTTTCACAAGCCTGTGGATTTGAAAATTCAAAATTGTCTTAACTATAGTCGAAACACTGCGTAGTGAACTCACTTGTGCCAATATCTTATACTGCGTTGCGGACACTGTGAGGAAGAAGCTCTGTTCATCCACAATATCGAACAATTCCAAGGTCTCTTTTTAATAGTGTATTTAAGGTCTGAAATGAGCGATGGTTGTTTAAATACGTTCTTGTAGGATGTCATTGAACTTAAAAGAACAGATGCACAAACAATAGAAAGAAATGTCGCTCGATGCAGGTTTTTTTTTTTTAAAAAAAAAAGTTATTCGAAGGACATTTTGATTGGAGGATGCACTGATGGTGCTAGTGTAATTGCATGCAGTAATTCAGGTGTTTTAAAACGAGTTCAGAACAAGTACAACAAACTATTCACATGGAATTACTTGTGCCACCTAATCGAATCACCGGTTGCTGGTGCAACTGAATGATATCAACAAGCTGTATGCGTTGTATCATCAACCTACAAAGAATCAGCGTGAACTGTCAGCTGTTGAAATAGAGTTAGGCACAGAGGTTAAGAAGACATCTAAATTATTGTCAGTGCGTTGGATGGCCTCAAGCTTTGGAGCACTGCAAGCAGTATGGAAGTCCCATCAGGCTCTGAAGGCTCATTTCAATAGATGTTCGAATGACAGGACTAGAAAATCAATTGTAAGCGAAGAGTTCAAGGAACTGTAGAAACACTATCAAGCTCTGAGTTCGTGAGCCACATTGCACACTTTGCTGATGTTCTTGAAGCGATTATTATCCTCTCACAGTAGCTCCTACAGGAGAGTGTTAATACTCTTCCGTCATCATACTGGGCAATGAGGAGGTCAATAAGAGCCATTCAACAACTGAAGGAACTGTCACGTGATTGCACGAAGGAAGCAGAGAAAGATTTTTCTGAAGGTTGCTTCAAAGACGTTTCAGTAGTTTCCAGAAGAGGATGAATCAGATTGAATATCCTAGTTACTAGGAAAGAACTCTGTCAGAGCCTTAGCGACAATTTGAGGCAAAGGATAATTTCGAATGACAGTGAATAATTCAGATCATTTATGAAAGAGCTCTATATTTTGGACAGTAAAAAATGACCCTTTGATATTGTGAGCCCATAGATAGAAGGGGAAGAAAATCTAAAAAAATGTGTGATCGTCTTTTTCTTTCTTATCCAAATCTAAGAGAAGGTTTCAGAGTTTACATAGGCAACAGTGGAGAGAACATTCCTGAAAACCTAAAAACAGGTTTTGTTTGAATTGATACCCTACGCGTGAGTACATCAGGCTGTGAAAGAGGCTTCAACACAATGAACTAAGTTATGACAACACTGAGGTATTCGCTTTCTGTTCGTCATCCCTCATCCATAATGTTTATTTCAATTGTGGGACCTCCACTAAATCTCTGAATCCCCGAGAATTACATCAAGGTATGGGTCAAAACCCACAGGCATGCCGAGAACAACCAGTGCAAGCAGGCTAAGCTACACGTGCAGCAGTCTGATCGGTAAGGCAACATGCAGGATTTTTTTAAGAGAGTCCACTCACTATTTTTGTTAGGAATACAGCACTGACAAGATGCCATTACATCACCCATGTTAGTAGAAACAGACTTACACGAGGTTTGCGATACGAATGCAGAAAGAAACTTTAAACACTTTATGTCCTCCCCTTCCTTTGAAATCAAGTCTTCGTATTTCATGCAGACCAACGTATCATTAACTCCAACTCCCAGTTCCTTCTCTGCGCCATTACAGTATAAAATCGCTTCATGTTAAGAAATCAAAAAACCAAATTATTTCTGTAGTATGTAATGAGGCTATTAAAAAGTTAGTCGAAGACTGACCCTGACATACAAAATCTAATCAGATGGTTCAAATGGCTCTGAGCACTATGGGACTCAACATCTGAGAACATCAGTCCCCTAGAACTTAGAACTACTTAACCTAACTAACCTAAGGACATCACAAACATCCATGCCCAAAGCAGGATTCGAACCTGCGACCGTAGCGGTCACGAGGTTCCAAACTGAAGCGCCTAGAACCGCACGGCCACACCGGCCGGCCACAAAATCTAATCGAATTTGGTTCCTTACACTAATACTCTTTCTCATAATTACTCCTTTTATCTTTGTACATTGTAGTGGTAATGCTGGAGAGACAGCTGCTTTCTCACATTTAGCGAATGCATTGAAGCTAGTAACTGAATCGAAAGCAATGTGTGGTGTCACCGCCAGACACCACACTTGCTAGGTGGTAGCCTTTAAATCGGCCGCGGTCCGTTAGTATACGTCGGACCCGCGTGTCGCCACTGTCAGTGATTGCAGACCAAGCGCCGCCACACGGCAGGTCTAGAGAGACTTCCTAGCATTCGCCCCAGTTGTACAGCCGACTTTGCTAGCGATGGTTCACTGACAAATTACGCTCTAATTTGCTGAGACGATAGTTAGCATAGCCTTCAGCTACGTCATTTGCTACGACCTAGCAAGGCGCCATTATCATTTGCTATTTATCTTGTGATGCATGTACCGTCAGACCGATGTTCACCAATTATGGGTTAAAGTTAAGTATTCCAGAAGCTACGTACTTTTTTTACTAGACTCAACTCCTTTAACTGTTCCAGACCTCACGCCAGCCTGCGTGAGCTTAAACGCGTGCCTTTCGGCTATCTCATAGTGGCTTGGCTGTCTTGCCAAGTCACAACACCATGGGTAACTGAAACTTTCCAGTCGTAATGGCGAAGATACAATGAGCTAAAGTATTTTGTGTATCGCCATTCTCCTCTAACAGATTGTGTCTAATATCTTCCAAAGGAACTATATTTGTTCTTTTAGTCGAAATGTTTTCCTATGTGGGGAAACGTATGGTTTTTCGGCTGCGCCGAACGTCATTATTGTGGCACACTGTCTCATCCAGGATTATTAAATAGATCAGAACTCCTAAGATATCAGTATTCTGCTCTGGGTTGAAATTATTTTGAATTCCACTGGTTTGATTACACCGTTCAGAATAATTATTACGGCTGAAATATTTTTCTTTTTTATTTCCATAATTTCTTTGTTTGCAAGGGCTTGTCTCGGTAAACTCCGCGACTGTAATAATTACCTCTGGAATGCCAATTCTTTTTCATGATATCGTTGGTGTCTCTTTGCGTATCTGTTATCTTTATCGTCACTGTTAAATTGTACTCGCGAATTTCAGTGGTGCGGCTGATCATGTCGTTGGCAGTAGTTTGTCTGTGTTTATCACAATTGGTGTTATTACGCAGTAGCGGTTCCTCACATTCTCATGTTCACCTCTAATCACTCAAAGCTGATACCTCTGATCACGTCTGCCTATCATCTGAGAAGACCTCTGTTTATTCAGGTTTTCCACGTGTAACGACTCATTAGAAGCGCCTTGTAACATCCTTTACATGCGATCTGAACCGAGATGGAAATACGAATAATCTTTCAGATTTAATAACGTCCAAAGTTGGCCTGATTCATTAGTGAATCATGATTTCAGATCTCATAGAACGGCCGTCATAAGGGAGGAAGAGAAAACTATACTGAAGTTTTCGTAATAAACGCTTTACGATTACATATATTTCTCTCACGCAATAACCAGGGAACGAGAAGATGAAGTATTACCTTTACAATTAACTGACTTGGTTAAAACTTATATGATCGTCAAATTTAAAATTATAAATGCTTCAATTCCTATTCGCACTGTTTCTGTTCCAGTTTCCGTTTCGTTTATCTTGACGAAGTCCAATTGACTTCGTCAAGACAAAGCAAACAGATTCTTTTTAATAAATATAAACAGTCATTACCTCAGTGAGACAGCAACAATAGCAGCTGAACACATTGCCCCCAAGCCGGCTAAGTCCGGTCACAAAAACTCAACGCTTGATCCAAGAGATAAGCTATTAAAACGTGATGTTGGCATCAAAATGAAAAAGCACTATATAATGAATTTCATTTAACGTTACTTATTCTTCAACGAGACTTACACGAACACTATAGCTATACAGATACACAAGCAGAAAGGAAACCATAAGAATGAGAGAAGAATGAGGGCTATGACAAAAAACGACAGAGATTCTCCCTTTTACTCATGGAAATAAAATACTATGCAAGTTCTTTTCTCCTCATACAAGTATTCTTTTCTCTTCAAGAAAACGTCACTGTCTATTCAAGATAAGTTATAAAGACTAAGAAAGAAAAAAAACTCATTGTAACCTTCTCTTAAAGAAAACGTCACTGTCTATTCAAGATAAGTTATACAGGCTAAGAAAGAAAAAAACTCATTGTAACCTTTCAAGCCACCCCAAGACCTCTAACAACTGATTTGGAGCTAGTAGTTTTTGACATTTTGATACAAATGAGGGTCACAACAAATGAAAATAGCAAATATTAGAACATGATAAGGGAATAATTACTAAACACAGTTAATTACAGAACTTAAACAAAACTATACAGTGCACAAACAGTTATTAATAGAACATGTAAATATAAGTAGAAGATTAAAACCCATCAATTATCTTTCATTGTATATCCAGTTACAGAGCAGAGCGTTTTCCTCTAACTGTGAAACCAAAAAACTTCTAAAAGAATGTGTGCTGAGCAGAAATGTCGACAAGTATGTCGACAAGTAAAACTTTCTAAATGTAACATTCTACTATTGTAACTGAAGGAACGTGATGCTACTATCACGTTTTGCTTCAAAACTGTATAGCTTTTAAATTCCGATTACATATTCTGATTCAAAATCTTCTTTACTACCATGCTTTTGTACACAAAAATGTTTATCCAAATTGTTTTTCATATGTAAGATACGGATTAATCTAAACTGTATCTATTTGCAAATTACACTGAATATAAATAATGATTATCAGTAATACTCAGACTGGCTTTCTCATGAAACATCACTGTTAGATACTGAGAAGATGTCTCATTAGAAAATTGCTTCAACTGACTTTATATGAAATTTTACTATGAATTATGTTTCTAAGTTTCTCTAAAAGCGTTCGCTTGGACTTTACAATAGAGTCTTACCTTGCGGGTAGCTCGGCTCTACTCTGTCTGCACACTGCAAAAACGTGAAGTGCCGAACTGCACGTACCTGAAATAAATAACTGCGTGGGTAACTACCTTATATTACTTAATTTTAATTTCGGAAATTGACCTTTTGTTCTCTTTCCAAAAACGTGATTCACTGTCCATACAGCAGTGCAAGGCGGGAAAGTGGAGGTTTTATCAGATACATGAAATACACTTCTCATCTAACAGCTTCAGTCCATTATTTATAAATGGGAGAAGGTAGTAGTTTTATGTTTATTCGCCCACACCATTTGTATATAAATAAACTGAAGATGGTGATTTAATTTTGTTGAAACTAGTAATCATTTTTATTTTTATGCGATCTGTGCAAATAAGATTGTGTGATAAGAACAACCGTGTTTAGACACTCAGATAGCCTCGTATACAGATGACAATGTCTGGTAATTACTGTAGTGTTTTGAAATTATATCCACTCCATTTAATGACACAAAAATGACTCGAATTAACTTGAACAATGGCCTTTTCTCTGTATTGTCATGCACTCCGTCTTCAGGCCACACCATCATGAAATTACTGTTACCCTTTTGAATGAAATACTTTAAACTAGCAGTGGTTGGAGGAAACTAATTAAGAAAATAAACACATGATTTATAATACACCCTGGATACCAATACAAACAGTGAAGTCTTTACACTCGAACAATTACTCGGCTAATGCTTGCATCAGAATAAACTCTACGCAAATTACCTGTCTCCAAGACTGTCGTCTTACTGTAACATCATTTCAGATGTTTTTCAGTTCACTCACTCTGTCGTGAACAACACTCTCTCTCCCTCTCTGGCCTCTGGCAGCCAAATAATGCATATCACTCGTGTGTTCAGACATGCAAAAGTGGTCATAGTAGTAAATACTTCAAATAAATTGTCAAACGCACCAAGAAGACTGTCATTTCACATAATACGTACGTCTTCATTTCTACTATTGTGCACTCCTTTTAACAACTCTGTAAATCAAGTACTATTCTCATTAGGACAAAATTCATACCTATGTAATTAAACGAAAGAGGAGACTGTTCAATGAGGTGTAAATGATGGACAGATTTTCGGATGAAGATGCGCTCATGGAAATAATTGTGAGAAGAAGAAATTTTTTTGGATCGAGCTTCTGACTGTGATGTAGGATGCAGAAGGCGAAAGAGATAATGTTATGGGAAGAAGTTAAATTGTGGTAGGTCTTCGCGAAGCGTATTGGTGAAGTCGTTGTCGGACATTAAACTTGCGAAATACTCAGAGGCATTGAATGTGAATCAAGAATTGAAGAGAGTTACCTATAGACAGGAGAGGAAGCCGAATTAATGTTTGGGGAAGATATTATGTCAAGAAGAAAGAAAAAGGAAGAAAAAAGTAGCGTTTCGGGCAGATGGCAGATACATTGCGGTTTTGACTTAAATCCATGTAGTACAAGGTGAAGGAACAGTACTGTGCAGAGAGTCGAGTTACGTGGACATCATTGTTCAGGGAGGTGGAAAACTTACTTGGAATGTACTGTGCCGACGAAAGCTAGCAAACTTGCTTTCTACGTTTGTCTGAATTTGTTAATGTTATATTGACCTCCGTTAGCAACAACCAGTTTTGATCAATTTAATTTTACTATGGGAGATTTGAGGGGAACTTTAAATAAATGTGCACGTCGCTGAAGAAAATAAATGTGTTGCGCTCAAATCTCATAAAGCAGGTCCCAGTGAAAAGATAACAATCCATGTGACAGTTGATTTTTTTGGAGTTATGACTTACAGAAAACTACTTCTTTTACTGAATTTCCGCAGTCTGAACTGGGGAGCAGAGTAGATATTGTCGTCTTGTTAGCCCAAAAGCATACCGAAGACACCACGGCACCCAGCTCCCACCTCTCGCAGTTACGAATATCTCAGGTACGAAGGGTGGCAAATTATATTTTCGCCTTTATATTCAAAACATCAGCAGGAACACGTGTGTACGATAGCATAATAGACTCAGTCTTCAGTATGTTAGTTCTGGTAACTATTTAATAAAACAGTTTTGAAAATTAAGAGATTAAATTATGAAAAGTAAAACTCTTTTGCGTTTCAAAACAGTAGGAAATAAACTCAGATATCAGTATTTAGTGTACCATCGTGTAATAGCCAATAGTTACTTTTCTCGCACTTATTTGACATACACATTACGTATAGGACTGCATTTGAACATATGCAACGGTATACTTTGATCCACATTAGAGAAGTTGATTTGTAATATCGGTTTATCGTGGTTGACCTTAAATTTAAACACAGACATCGTCCTGCATTTAACACTTACAATAACACTGAACCAAGTAATAATTAGCAGTGTACTTTATTATTAGCTATTTATGTTCTGGTTTGGCCGGCCGAAGTGGCCGTGCGGTTCTAGGCGCTGCAGTCTGGAATCGCGAGACCGCTACGGTCGCAGGTTCGAATCCTGCCTCGGGCATGGATGTGTGTGATGTCCTTCGGTTAGTTAGGTTTAACTAGATCTAAGTTCTAGGGGACTAATGACCTCAGCAGTTGAATCCCATAGTGCTCAGACCCATTTGAACGATTTGTTCTGCTTTTTGGTATGAACACGTGTGAATGACTGCAGATATTGACCTGTTACCAATAGTGGTCGCAAGACTGTGCAATAATAGTAAAATTGTCTTTTAGTGCAGTAGTCATCAACTGAACAGATGTAAAGAGTCAATATCAGTGTTCTGTGTGACCGTCAGATCGACACTAAAGGGATCTATCATCGAAGCACTAAGATAATGCGAGGAAACAGTACACATTTGGCAGCTGAATGCCTGTTTATTTTCGAAAAGCAGTAGCATGTGTAAGAGCAATCGTTAAAGATTACTATAGTCAAAGGTTGGAGAAGAGAGGGGAACAGTTATGGCACCCGATCTTTACATCGAACCTTCAGCATCTTCGTTCAGCAACACAATTCAAAAGCTTTTATTCTCTTCTTCTCTGAATTATTTATTGTTCACGCTTTACTTTCGTAAAAGGTAATACTCCACCAAATACCTCCAGAAAACGCATCTTGACATTTAAAATTATATTCGATGTCAATAAATTTGTCTTCCTCAGACACGCTAATCTTGCACTTACCCATCTACATTTTATAAGGTCTTTACTTTCGTCATCATCAGATATTTTTCTACCCAATAGAAGATATCCTCACCTATTTTTAGTGAGTAACTCAGTCACGGATGTTAATTTTTTTTATGTGAATCCTATAAGCATTCAAGACACTGTTCGTTCCTTTATTGCTCTTCCATCCTTTGCTGTCTGTGACAGAATGATACTATTATCAACAAACACGAAAACTTTTGTTTCTTCTCCTTGAATTTTAATCTATTTTAGAAATTTCTTGTTGGTTACCTCCACAACTTGCTCAGTGTACAGAGTCAGATAACACTGGGGAGAGGCTTCAAGCCTGTCTCACTCCCCTTTCAACCACTGCTTTCCTTTCGACACTTTGAACTTCGTCTTGTTACGTTAAAGTTGTAGATGGCCATTCGATCGGGGTAATTTATCCCTAGTACATTCCGAAATTCAGAGAGGGTATTCTGGTCATCCTCGTCAAAAGCTTTCAAAAACCTGCCAGTTTAATTGACATAGGTCTGCCTTTTCCACAGTCTAACTCCTAAGAGAAGTCGTTGGGTTAGTATTACCTCACATGTTCCCATATTTCTCTGGAAACCAATATGATCTATCTTGAGATGAGCTTCTAGTAGCCTTTCTATTATTTTGTAAATAATTCCGCGATAATGACTAACTACACTGACTGATCAACACTTTCGAAACCTAGCAGCACCTGCCTTTTTTGAACTTGGAGTTATTTCGTGGTAGTGGAGCTAAGTACGCCTCCGAATTTCTTATGAGAAAAGTCTTAAAGCTTTTTAAATGAGACAAATGTTAACATTCTATATGTTTTAATCTTCATGTCTACGTATTTCCAGCGCTCTGCCGCTAGAGGGCTCCGAATTGTGCGTGTAACACGTAGGCGCAGAACATAAATAAGTCGGTGCGTGAGAAATATCGTGCTGTAATCAAGTTTCGAATTCGAAGAGTTCGTACACAGACGGAGCACCCCCTCCTTCAATATGAAAATTCCAGACCACACACAAGCGCTGCGACATCTGCAACAATGAGACGCCTTTGATTTTCTGCCATTCACCATTCTCTATACAGTCCCGGTTTGGCCCCATTCGGTTTTCGATTCCCAAACTTCCCCTCATTGGGATAAATGTTTTCGTCGCCAGATTCATTATGTTGAGATATAAAAACATAGATGTGAAGAATAAAGAGGTAGAGTGTTAATAACGCTTGTTATATTGAAAATGCTTTGGGAGATTTGACATAAAAAATTTTGGGGATATTACTTTTCCGCACGCCCTCGTACTGTCTTCTTCAAGTAGTTTTGTCATGGTATGTTTTCCCAAGGGTCTCAGTAAATGCATCTTTTACTACAGGGGCCTTGTTTCGACTTAGATTTTTCAGTGCACTCTCTGATTCGTATCTGAGTTTGCTACCTCTCATCTCCTCCTCATCCAAAACCTTAAATCGTCCGTGAAGAAAGAAGTTTCAGGATAAAATAAGCTACTTCCTGCAGCAAGCAGGACTAGTCAGCTTTTTAGGTTCAACATTTTGTTGACAGGAAGCGTTTATTAACGAATTTGTCAATAGTTGCAGTATGTATGTTTGGTGACTAGTTTCGAACCAATTAGTTCATTTTCGAGCCTGGTCTACCGGAGATCAATGATTCTGACAACTAAGTACTGCTTATATATATATATATATATATATATATATATATATATATATATATATATATATATATATAAAACAGAAAATAGTTGGCTGTGAATACGAAAATGGAATTACAACAAGCAGCTCAAAGGTAAATTAATTATTTGAATTTAAACATACCTGCACTGAAAGTGCCTGATCTTAATAATAAACATCAAAATGGTGATAGATGCTCTAAAATTTGTTCGCGGAATGACTATCAGAATCCACATGTGCCTCATAATCAAGCTGGAAGTCACACAACAGAATTCGGAAACTTTTATGGTTCTAGTCTCACACCTCACGTAGAAGTTCACGTCAGCAACACGTCAGCAAACCAGCGGGCGTGTCGCGTCTTAAATATGGGTGCCTCTAGTCACTTTTGTTACTTTTTGCTGCAATGTAATGAATGGCAGTAACAAATGTAGAGGTATTGCACAAATATAAATGCTAGTGTCGTGCGTACAAATAGCGTTTTTGAACTAGACAAGCGTTTCACGTCCAGGCGCGTGTCCAGAAAAGCGTGTCACGATGTAAGGTGCGTGTCCACGGCCAATGGGCGTGTAGAATATAGGAAAAAAAGCGCTCGCAGAGTACGAAATCAGCCGAGGTAGCGACCGGAACAAAATCCCTCTCTGTTTTTGTGTGCAGGTCTCCCTGGCTGCCAATACGATTTGTCAATTGAAAGTAGACCCGCCGGAAAGGGTGCGGACGGCTGCGGTCCCCCCGGCTGCCCCTTATCGGCCGGTGTGTCGGCGCCAATTCTGCGGGCGGAGCATCTGATAGGCCGGCCCGCCAGCAGGCACTGGATTTGCAGGCACCGCCGCCGCTGCTAGCAGACGCAGGGGCTCCGGCGCGGTGGGTTGTTAGCTGGCCCGCTAAATCCCGGCGCGGCCTGTCGCGGCGCGCTGAGTGGACACTGATTAACGGTTTATCTCGTGTTATTACGCGCTTTTGTCCGGCCGGCGGGGCTTATTCCGGCGCGGCGGGTGCGTACACAGGCTGGAACATCCACAACCGGAGCCCCGTGCAAGTGTGTGTGCGCGAGTGTAAGTGCGTCAGTGTGTGTGAGCGCTGGCCTTTAGCGTGGTCCGGAACAAGCTTGCTGAGCCGCACGTCCGTATGCTCGCCGCGCAAATTGCAGCCACAGATGGGTCGCTCCACAAGCAGTCAATGAGGTCGCAGCAGAACTGGAGGCTTCGTTCGCCTGCTGCATCTGACAAAGCCCGCACTGTCTCTGAGATACTTCTGTACCGCTAATGCATGAAATAGGATCTACTGTTTTTTTTCATTATTTTTTACTCAGTGAGTGTGATTCTAAATCCTCTCAGTGGAACAGAATTAAAGGATCACTTTTTCGAAACCCATTATTGCTGAAATTTGGCCCTACGGTGCCTACAACCCACCTGTGTGATGATGCGAAAGTGGGGAGCCTTGTGACGTCATCCTCGGGCTCGACAAATTTCAGACATAAAGGTGTCGACAGATGCTCATAAGTTCATCTGAAGTGTAAGGTGGGGTAATAGTGTCAGTTTCACCACAATTCTGCCCGACTCCACCGTGGACGTGTCACGTTTCACTCCTTTTTTTGACGCCTCTGTGACGAAGGTTGAACGGCGACACTCACTGTTCTTATCTGTTGGTTTTCTTATGAATGGTCAAGAAATGGTTTCAGACACACCACCGCTCAGAATCGACACGAAAGCCCTCTGAGGGTGGCATTAACAGTGTCTATGAAACCACTCTTTTCCTTGCGGAGTGGAGTCTTGTATATATCACGACAAAAAACGGCAGTTTTCATTGCGATGAGCACCAGGCTGACGTTCTTGAAAACGTTTGATATTGCTGGCACTCCCAAACGTTTCAGTCCCTTCTGTGAGGATACTGTAGAGCTGCTTCCCACTGAACATTGGACTGCAATGCGATTGCAATTTTTGCTCTCGTGTACAGGCTGGAACCACTACGCACCGTTCAAAACCATTCTACGGAATTTGAACGTAATCTGATGCCGCAATGACTGCATATGCTTTTTCAGCCTTTCTGTTTCAGGCCTTCCTGTGGCGTTATCACAGAGGGACACGACATTGAAACTTCCGTGAATACGCTCGGCGGCACCTGCTCACGTTTACTGAGAATTTTAAAAATATATCTCCACAGAGAAAACCTGTTAAGTAGCCCTAGGCTCCTGCAGGTAGGCAACCACTTGGTATCTTCGTGCCTGCGCGTTTTCTACAACTACCGGGTGATCAAAAAGTCAGTTTAAACTTGAAAACTTAATAAACCACGGAATAATGTAGATAGAGAGGTAAAAGTTGACACACATGCTTGGAATGACATGGGGTTTTATTAGAACAAAAAAAACAAAGTTCACAAAATGTCCGACAGATCTCTTACGCGCGTCGTTTGGTGATGATCGTGTGCTCAGCCGCCACTTTCGTCATGCTTGGCCTCCCAGGTCCCCCGACCTCAGTCTGTGCGATTACTGGCTTTGAGGTTACCTGAAGTCACAAGTGTATCCTGATCGACCGACATCTCTATGGATGCTGAAAGACGACATCCGACGCCAATGCCTCACCATAACTTCGGACATGCTTTACAGTGCCTTTCACAACATTATTCCTCGACTACAGGTATTGTTGAGGAATGATGTTGGACATATTGAGCATTTCCTGTAAAGAATATCATCATTGCTTTGTCTTACTTTGTTATGCTAATTATTGCTATTCTGATCAGATGAAGCGCCATCTGTCGGATATTTTTTGAACTTTTGTATTTTTTGGTTCTAATAAAACCCCATGTCATTCCAAGCATGTGTGTCTATCTACATTATTCCGTCATTTATTCAGTTTTCAAATTTATACTGACTTTTTGATCACCCGGTACATCGACATCCATACTCCGCAAGCCACCCGACGGTGTGTGGCGGAGGGTACCTCTATCGGTTCTCCCTTCTATTCCAGTCTCGTATTGCTCGTGGAAAGAAAGATTGTCGGTATGCCTCTGTGTGGGCTCTAATCTTTCTGATTTTTATCCTCATGGTCTCTTCGCGAGATATACGTAGGCGGGAGCAATATACTGCTTGACTCCTCCGTGAAGTTATGTTCTCTAAACTTCAACAAAGTCGCGTACCTAGCTACTAAGCGTCTTTCTAGCAGAGTCTTCCACTGAAGTTTATCTATCATCTCCGTAACGCTTTCGTGATTACTAAATGATCCTGCTCTCCGTTGGATCTTCTCTATGTCTTCTATCAACCCTATCTGGTACGGATCCCACACTGGTGAGCAATATTCAAGCATTGGGCGAACAAGTGTACTGTAACCTACTTCCTTTGTTTTCGGATTGCATTTCCTTAGGATTCTTCCAATGAATCTCAGTCTGGCATCTGCTTTACTGACGATCAACTTTATATGATCATTCCATTTTAAATCACTCCTAGTGCCTACTCCCCTGGTAATTTATGAAATTAACTGCTTCCAGTTGCTGACCTGCTATATTGTAGCTAAATGATAAAGGTGTAAGTAGGCTGTTTAGGTTTTCTTATCGGTAACGCCACCTAGCGCTCTGTATGAAAATCACTGGCTGTGCTGTGTGCAGTCTGTGGATAGTTTGCATTGTTGTCTGCCATTGTAGAGTTGGGCAGCTGCATGTTAACAGCGCGTAGCATTGTGCAGTTGGAGGTGAGCCGCCAGCAGTGGTGGATGTGGGGAAGTGAGATGGCGGATTTTTGAGAATGGATAATCTGGAGGTGTGTCCATCAGAAACAGTACATTTGTAAGAATGGATGTCATGAACTGCTATATATATTATGACTATTAAGGTAAATATATTGTTTGTTCTCTATTAAAATCTTTCATTTGCTAACTATGCCTATCAGTAGTTAGTGCCTTCAGTAGTTTGAATCTTTTATTTAGCTGGCAGTAGTGGCGCTCGCTGTATTGCAGTAGTTCGAGCAACCAAGATTTTTGTAAGTGATTTGTGAAACGTATAGTTTAATTTAGTCAGGGCCATTCTCTTGTAGGGATTACTGAAAGTCAGATTGCGTTGCGCTGAAAAAAAAAAATATTGTGTCAGTTTAAGCACAGTCATGTATAATTTTTCTAAGGGGACGTTTCAAAGGATCTTTCTTTCTACGTATTCGCAGCACACTACACCTGTCCTTTAGGAGAAATTTAATATTGTAAATAAATGTGGGCAGGTGCCAACGAGGGTACTGTCGAACTTGGGGTTTTAGGGTCAACCTTTTCCGTTCACTCACTCATGTTTTTAACGTCACTTGCCTCCCTGAGTGGGAGGGCGTGAAACAGGGGGGTGAGAAAGCATAAGCTCATTCAAATTTCGTTGAAGGATTTTGAACGCTCCTTAGTGGTTCCAATTTGCACATGGGAGCACACGGAACTCAAAAGGGGTGTGATTGCGTTCAACGGGGATGCAGCCTTACAGTGTCCGAGTGGTTGAAGCGCCCAGGAGTGACAGATGTGTCAATGGTTACCAAAAACGTAGGCCTGATGTTCATAGCCAGAAGATCTGTCGTTTTCGAACGCGAAATATGCAAGTATCAACCCCCAAGAAAAGGACTGGTTTAATTGATGCTCTTTATGCAACCCTCTGAGACCTTTTCGCGTCGGTTGTGAGCGATGATGTGTCCGAAATGTTTTCCTCGGCCATCTATAAGAAAACCGAGTGATATCAACTCGGGTGTCGGTGTTCTGATCTCCATCGCAGAGGTGTCAAAGGAAGAGGGCAGGGAGGAGGTGCGACGACTTCACACCGTGCGACACTTCGGCGGTGGTTTTGGCCAACATTTTGGTGCAGTTTGGTGACAATGTGGCACTATAACCCACGTTTCATTTCAGGTGAACTTCTGAGCTGTGGCGATGTTTTGCTTATGTCGACACCTTTCTGTTCGAAGCGCCTTCGAGGCCTGTGGTTGCAAGACACTATGCTCTTGCACCCACCGTTACATAGCAACTAGCCGGTTTCGCTACATTGGCGATGCGAAGTTGCGAATGACGTTTGGCACGAAACATTTTCATCGGGATATATCGCACGATACAATCGCACTGCTTCTGGTGCACTGCAATCGGCCGTGCCATAAATCAAATGAATCTCAGACATTTCGCGGTAGGTACAGCTAGCCACGTTACTCCCAAAACTTTCACGGCTTGAATATGGACAGTCTTCGTGCTCTCCTCCTTGTCAGTTTGTGAACCTTTTTCTTAATCACACCGTAGACGGTTAGTGAACAACAGTAACTGGTTCTTAGGTTCCTTTGTCTGTTTTACCTTCACTGTACCTCACAGCTCGTCGTATATTTTTGCTCCTACATTCTTTGGCGCAGAATGTTGTCAGGAGCTCATCCGGTTCTTGTCAGAGACCGTCACTGTCGCTAATTCGACAGCTCGGGCGATCACTTTACGCAGCACAGCGTTCTTCAAAGTTGCATTCCCAGGTTCGATTCCCGGCGGGGTCAGGGATTTTCTCTACCTCGTGATGACTGGGTGTTGTGTGATGTCCTTAGGTTAGTTAGGTTTAAGTAGTTCTAAGTTCTAGGAGACTGATGACCATAGCTGTTAAGTCCCATAGTGCTCAGAGCCATTTGAACCATTTTTCAATGTTGCATGAACGTGCGGCTCCGCATGCAGGTACCTATAAATGTGCATCAGTTTACCATAAACTTAAAGTCTACGTTTGCCAGTAGATGTTCTCAACACTTTTATGTCACAAGAGGAATCGTTTCGTTATTTTCTGTTTTCAGCGTGAACTCTGTGTTTTTATATGAAATGCTGAGACTGTGAAACTACATTTGACCTTTAAGAATTCCCCTGCGATGCTAAAAATGTCTGAACCCGTTTCACTTAACAATGACTTTGCTTTCCATAGTCCATCAAACTTTGAAATGCAGCTGTAGTTCACAGTAAAGTCCTGGTTATTGCTTAAAGGAATGGACCTGACTCTAAATGTTGAAAAGCTAATACAAGGAATTATGAAGCGCACAATGTTATTTTTATTGAACATAGACGTTGATACCTTAACACAGGGCGATGCAGTTGGAAAGGAAATGCTAATAATGTCTTACAATTTGCTATGCCCACGTAAACTACCACTGACTGCAGAATAAATAGAATAAACAAAAGACCCATAAATGTGCTTAATGGTGCCAGTGAAACTACCTAAGCGCTTGTCGAGTTCCCCTAGGTAAGTACGTGAATTACTTCAGAAAATTAAGACCCTAACTCGAAACAAACAATGTCTTGTACAAGTACTGTACATGTATATGTTTACCATCATTCTAAAACTCAGATGCAGAGAAAAGCTGCAAGTTACAAGATCGGCACCGGCTTCTGTGATTGGCTCTGAGACAGAGTTTCAAAACGACCATTAGCCAAAAACCTTGTCTGCTTGAAAAGAAGCACAGACCGATTGTTCCGTCTCCGTGGTTCTAACACGAAGTATTCCCTCGCTTAAGCTCCAAGATGAAATGTTCATCTCCTCTCCTGAAAACTTTTCACCACGACATAGAAGTAAAATCAAGTATTGACGCCACGCTTGGTAGCCGTGCTGCCTTAGGCGCCTTGTCACGGTTCGCGCGGCTGCTACCGACGGAGGTTCGAGTCCTCCATCGGGCATGAGTGTGTGTCTCGTCTTTAGCGTACGTTAGTTTAAATTAGATTAAGTAGTATGCAAGCTTAGCGACCGATGACCTCAGCAGTTTGGTCCCATACGACTTACCACAAATTTCCAATAATGTATTAACGGTACGCACTAACACTGATGTTTGATTCAGTTGCATGCATGCATTCATACTTCGCTAGTAATTTGAATTGATTTGGTAATCTAATTTTAATAGTAGATTATTAATCAAGGTACAGAGAAGTTTTGAAATAGGTCTTCCGTAACATCATCCTTTGCTTGATTTTAAAATTGTTGCTGATGTATTCATTCTGGGACTTATCTATAACAGAAGCACATGAAAGAAATTTTAGTTGTGCTTTAGATTTTTTTCCTTCTTCCTTTTTATTCTCATTTGCTGTTGTTAGAGTAAGTTTTTATTTGGGTACATGCAAACTAAATTACTTTCATACTTACTTCCTAGTCTTACAATTATTGCAAATGGCATTGCTTTCAAATTCTCAGTCACATGTGAACGGCTTATTAATCGAAAGTCAGTCACACTCACAAAAGAATAAATAAAAATTGAGTAAACACTCACTCGTACTATATTAGAATGACTTATCACTCCAGTGACAAAAGCAGTGAAGAACAGAACACACTTAAAAACATTGATAAGTTATACAAAACGTCATACATGAATAGAGAAGTTGATATGAAAATGTAACGAAAATTCTAAACGTGATAAAATATCACCACTCGTGTTATTATGTGACAGACGTATGTACAACTTGATAAATCTTATGCAGGTGGTGTCATATTTAAACTAATCTACAATATCTAGCTAAGTAGCTCCCACCGAGTCGAACGACCTTCAATTACTATCGACCTACGATAAAACATTACAAGTTTATGACAAAGAACAACATTTAACACCTCTGATGGTGAGCATAATAGTTACATCATTACATAAGAATCTCGCATATGAGTAATTAAATAGTTCTAGAAAACTGACGAACAGGCCAATTCCCAAAACTGGAATGTAAAACATTTTGAACAAAAATACATACTCTCGCTGGAAATACAACATTGAGATAAATACACTTATTACATTCAAAAATATGTATAGTGTCCCTGAAAATACATGTGAAAAACAGAGTTACACTCACTGGTTAAGGCCAACCATACAGTTTATCACACGAATTGTCCAGACTACAATTCTGACTTCGCAAATGAAACATTACGCTAAAATTAATTTTTGCTGAGGTGTAATTCATCAGTTCATAGAAACGCAATACAACTTGCGACCATGACTGTAGTTTTCATAAGAAGCTTCCCCACACATCCATGTTTGATTATTAAGGGTCAGCCATTTAGATGTTGCATGTCCATATCCGTCTGATATAAACACAAAAATATTTAAACTTTTTAGTATGTAGTAGAGTGTTGTTCGTATTCATGATCGTAGTAAAGGGGTCATATAAGAGTGATGCATAGAAATGTCAATATAGTAAGCTTCTACAAGTGTTCGTTCTCACTGAGTAACAAATAATGTAAAAATAGCACTGTTCGTCAAGACTGTCAGAGTCAAACTTTTTATGTGTAGATAGTCTCTGCATGTTATGTGTTCACCAATGTTAAAGCTCTGAAATGATTGGCATGCTAGAGGGAATCGTGATATACAGATATGTCTAGTTCTGCATGGGCAACGCGATAGTGAAGTATCTTGTGTCCACATATAGAAACCCCACAAAGTAATTGTTGTTCCAGATCAAATCGCAGCCTGCCCGGTCCTTCTCATAGCAGTTGATGGAGGTGTCGTCGAGGCGTAGCCTCCTGACGTTGCTGAAGGGCGTTGGTTAAGGTGCTCCCTCATGCGATCAAGTGGCAGGAGGGCTGCTGACGACCACGGTGTACACTGGTCCTCCTATAGCATTCAGCTGTGGCGTAATGCATTAGGTCTGTGGCACAGGTTGTTAAGTGCTGGCAGTGCCACGCAGCCAGTGCGGGGTGTCGTTGACCAGCAGCTCAGCTGCAGGCAGACCGCTGCGGACACAGGTGGGCCTGGCACAGGGAGACCATTCGTGCACTGCCATGCAGTGAGCCAGAAATAGTCTGCACCCTCCCAATAAGAGAATATTAGCCTCTGGCAGCTGGCTTTCCCCTTCTTGAATCCTGCATCATCACATGGTGTGATTGCCCTCACAATTCTGTTTTAGACACCTACATTAGATATATATAACACATTTTATAAAACATTAGCTTGATAATAATTTACCATCCACTAATTATCAGTCCACTGAACTTCAGTTAACGCTGATAGAGTAACGTCTTTACAATGCAACAAAAATGTTACTGTGATCATTAGAAATCCACAGCCTGCTAAACCACAAGCAAGCTGGTACACAATGGGTCAATAACAAAAATCACATACTTTTACTTTTTTTCTTGTCAAGATATTGGTTGTGGATGGGTGTGTTGATTTGTTAGAGGGTGTGCTGTTCGTTCTTGCACATGGCTATCTACTAACACCTCAGATATTGGTTAATACTCTGAAGATATCCAGCAATTTATGTGCTGTTAAACTAATTATGGCTTCAGGCTATCTATTACCTAATATACCAACAGCTGCTCACTTCTATCTCTATGTATGAAGCTCTTCTTTCCATTACAAATTACGTCACTGCCCTCCCCTTAATACTTGTTACTGAAAACATAATAGACAACAAAAGCAACGCACAACATCAGAATTGTAAGACTCATTACTCGTTAGCCTAGTCTCGTACTTGGTGAGTTTTCGCTTTATCTCTCCTTCACTGGAGCTTTTTATTTTTATTTTATTTCATCCATGTGCTGGTTTTATGAATATCTCTGTCATTGTTTATGAATCATCTCGCATTCGGACTTCTTCCTTATGCCAGCTGCACTCTCGGTGAACAGCATAGTAAACACATCCAAATCTTACATGTTCGGTTCACTGGACTCATTTACCTGTACACAGAGTGATGCGATTATATCCTTCCTCTTAACAGCTTAGCGCATCCCACAACAGGCTCTTTCAATAAACATTACTAAAAGGGATCCACAATAGCTCGGTGCTTCTCCATTACTGGCAAATCATTAGTCAGTGCTCAGCTACCACTGCCTCAATTTAAGAAAAAAATCATCCCTAAAGGCATAGTGCTACCTTCTGACCGGAAAATCATGGCTCAGTGCATCTCACAACTGATTCCTAATCAAAACTCTAATACACAAACGCCGTTCATGGGCAATTTCATCTGACACTTTATCCAATCCTTCCGTCCTTGTTATTTTCCACACAGCTACAGTGATTCCAACTTCCACGGGAACTCATCCATCAATTACTATTTAAATACGCATTAATTTGTATTTCTTGCTCTTCTAAATTTACCTCCTTCCATGAGTGTGGGACCGGCCGTATGATCTCAGACTCGCAGTACTTTGTTTGAGATAGAAAATCAGCTGCCAACGTTCTTCATGGTTTCTATCTCTACAACATTGTCATGGGTAAATCATATTTCACAGCATGGTCTAGAATAGATGTAGAGAAACCTGAGCCGGAAATATTTACTTTTCCATTACCTCTTTCTTGTCCTAAAGGAAACTTCATCACAGCCAGTGAAACTTATCTCCCTTATCGCTCCTTTTTACTTCATCACAGCCAGTGAAACTTATCTCCCTTATCGCTTCTTTTTAGTTTCAATGATATCTCTTAGTCTCCTCGGCATTTCTTTCCACCGCTGATTTCACAGCCATATCATCGCATCTTTGTCAGACAGGTGTATTACTAATGATTTCCCATCTATGGGCTGTTGATTCAGCAGAACTATTCTTGGCATAGTACCTATCATGCCATGGGGCAAGTTGTTAACAGTATTCTGAAATTCTGTTAGATATTTGTTCCAGGTTTTCCATTCCTTATGAGCATACAACCAGTATATCTTCAAAATCTCTCTCATGATCTTTTTGGAAGGGATCGAGTCCAGATGGCAGCTCGATATCTGCAAAGTGTGTCTTTTATTATGTGCCATGAAATTTTTCTGGGTCCAAGAACGAAACTGTTGACCATTGTGAGATAGAACCCTCTTGACTCATCTGACATTAAAGAAATGCTTGTCGAATGGCTTTGTCACTAACTTGCCACTGACATTTCTCAGGGGAGTTACAGTTACGAACTTCGAAGTGAGCTCAACCATTAGAAGAATGTACTGGTGTCTGCTACGCAACCTAAGCACTGGATGAAAAAGGTCAGTAGCTACAACATCTCATAAACCCTTTCGTGCTATGAGGAACATTGCTGCTCGATGAGTGACTGTGGTCTGGTCATTTTGCATAGTACACAACAACCTAGCACTCTTATGTTGAGCCTATATATGTTTTAAAAATTAAGGAAGACAGTGCATTTTTATAACATTTTCATGGTACGAAAAGTGAATTACTGAAGCCAGTGTACCGGGCAAGCTTGTTGACAAACTCGGTTTGCACGCACTAGCCAACTGCTTTCATCCAGATTAGTTTACCTATACAATATATTGTGCCTAATTAAGTTGTAGTATCAGCCCCTAGGCTGAGAAAATTACCTCCGCCCCTCATTTCGACATACATGTATCACTTAGGAACTTACATCTATAGATAACTGCAAACTACTGTGGTTAATAATACTAAAAATAAAAGTAATAAATACGTCATATTGAACTCACCACACACACGTCAGGCAAAGCTGTTTACAGTGTCCTTTCTTTGTAGCAAATTCGCCGATCACATCTTCAGAGGCTAGTTGCGGTCTTACGTCCGAATTCCTACAGAAGATAGCATGATTGTTGAGTTTACCCTGCAACGTGGATGAGCGCAAATAATTCTTGAGTCTTTTAAGGAGCGAGAAAGAACGCAGTGGGTGAGAAAAATATTCGTAGTGCCATTTCCAAATTAGGAATCACTTCCTGAATGTGGTTTTCACTCAAAGTACTTATGGAGGAAATTTTCATTTCGTTGCTCTTCAAATATGTTTTAAAATGAATAAATCCATCACCCGCAAATTCTTCCAACTCGCCTTCGTAACACTGTTGTGCTTCTCTAGCACATTTCAATAGCTACGTGTTGTCTCGTTCAGAAAGAATACATACGAACTCAAAATTGAAATAACACTCTTCCGACAGTTTTTTTTTTCTTTTCTCCAGTCAGATATCAATCTGTCTATAACAACCAGAAATTTATTCATCCGCAAATTTTCCTTTCTTTCACAAGTAGTATCAACCTGGGCCGTTTTGCCCACTTTCAGTTTTCTTGACTTTTTCCTCTTTATGGCTTTTTTACACGTATTTATGTTACTCTTTTCAGTGCCAGCATTGCAAGTATGTCATACATGGAACGATTCTCTCGAACGTATTCCAGTAAAGAACCGTACGACTTTATCACAGTCCCAGATCATATCTAGCATCAAATCTTTCCAATACAGTTGATCAAAAAGTTTATTTGTATTCCCTGGCACAGTACTCGTTAAAGCCTGTGCTATGGTAAGTGAGCGGGATTCACCTTATGAGAAAGGATTTTCGCATAGATAGCGACCATGTGTACCTGAATGGTGGCAAATCAGACTTACATCTACTCTGTAATAACAATGACCCGTCAAGTAAGTTCGAAATGCAATCACACGTCAAATGGATCAAAAACAACCCAGAACATGCTACTAATGTGATAATAATACGGTCGCTAGCCTAATTAGGCATTAACTGAGTTTCTTCCCTGTACAAGTTGGTATATATTCATGCAAAACAACATGTTGTAACACTGCATAATATAGTAGAATTTTAGAACCAGAAAATCTATTGAACCGATAGTTTCACATTCTGTACTGATATGGAAAATCATGAATACATAACACTACACTATAATGTTTACTAAAAAACTTTATACTGTTTATTAATCTAATTAAAATCGGGCATAGGTTACCCTAGAAATTGTACTTTCATGCCACACACAATATGTCAATTTTAATAAAGATAAAACACTGATAAATTTTGACTTTTATACTGACTTTAACGTTTGCTAGTCAAACCAATTTAGAACACTTCAGAATTCAAATGAATGAGGGAGGGGGGGGGGGGCAAAACTGTTATGATCGCTGTATTTAAAAAAATTCATTACTGAATTTATTATTCATTCAAGATTTCCAGTATATAAGTTACTACTCTTTTCTTCTTATTTTCTGCTCATTTAAACGCCTTTAAATCTGTCTCGAAATAATAAACTTCATTACTATGTCAATACCAAAGTCATCTTTCGACGTCGTTAGACCTTCGCTATTCATTTACTGGTTCATTAACAAAACATTTCTTTAAACATCATTCTAATATAGCTAGTTCTGCAAATAATTATTATTAACACAAATTTTAATTTTCATTTCGGGACACTCGGATTGCACAACGTTTGGAAAGGACCCTGTCTAGGTCGGTTGTGAGGATAATTAAGTGATGGAAAAGTTCTATTAAAATTTAGGTTATTATTGCACCAAACAAACACAGTTCACTCTCTGATCCATACGAATACAGTACTAAAAGTTTCAACCTGCTAGTATCGATGCGGCGGTTGGCGAGCGGCAAGACGGCGAGGCACAGAGCACACATACAACCACAGCTATGGCTCTTGACGTATCGGCACTTTAATTCTTCTTAGCGTCTCAATACTTTTCCATTTAGTGCCTATGGAATTTTGTCATGCTGTGTGGGCGTTGGAACAGCATACCCGAGGCTCAGTGAAGCTATGTCTTCCAGGAGAGCCTCCTCGCTCCAGAAGGTGTTGCTCAAACCAGTGCCAAACTCCAACTACTCCAGTGCCCGTTGTGCCGTGCAGTGCCCGCGCGCATTTTCCCGCGATCGCCTGCCATCCACCTTTTACCGCTCTCTGACAGACCGGGTATTCACCCAAGGTTTTGCGTTCTAGATATCCTAACACATTGCCTACGTATGGACTAGACGCACAGTTACAATTTTAAATACCTTACAACAGTTTCAACATTTCTTACATTTCAATTCTGTTACAATATTGCTTGACAATTAACAATACAACAATAATATTCACATTGAAACTTATTTACAGTTTTCTTAAAATAATGGCATGAAACAAAAAGAAATGAAATCAGGACAACAATTACACAAGTTTATCGAAAAATCAGATGGAAAGAATTGCTTATATGTACAATAGCACAGAGTCGTTGTTGTTACAACATGATCGCAGTTTCTAGACTCTGCAGACTCCTCGAGATTCGAGTCGCCTCGCATCTCAGTGAAGCCCTTTGAGTTTCATCATTGTGAATAGCTTCCAAAGCTGATATTGCTTCTACCCGGTTAGCAACGAGACTATAGCAGGCGTCCTAATGCCCTGACCAGAGTGATTGACATCGTTTTACAGAAACTGTAGTACTTCATTTTGAATGCAAAATATTCCAATGGCTAGTCCAAAAAGAGAGTAAAGCGTAAACTTGTTGCAACAAAAGGTAAAACGAAACTACCGCAAGATAACACTCGCAGCCCACGATCCTACAAAGTTAACGGAGTGATCTGCACACGGAATATACACAAGGATTGATTTGTATTATTCCAACCTGGATATCAAAATAAGTACTCGCCATGTTGCTTGCATTGTCATATGACTGACCCCTGCATAAGTGAATATCCAAATCGTATTTACTCAATACATTTATTAATTAATCAGCTAATTCTTGTGATCTGTGTCCCGAATTTGGGACAAAATATATAAATCTTTCAACAGGGAGCCCACCTTTTGATCAATACCTTATAACAGAAGACAGCTGATTCACATGTGACGTATCTGGAGTGAAGTCTAATACGGTGGAAAGGTATTTAGTTTCGTTTACTTCGGCTAAAATATACTTCACCATACTTTCTGCCAGAATTTATATGAACTCCATTTTCCTTTATTTTCATGAAGTTCAATATGTTTAGCTAGAAAACGATCGAACTTTCTGATAGTTGTTGTTACATCTCGAAATTTGCTCATTGTGTTGGTTCAGAATCGTAGTTGTGAGCCCTCAAAGATAGGTCTTGTATGGAAAATTTTTTGACTAAAGCAAAAACTCATTTTAGCACGTTCCTCCAGTGTTTTACTCCTGTATCAAGCTGAGACGAAAGTTTCTTTCTTATTGTCCGCGTGAGTTGTCCTCTAGCTTCTAAAGTTAGCACAAATTTCCTTTGTTCAGCTGAATTTTCACGGACAGTAAATCAGGTTTGACCTTTTTTCCAGTCATTACATTTTGCAAATTGTGACGTTCCGTTAAACAATAACCAAGGGACACAGAACACACTACGCTTCCGTACGCTATACTAATAATAGTTCCAGTTGTTTCTGATCATTCCTTGTGGTTCTGAAAACCAAATCTTTATTTAAGTACTTCGGAAAGTCAATGTGTTGCCTGCAGGAATTACTGACCACGAATCCGACTTCCGTGCCACATGACCCTGTGAGGGACATAATCGCTGAGACTTTCATGCGTTCAGGTCACAGGATTATCGGAAACTGTATCAGTATCACCATTCGGATTATATGTTAGTTGGGCAAACTGAAACGATTGTTTTCATCGTGCTGGAACTAGCTGGCTGAGGTACATTTTTAAATAGCACATCAATTTTAGTATTTTTGTCACAATTTCATATTTCTTTATTGTCTTATTTGTAACCATTTTCTGGTACCGAGAACCACTTACTCTTCTCTGATTGTCACACATTTTAATTCATACTAAAATATAAATCACAAATGAAACACTAAACAACTGTAACAGTTTCAACTTAAAATGAAATGCCAGCCAAGCTGCCGGCCTTTAGAATGACTGGCGATATATCCTTTGCATTTGAAGTTTGATGGGGAATTTTTTAAATATCGGTACTGGCTACTCCTGTGACAGTGTCAGCGGAGTCCCCCATCACAAAGCTTAATTATTTCGAGCAACGAGATTTACTTACCTGACGTAGACCACGAGAGAAAGCACGACGCTGAATAAAATGAATACTGGTCACATAGTCACGACGTGACGTCGTTCCAAAAATAAAACTTGCCCTTTTCCATTGCTTAACAAAACAGTTCATTAAATTTGAGCTGATTGTTTCCAATGTTATTTATATCCATTTAATTGTGAGTTGGCACTCTCCATTCAAGAGCTGTAAGTAGCATGCTTAAGAATCAGTAACAGCTTACAAGCCACCCAGCAAAATCTGTCGCCCCCTAAAATCCGCCGACCTAAGCAGCTGCCTATTCCGCCTAAGCTTAAACACTCCTCTGAATTTATCGGAAATTGACTGCTTCGTCATCTTACCGCTTTAATTTAACGTCCTTTAAGATGGGATCATCGTTCTTTCCCAAGGCCAGCACATATGGTTCTACAAATCTCTTGAAAATCACCTCTTGCAAGACACATAAACGACAAGGAACCGGAATTCTTTAAGGTAAAGCACCCGTCGGGCAAGTCGGCCATGTGTCAGTTTCGCGCTCACCACGAGTTCAAGAGCTTGATGATCATTATGGACATTCTTCTCACTAACAGATATCTAGTCTTTATAAACCTCGAAATAACTGCCTACGCCTCCAGCTTAGTCACTGAGTAATTCCTTTAGGCATTACTCAGGAGGCAAATCCTGAATGCGATAGTCTATTTCACTGCTTCTCCATCTTATTCCAAATCTTAGAAAATGTAGACTCCAAGGCACATCTGTGACACGCCTGTAGACGTAAAACCGTCTCTATTCAAGTGAAGATGCAACTTAAGTGGTGCTTCCAACAGTGCTTCTTTCGCTGGGTCGAATTCGTGATATGCAGCCTCTGTCTAAGTCCATGTGACGTTCAACCCCGTCAAACAACACAGATTTGTTGTTGTGACTGTTTCTTTAGTAAAATGCTTATAAAAATTCATGAGGCCCAACAGCGTATGTACTTGTCTTTCTGTCATTGGTACTCAGTATTTTGCTGTTGCGTTCAGTTTGCCTGAGTCTGGCCGAATATCGTCTGCAGATATTAGGGTGACCTTGGAAGCCTACCTCCCTGCGTCTAAAACTTCAGTTACAATGACCATAATTGTCTGATCCTTTAAAGCGCTAATAATCTGCACAAAAATTCGTTGTGATCCTACCACGTACTTCCATGATGCGTACCTCACGTGCGACGTCACCTCGTCTCTTAGTGTTGCCGGGCTTACGGAACCCAGCTTCCTAATGAAAACAGACGGTGACACATTTACTTCGAATGGTAATTTTCTAATTTGATAGCACCGCCTGAAACACAAAGGTGCCGTGTATAGTCGACACACAGGGTGCAACTCAACTTTCCAGTAACTACTGACAGGCATTCTTCTACGTTTTCTGCTGTATCAGTTTCAGTCTCAATTACACTATTGATTTTAAGTGAATCAAGCGCTGTCCGAATAGGCAAGTCCTTGCCATTTTACAGCCGGGGTTATTGTAAGAGCTGATCGACTCTTCAATAATATATTCTTGTAACATGTCTTTAATCTCTTTCTGTACTCTATCTTTGTACTCCAGCGGGATTCTTTAAAATTTTACAAAGAATTTCCAGTTTCCTTAATCTTTAATTTGTACAAAAATTGCCTGTCCCTGGTCCATCTGAGAATAAAATTCCAAGCAGGTGTAATACTTTTCTTAATCGCTCTCTTGCATCACCATCCTATATTTCTTCATGAAGTCCAGGCCTAATACGGCCTGATAAGGTTTGTATGTTGAGCCGTTGAATGACTGTGAAATTGGCACTAAAATCGTAAACCCGCCATATGAAGTCAACATGTAATTGCTCTTTTTACTGTTAACAGATATTGCTCACTTTCAAAACTATCCGATGCTGTTCTCGGCTACATGTAACACAAATACATTTATGCAACAGGGATATTTGACTTTCAGTGTCTAAAACACGTTGAAGTTGCCTGTATCTACATCGATTAGTGGGTAACCAGAAGTAACCACTTCCTATCTTCTAGTAGAGTCTTCCTGAGTTCCAGAAAATCGATATACACCATTCCTGACGTTCTCGTACTTTCCGGAGCGGGAGCTACTAGTCAGTCATGCCTCTCGTTATTACTTCCTCCTTTGCTTCCTTCGTGAATCGGGGCTCTGGATTTGAAAAATTTCCGTTCGCCATTCTCTGATCGTTCTTTCCTCTGTTACGAAGCCTATACTGCGATTCCCATTGCCCACGAAGATTACTCCTTTCCCACTTATTCCCTTACTTAGGGAGGAGGCGGGGCAGAGCGCAGCAGGGGGAGGGGGGGGGGGGGGGTGCCTCAGTCACCAAAGACGGATTACTCAGACCGTATTGTTTTAGCTCGAAGTGAGTTTGTACACAGTCTACAGGTTCTCTTGTTTCGGCCTTGTGATCGAACAGAAGTTCTTGCACCGAGCACTGGAACGTGTAAATACTATTCGTTGGACTGTGATCGTGCTGTCTCTCTGAACTGGATACGTAATTTTGTTTGGCCAATTTCAATTAATTTTTTTCTGCTTGTTTAGAACATCCAGAAGCTGGTTAAGTCTAACAATCTCGTTGAAATACTGTACTCGATCATGATATTGCGATTCAGCGTACAGTTTACCTTTAAGATGCTCAATTTTACACGCTCTTGCTTGTCTTTTGCACAGTACTCATTTAAAAAGGCATTCTGAAACTCCTCATACCATTGTCCCCTATTGCTGTTAATCAAATAATTCCTGATGCTTCTTCTTGGATGTGTGCACAAACAAAATTTATTTTATATCTTGCAGAGCATGATGTCGGCAGTCCCCCTTGCAATTGTCCAGTCAAATTTTTCGGATGAAGGCTGTGTGAACGATCAAGGAGTAACAGCGACGAAGTGGTTTTGCATTTTGTCTTCGTTGATTTCCTGATACACAATGCCTGCTGGAATCGCTGGCTGTACAGGTGAAGGTATGTGATTCGGCTTACTATGTATTCGTCGGATCCTCTCGGTCAACTGATGCAACACTTACTCTTCCTCTCTCTTCCGTTTCACTCATGGTTTGTACACTGTCTCTTGCGTCAATCTAATGCATTTTTTTCTTGAATAACTGAGCAAACGTTCCACGGTCTCTATGATTTATGTCTGCTTGAATCTCTTTGAACTAGAATAGTGACTCGCGCCTCATCTTTCAAAGTGACTGGCATGGTTGTATCTGATCCTTCGTCAGTTTCCTGCGAGAACTTTTCGACCTTTTCTGCTTCGCCTGATCCTCTGTCTTCTGTTCCAACTCTTCGGAATTTTTGCTGTCTTTTAGTACTGCTGTTTCTTTTCTAGCGTCTTTTTGCAACGCTCATCTTTTTTTATTCTTGCTTATTTTCCAACAACATCTTAATCAGAAGACATTGAAGATCAAATGGTACTGGCAGTAGAGAATATGGCGCAGAATTCGTAACCACTTTGTGTTATTTCCTTACGGCCAGTGGTTTCCGGGACATCGACACATTTTTTTCACTCATAGGTTCATTTTCTAACTGGTCCTTACTATTCTGAATTACTGGGCACTTTCCTAAGTTAACAGTTCTCTGTAATTACAGAATATCCATACAGCCACCTCAGATACATCAAACTGTTGTCAAATTGACCATGGTTTCGACAGCTCTAAGGCGGTCTTCATCAGAATAAAAATTACATAGGATTACCTACAAGATATAATGACATGGCTCAAAAATAAAATATAATTAATAGGATCACTTCCATATACTGTTCAAACACTGTACTTACATGTAATCACACCATAGGTGAAAAACATTTGAGCAAAAATGCTCTTGTCAAATTGAAATAATCACAAGAATAAAAATTATATTGTAAAAATATAACATTTTTCTCAATTGGAATAAAATGTTCCATCGAAATACAATGGCACTCACGAGATCGCTTACAGCCAAACAACTGCATGAAACAGCCACGCCAGCCGGAGTGGCCGTGCGGTTCTAGGCGCTACAGCCTGGAGCCAACCGACCGCTACGGTCCCAGGTTCGAATCCTGCCTCGGGCATGGTTGTGTGTGATGTCCTTAGGTTAGTTAGGTTTAATTAGTTCTAAGTTCTAGGCGACTGATGACCTCAAAAGTTAAGTCGCATAGTGCTCAGAGCCATTTGAACCATTTTGAAACAGCCACTTCCGTCAGACTAGACGAGACTTAATTAAAACTCTGTCGTAGAATATATAAATAAAACTGACATTAATTTCACAAAAGCTGAGATGACGCTACTAGAGAAATGCTAAAAGCATATGTCATGCCTCAGGTATCCAATCTAAATGTACTTGAAAAGTTTCTAATTCATTTAAAATCAGGCTTAGACAATGTAAAAGGGGACAATTCCCGTCAGACTGCAGTAGCACATGTTGTTTGTAATATTGTCGGCTAAAACCTAAAAAAATTCTCATAATATTGTTAATTCTGATAAAAAACTAATTAAAACCATAAATACCAAGCTCGTAGAAAAAGACGCTTTGGTAACACAGGCTGCTAAGAGTAATACCATTGTCATTGCTAGTGAACAACAATATGTTGCAAAAACTCTACAGTTCTTTCAGGAAAACAGTATTTCCGATCTACATGAGGACCCCACGCCAAGTTTGCAGAAAGAAGTCGGAACCGCTATTTACGATGCCAAAACTCTTCTTAAACCTTTCCATAAAAAGCAGTTAATCAACATGAATCCGCAGCCACCTAAGTTACGAGCTCAGCTTTAAGTCCATAAAAAAGACCAATTTCCAATAGTATGAACAGTGCTTATCACGACTTAACCAAATTCTTGCAAGACATATTGAAAGAATTGTTTGTTTTCCATAGCAATTATTCTGTTTCCAGGAGTCAAGGTTTCGTCTGTAAAATTAAAGACGTTAACTGTGATAGAGATACGAAATAAATTTCCTTTGACATTAAAAATCTTTACGCAAATGTGCCGGTACTTGAAGCCTTAGACATAGTAGAAATTGATTTACGTTCTTTCAAAAAGATTTATCTGATGAACAAATCACCGATTTCATGAACTTACTTCGCACTGTAGTAAAATACTATTGCTTTGAATTTAATGGAAAATTATATCAGCAATTAGATGGCTTTGCAATGAGGAACCCCTTAGCAGGAATCATTGCAGATCTGTTCATTAATTCTATAGAAGTGAAATTTTCCAGTAATGTTTGATACGCTAGATACTTCTATGACATTTTGATCACATACAAATGGGCTAATGACGGTATTGATAAATTTTTAATATGTTCAACGAGTTTTATGAAAATATTTCTTTCACCTTTGAATGCGAAAATGAGTTCCGGCAATTTCATTCTCTAGATTTCACTCTTATGACAGTAGACGACAAAGTTAGCTTCAATATCTTCCGGAAAGAAACCAGTTCTGATCAAATTATTCCATTCACGTCAGTACACCGGCATTCTCATAAGATGGCCATTTTCATTCAGCTAGTCATAGAACCACCTCCAAAATCCTTTCTTCTGAAAATCTCAATTCTGAAATCAGTCTCATTAAAACTGTGGCTTCCAATAATGGCTATGATCCTTCTACAGTACATAGTATTTTTAGTAGGAAAACCAATAAGAGAGTCACCTTTCTGTTAACGAATCTAATGAAAAGAAACAAAATTTCTCTATACCATTTCTGGGTCCAATATCTTACAGGATACAGTGTTTATTTCAAAATAAATACTTCTTAACTAGTAATTCCTTAAAAAGTAGCAGCACACATAACTTGAAACCTACGCTTTCCCCTCTGGATATTTCTGGTGTCTATAAAATGATTTGCGGCAATTGTCCTGCCTGTTACATTGGCCAAACAGGCGGAGGTATTTCGACAAGATTTAAGGAACACCTCCTCGGTAAAAAAGGCACAAACCTTCACAATTCAAATTTCGGCGACTATCTGTTAATCACAGGACATAATCCTAAAGATGTAAAAGACGCCCAGATGTTGCACTCGGAGAAAAAAGGCTGAGGCTTAACATCTTAGAAACGCTAGAGATTTTTGAACTATCTCTGAAGGACTGTCTCATTCTGAACGAACAGTTGCAATCACGCAATAAAAACTTCTTTCAATGTACAGAGCCACAAATTACAAATGGCCTGAATGGCGATATTCTTCTCATGTAGACTCGTAAACATCGTTATACGTTCCAGTTTTACATTTTTTATGTACATTTGAACTATATTTCATTTATAAAATAAGACCGTTACGGTAAGTTGTAATTTTCATGCACTGATTCCTGTTTTCAGCTGTAATGTTAGATTGCCTATGCAGTGCCTCATTTGCTCCTGTCTGTAATTCGATCACTTCTTGCTAGATGGCGCGAATCTGTTTTCGTGTCGAAAAAGGGGCCGCCTTGGACTGTTAGCCGTCTACTCTGACGGAAGCGGCAGCTTGATGCAGTTGTTTGGCTGTAACCTACCTCGTGACTGCAACTGTATTTCGATGGAAAATTATATTCCAATTGACAAAAATGTTATATTTTTACAGTATAATTTTTATTCTTGTGATTATTTCAATTTGAGAAGAGCATTTTCGCTCAATTATTTTTCATCTGTGGTGTGATTACATGTAAGTACAATGTTTGTAGAGTATATGGAAGTAATCCTACTAATTATATTGTATTTTTGAACCATGTCATTACATCTTCTAGGTAATCGTATGTAATTAGTATTCTGATGAAGACCGCCTTAGAGCTGTCGAAACCATGGTCAATTTGACAACAGTTTTATGCAGTCGAGGTGGCTATACTTACATTTAGTAATTAAGTTACGCACGGTTGCTGGACTTTAGCCTATAACACTCTTTACAATTTCAAGTTTCCTGTAAATTATTATTCAGAATTTCGCTGGCCTCTCTCTGTTGCGTACTGTCTTGGTGGAAATCCTAGATTAAGCAACTACATATGGTTTCCCAATGACCGAATTCTTTTTTCTCGAGATCGTTCATGCTAGAGAAACTGCATGTACGAGCAAGACTTTTCGCCTATCACGAAAGTCCCTAAGCACCAAAGTAAACAAAAATCACAATGAAACCCTTCCAAAAGCAGAAACACAATTAAATAAAAAAGCAACCCAAATTTTAACGTTGAGACACAGGATAACGGCTGATTATCCTTATCCCCTACTTCTTGCAGAATGAAACCTAATAAATAAGCAGAGCGTCACCAGCTTAATGTTATTTTAGGTGCATGAGATGTATATTATTGTGGTGCTCACATGTTCGTTTCCGGTCTTGGATTGTAAAACTTCAAAGTTAAAATCTTTTAAGTTGCGAATGACTGTGCATCAGAAGGTCACACCCCGATAAAGGTTATCCATAATACGACTGCATATGTCATGAGATCGCCAGTGCACAAAAAATCCTGGCCAGGAGTCACCAGATCCTTATGTGATACTAACGCTGAACTTCAAGCATACCCCTGGGATGCTAACAATGACGGAATCCGTTGATATATACAGTAAACGAACATATTCTCTATACGATCGTGCGGAATATTAAGATAAAGTGATGCAGTGGATGATATTGACCATCTGAACTGGAACAGGGATGGTCCAATTAAATATGAAACATGAATACCATGACTTACATAGAGAAAATGAGGGTTACATCAAACTTGTGATGTTACAAAATAATAGTGATGTTGTTGTTCAATAGAAAAGTTGGAAATTGAGATTTCGCTTACTGTTTTATCGTTCACAATTGGCGTAAGAATCATGGATTGACCATTGTCATACAATATTGCATTATGAAATGTGAATAGCTTTTACTTGCAGTTTCGCGTGGCTTGAAGCAGTCACAGCTAGCGTGCTATTGATTAAGAAATTGCGTTATCGTCTTTCTAATTACTTCATGATCGTAGATACGATCATACCCGGTCGTGAAGTTATTGTTATGACAAAACAATCTCCTAAGGGACCAGAAAGTTCTTAAGGGCGCAAAAACAACTGTAACATCACACAAAAGGGAAATTCAATATTAAAGCTGATGCAAGAAGACGATAAAACAGTTTTCTTTTTATCAATGTAACACGCACATTGGACTGCTGATCTTGGTGTCTGTAATCTTAGCAAAATGCATAATTAAAATGAAAATAATACTGAGGAGATGATAGGAATGAGCACTGCTAAATGATTCAGTATTCCCAGAACAAGTATTTAGTATAACTAAAACATATATCGTACCTTAAGCTTAGTACTACAATGACGGTAGATTTTTATGTCCGTATCATGTCCACTGAGCGCTCTTTTATATAGCCATTGTCCTTTTGAGTCACCCGTGCGTCGTCCCGATAAGTTATAACAGTTCTTCTTACACTTCACTCAAACTTAGACGGAACACGTTTTTATTTATTTAGTAAAAAAATTAGATCAGACCGCCACAAATCTACGTCCGTCTTACTTAAGAAAAAAAAACAGTGCAAGTCTTTAGCGCTGAAGGCTTCATTTGCTCTCCAGCGAACAAAATAGTGAAGGATCGCATATCTATCCGTATTTTTGTGTTTATATTGCCGCTCAAAGACGACGAATTACATTATGTAGGAAATTCCACCGTCGCTATGCGACGCCTTATTATACATTAATCATTGTTCATAAACAAGTATTTGCCTTCTGGCTGAAAGTATTAACTACTCGTATTTGCTGTTTTAATGAAGTCAAAAATAGCGAATATCACATTGCCTCCCATGAGGAGAGAGGGAATGCCGAAGGATTACCTCGATCCTCATGTCCTCATGAGATATTCGTGATTTTTGGTGTGACGTTTACATAATGTTACTGGCATACAAAGTACATAAATTGAAATTACATTTATAAACATATATAAGATATTTATCATTTTTCAAAATAAAGTTTTTCACTCTTTGTTCATCAGGCACTTCATTCCATAATACCAAGATTAACATTTATGTGCATATTTAAGTTTGGTCCATATTTGCTTATAACAATAAGTGAACGTTCATTTCACACTTCAGGGGATAGAATTCAGAAACTACATTCTATTGAGCTTAACAACTAATACATGAGTATAGTGAGTGCTTATTTTCACTAAACTATAGTGGACAATGTTCGAGCATCTGTTGACTCATTGTGGTTCAATTACAGTTTAATAGCGTAGCACTACACTTCGTGATGCTTTCACTTTCTGTGTTAGGCGTCTACGGCGTTCATCATACAGTATATCTGTCCTTTCCACTGTGGTGCCAGGAATTCAAGTGGCTTCCCGGGTTTTTATTTACAATATGAAACAGAAGAAGTGGAAAATTATTAGTATAACTTACAACCTATTGGATACATATGTTAAGGATCGGGGCTGGTCTGGAGTTCAGTGTCTTCCTATAGTGCACATTCATCTTCTTTGTCCATCAAGAGACAGGATTATAATTCATTTTAGCAGTGTTCAGGAGTGCAGATATTAATGGCTTTAAGGTCTGAGTAATCTAACAATCTACTTCTCACTCATCTTAACTTCAACTCAAAATAATTGGTTAATTTACGTATGAAAATGTAGTCACACAAATGTGCAAATGTCTTTCCTCCAGTATTTACGATGGAAGTCATGGCGTTTAGCAGTTTAAAGTTTGGATTGTTTCGTCACCCACACGTCAGCCACTCACAGCGGCTGCACAGTGTTGCGTGAGCTCCAATACTCAGTATGCGTTCGCGCTCAGGCTGTAACAGAGCTGCCGGTCGTCGATCGCTATTTTTTTTTTTTTTTTTGTGAACTTCGTATCACGCGAGTGCATCGATACAAACACCTCGCGCGCGTTTTCCATCGGAGGAGCCGGACACTGAAGCTGCCTCCATACTTCCCTGTCAACTGCCTCCCATGAGGCTCACAGGTAAGTGACGACGAATGTTTTAGCTGTCGCTGCACTTAGAACAACACTGAACTTTGCGTTGCACTTGTTATCGTAGCCTTGACTTCTTTTTTACACTTGCAATACAGCACTACCACTATTACACACTGAACAGTTATTTTTATTATGCACGTCGCACTTTAGTGTGCATCTTCACACAGCATTCGTGCTCAGTTCCTTCGTCAATAGTGTTCATTTACAAAACAATCAATTTTGCAGGTTTCCTCCATTGGTACAGAAAGACTTATATTCTACTATTTACAAAAGATCACTTACGAGCTAATATTTACAATTAATGGTCACTCCTTTTGTTAAGTCCAGTGAACAACTGCTTTATGAATGGACTCTTTATATCTCAAGGTTTACTTTCACTAGTGAATCTATAAATGTTCTTTCAAATTTTCTTTTAAGGGCTCATCTCCTCATTATGAAAACTACAGATTTCGCAACACTCGTTGCATTTATTCTTTAGTGCACCCAAAATCATTTTCTACTGCCACGCAGCATATCTACTATTTAACGAGTACGCATTTAACGCTGAACCCTTTCTTTTGTGCTTTCCTTTGTGCTTGCCAAAATTTTTTTTCTATATTTGAGGGCAGACTGGATAACAATAGGTCTCCCTCTTCGCTTCATGTACTCAGCAATCGTTCTCTGTTAAAAAGAATAGGGTAACTCGTGTCTACTATTTTTCGCATGAATGGAATTACCCACATTTCACTGGGTTTACGCAAACTGTCCATAACAAACATTACCAAAGCTAGCGAAGTGCATCGCGCCAAGTGTCTCATTTCTCATAAGCACTGCTTTGCCTCCAAGCACACGTGCCTTTTACAAGTCGACCCTTGGTCTGGGTTAATAAACCAGGATCAAAAGGAACGGGCACAAGGAAAATGGATTTCATAAGAGGAGTTTCTTAGGAGACATTTTTGCAATAAAATCAACATGTAAATAAAATTATCATAATAAACATAGGCACATATATAAATTTTTAACCTCTTTCATTACAGCATGCTTTGCTACTTCTACATCTTACTCTGGTTTAAGTCAGTATTAAGTTTAAATATCACTGCATTGCTTGTTCTTTAGATTAGCCATCAATCAGGGTATTGAATGGTCGCTATATTACACTACAAATCTTCTGAAGACCTTTACTTGGACTTATTTATGATACAGGGGGCTTGCTGTGTGGTTATTTAGTACCTTGATTCTACTGAAATCAATTCGTCAGCTAACATTCCTCATATACTCTTTACATTGGGCTCAGATCACAGGGAAATAGTTTACTTTCATAGCAATTAATGGCCTCGTGGAGTACTTACGCTACATTATTGATGCTTCATGGTTTGCCTCTATTTGTACTGTATTTCACCTAATTTAGATTACTACAGCTTATTTTCTCCTTGCGTGAACACATCTGGGTTACCACTTGTTTTCTCATTTAACAGTACGCTTTAACTGAACTTTAAGCTAAGATATTTCCTCCACTCCTGTTCACTGTCTGGACGTTTTGAATATGTATTTTTTTTTAGCAGGTAATTTTGGCTTTTACAACAGAGCTTCAAGCACTTACATTACTAAAAATAAATCTATAAATCTTCTTGTACCTTGAGAGAAGTGCTTATTTACGCATCCTCCTCCATTTCGCACCTTTACATATTTATATAGCTCCGGGCAATCACCTCGCAAGCACTTTTTTTTTTGTGTATACAAACTTAAAGTTAAATTGAAATTATTGGTGCAACCTCAATTTCATGCTACAGCTTGTTGAAGAAATATCAGTTCAATGTCCATCACTATAAACAATTTTTCCATACTTAACAATTAATACTTAAAGTTTACATGTAGTAGCCGTTACCATGTAGTCAGCGCGCTGTTCAACACAATACTTATCATTAACAGTTCACACAAGGAAATTTCCAGTACGCAAGAGACAAGAAACCAAAACAGATTCTATCTGCAGTTGAGGCTGTGTCTGGAAACTATCTGTTTCAATGGACCAATCGCTCCCGATATGGAGCAACCCTGAATCGGCAATGATAAAACTTTTCAAACAGAAGACACCTGTCTGAAGAGACATGATGACATGACATTGATGTTTGCTCCTGTATCAACAATGGCTGTGACAGGAATGTTGGCAATAGAAATCTTAATCGAAGCCTGGACCTGTTCATCTTATTGTCATTAATGCCTTGAGCTTCTTTGTCAAGTTCAAGGTCATCTCGTAAGTCGGTCTCATGGTCGTACAGTATCGCATGTACTCAGAATCGGAGTATTCGTTAGTACTCCCACTCAAAATCCGCAGCGACCTCTTGGAGGCTGAAAGGCGCTGCCTCTAATTTTCCGCAGGATGTTTAGTCTGTTTGTCATTCATGGCCTTAAGTGTTTGTTCCGTTTCATATTGGCGCTGGTTATGTGGTACAAATTCCGGTGTAAAGGGGTAAAATCCACTGGGTGAATTCACTTGTGAATAGAATATTTGAGACGGATGATATCGCCCGATCTTTTGGTTGCCGGCAAAACCATTTCCTTGTGAAGGAAAGTTCGCATTTGGTGCCGTTTGAAAATTGTTCCGCGGTCCTCTATCCTGTGAAAAGTTGTTCTGATGTTGTGCTGGGTGGCCTCCGCCTTGCCCATGCCACTTGCTGTTTTTCGACCTACAACTTTGATTGTAGACTGGCCCATTTGAAAAATTAGCAATCGTTTGTGGAGAATTTCCACACTGCTCAGGCGCAGAATTAAAGGGTGGGTTTCCGTACTGATGTTGTACCTGGTGGTTGTAAATTGGGTGGTATCACTGCTGATTCCTGTAACTGGTTTTCTGCTTCCGTTTAAAGTTATTGCCGTTTGCGTTTTCATAACGGCTGGCAGGTTGGCAACAGCGGTCGCAGTAGCTCGCTATCTCCTTCGGCGCATTGTTGTCCGCGTGCGATGCATTCTGCTGGCTGCCAGGGAAGAATTTGCCGCTCCCAACCTTGGAACGCACATCCTCGCTAATTAAATCTAAGGAATCCAGCACAGAAAGGAATGCATCCGTGTCTTCTTCGGACACATTTACTAGTTTCTCTCTAATAGACACAGGGAGTTTGCTTTTGAGAATCATAATTACGTCCTTGGAGGTAATCGGAGAATCCCAGAATTTAACTTTTGCTTGATACTTCTCGAAGTATCTCCGGAGACTTCCATGCTTCTCATTGAAAATTTCCGCACCATACACCTCCTTCCTTAATCTTCGCTGTACCCCATTACTCTAAAATTTTGCCAAGACATTTTCTCAAACTCTTTATAATTCCTACACGTGTCTAACATTTCCGTTCCCCATAATGCTGCATCACCGGAAATAAAGCCAGTGACGAACTGAATACGCTGTCTGTCTGTCCAGCTCCTGGGAAATATGCCGGAAAAATTCTTTAAGAACACGATGGGATGTATTTCTCGCTTCTGCGGATGAAAAACAGGAAAAGTGCGATGCTTAATCACACTTTCCTCTTGCATTAAACTCAGAATTGTGGGCGGATTATTTATTTTCCCCACTCGGGGCTCAACAGAACCGTTGTTCTGCATGTAATCCGGCGGTGAACCATAAGGAGTTGACTCACATTCATCACAGTCTGTAGAGTTGTTCCCTATAGTTTGCGTATGCGTGTGCGGATTTTCTACCCAGTTTCTCAGCATTCTGACCTCGTCCATTACTTGCTGCTTCCACTCAGGAAGATCCCGTGTAAGGGTCCTCCGAATCTGTCCCAATTCCGAAACCACTGTGTCACCCGACTTACCAGAAGCAGCTAAGATTTCATATGTTACATCCTTGACAGTCTCCCTAAGCTCCTCCCTGACCTTCTTTTCGATAAAAATATCTTTACCCTTTATCCATTCACCGTAGTGTTCCGACAATGCCTCCGCGTGTGCTTTCACGGTGCTCTTAACCTTTTCTTCGACATTGATTGAGTCTATCTGCCTCGACAGATCCTCTACTACACCTTCAATGTCAGATGCTGTATTTTTAACTGAGTTTATTTCTTTGGTAGCTGCCTGAATTTTTGTGTTTAATGTTCCATATACTTCAGCTATTTCACTTTTCACCTGTTTCTGCATTTTCTGAATTTGATCACTGATCTTAGTTAGCACCTCACCCAAATGGGTATTTAATTCAGCCGTAATTTCTTTATGCAGATCTGTTTTGATTGTGCCTAACTGTGTTTTTGCTGATTCGCTTACAGCATCTAATCGGGCGTTGACAGTCTCATATTGTATTTTTATAGTCTCATTTACTGCGTCAAACTGTTACTTCACCATTTCCATTAACGCACCGACGTCATTTGTAGCTGCAGCGGGAAGAGTTTGGACTTTAGGGTCACTTTCCCGTGTTACAGACATAGTTAGTTCAGTTTCCACACGGGAACCTACCGTTCGCGATCGTAAAGGGTATGGATTACTGTTAACGTCTTCACTCCCGTCTCCTGTTGTCACCTGTCTCTGTTTACTATCTGCCATTTTCGTCAGTAAATCACGTGCTACGCAAGGCTTTCGTCGTTTGTCAGTGACGTGGTGAGTCCGCTAAGAGCACCGCTCTCGCGTGACCAACAAATGAAATCCTATCTGGCGAGAAGACAAGATGGAACCTAAACGTTTCAGACAAATGAATGAATATGCTCTTCACTGCAAATTGCACAAAATATCCACCATGTTGAAAATGTAGTATACCTAAACTAACAATGGAGAGAAATAATTTCTATTATCAGACTACGAAGAATTTTACTCTAAAACCCGAAAATTTTAATTAACACTTACGTTCAAAAAGCAGATTTTCTATAGCGGGAAGGAGATAGAAAGGATGTGGATCGACTTGGAAAAGCAACGTTGCTACTGAAGCACTACACTGCGTATGCAAAATTCTGACTTACTTTTTGATGGCTTGGTTACCGCTATATTGTCTCGGCAAATTCGCGCCTCTTTCCTTTTCCTTTCTCTCGATAATTAAACTGCGTTGTTGACCAGCATATTTTCCGTCATCCTCACATAGAGATGATGTGTACATGAAACGACAGAACATTTATTATCACAAGCACATAGAAAATTTTCCAACAATTTGAACTAATTTTTGGCCAGGTCCCTGTTCGGGCGCCAAGTGTGATGTTACAAAATAAAAGTGATGTTGTTGTTCAATGGAAAAGTTGGAAATTGAGATTTCGCTTACTGTTTTATCAATCACAATTGGCGTAAGAATCATGGATTGACCATTGTCATAAAACATTGTATTATGAAATGTGAATAGTTTTTACTTGCAGTTTCGCGTGGCTTGAAGCAGTCACAGCTAGCATGCTATTGATTAAGAAATTGTGTTATCGTCTTTCTAATTACTTCATGATCGTAGATACGATCGTACCCGGTCGTGAAGTTATTGTTATGACAAAACAATCTCCTAAGGGACCAGAAAGTTCTTAAGGGCGCAAAAACAACTGTAACATCACACAAAAGGGAAATTCAATATTAAAGCTGATGCAAGAAGACGATAAAACAGTTTTCTTTTTATCAATGTAACACGCACATTGGACTGCTGATCTTGGTGTCTGTAATCTTAGCAAAATGCATAAATAAAATGAAAATAATACTGAGGAGATGATAGGAATGAGCACTGCTAAATGATTCAGTATTCCCAGAACAAATATTTATTATAACTAAAACATATATCGTACCTTAAGCTTAGTACTACAATGGTAGATTTTTATGTCCGTATCATGTCCATTGAGCGCTCTTTTATACAGGGTGAGTCACCTAACGTTACCGCTGGATATATTTCGTAAACCACATCAAATACTGACGAATCGATTCCACAGACCGATCGTGAGGAGAGGGGCTAGTGTAATTGGTTAATACAAACCATACAAAAATGCACGGAAGTATGTTTTTTAACACAAACCTACGTTTTTTTAAATGGAACCCCGTTAGTTTTGATAGCACATCTGAACATATAAACAAATACGTAATCAGTGCCATTTGTTGCATTGTAAAATGTTAATTACATCCGGAGATATTGCAACCTAAAGTTGACGCTTGAGTACCAGTGCTCCGCTGTTCGATCGTGTGTATCGGAGAGCACCGAATTACGTAGGGATCCAAAGGGAACGGTGATGGACCTTACGTACAGAAGAGACTGGAGCAGCACATTACGTGCACATGCTAACACCTTTTTATTGGTCTTTTTCACTGACTCAGGATCAGATGAGTCAGGTGGGATAGGTAATATTGCATCAGAATTTAAAAAATCATTGAAGGAAGTGGCAACAAAACGATTACTCTCGTTGGTGTGTAGACTGTATGAGTCTGCTGATGTACCGTCTGACTTTCAAAAAAACGTGATCCAAATGATTCCTAAGATTGCAGGAGACGACAAATGAGAGAATTATTGCACAACCAATTTAACAGCTCATGCATCCAAGCTGCTGACGAGAATAACGTAACACAAGACTGGAAAAGAAAACTGAGCATGTGTTAGATGACGATCAGTTTGGCTTAAGGAAATGTTGCGGTTAATAATGAATTCAAGGCTAAAGAAAAATCAAGACCCGTTCAAAGGATTTGTCGACTTGGAAAAAGTGTTCGACAGTGTCAAATGGTGCAAGATGTTTGCAATTCTGAGAAAAATAGGGGTATGTTATAGAATAACGTGGTTAATACACAGTGTGCAAGAGCCAAGAGGGAACAATAACAGTGGAAGACCAAGAACGAAGTGCTCAGATTAAAAAGGATGCAGTATGACGCCTTTTCAGTCCATACATCGAAGAGGCAATGATGCAATTAAAAGAAAGGTTCAAGAGTGTAATTAAAATTGAAGGTGAAAAGATGTGAATGATAATATTCGCCTCTGACATTTCTATCCTCAATGAAACTGAAGAGCCCTCGAGGATTTGCTGAATGGAATGAACAGTCTAGAGAGTACCGAATATGAATTGAGAATGAATCGAAGAAAGACGAAAGTAGTGAGAAGTAGCACAAATGGCTAAATTCAGAAACTGAATATGAGGTTCCATGATCACGTATCAGATGAAGTTAAGTAAGTTTGCTACCTACTAGCAAAATAAAACATGACGGAGGACCAAGCAGGACATAAAATGCAGACTAGCACTAACAAAAAGGGCATCCCTTGCCAAATTATGTCTACTACTATCAAAAATTTTATTTATTGAATCGTATGGCTAGGGCCACCAGCCCGGCAGACCGTTCGCCGGGTGCTGGACTTTCAATTTGACGCCACTGCAGTCGATGAAGATGATAGGATGATGATGAGGACAGAACAACCGGGAACCGAACGCGGGCCCAGAGGATTGACAATCCGTCACGCTGACTATTCAGCTACCGGGGGCGGACACTATCAAAAATAGCCCCAAATATGGGGAAGAAATTTCTGAGAAATTACGTTTGGAGCACAGCACTGTACCGTAGAAGCAAGAAAGAAGAGAATCGCAGCAATTGAGATGTGGTGCTACAGAAGTGTTTATTGGAATGAGTACTTTGCCCTATGTAGGTGGGTTTCAACAAAATATTTTCGCATTCGGAGGAGAGCATAGAAGATTTAAGCTTAGTGAAAGCCCTCCTGATAATGAAAAATGCCTTTTTTTAATGATTGCCAACCCTACTCACATATCGCATCCGTGACACTCTCTCCCCTACTTCGCGATTATGAAAAACGGTCTACTATTCGTTGAACTTTTTTGATGACCTCTCTCTCAATTCTATCGGTTGAGGATCCCGTACTGCACAATAGTAATCTAGGAAAGGATAGACAAGTGCAGTGGAGGGAGTCTGTTTAGTAGGCTTGTTACTTAAGCGTTCTGTCAACAACGAACTGTCTTTGGTTTGCCTTCCATGCAACGTTATTAAAGTGATCCGTTCCAATTTAAATTGTCCACAATTGTTGTTCCTAGGTATTACGTATTTACAACCTTTATATTTATGCGGTCAATCATGTAACAGAAATTTAACGGCTTCCTTTTAGCACTTATGTGGAAGACCTTACGTGTTTCATTATTTAGGGTCAACTGCAACTTTTCACACCATACAGACATCTTGTCTTAATCGTTTAGCAATTGGGTTTGATCTTCCGACGACTTTACTAGACGGTAAATGACAGCTTCATCTGCAAACAGTCTAAGATGGCTGCTCAGTGGCATCATATGTCCTCTATAAAGATAAGAAACAGCAGAAGGCCAGTAACATTTCCTTCGAGAATGCCAGATGTCACTTCTGTTTCACTCACTTTCTGTGAGGTACTATGCACTGTGATCCTCCTTTCACGAAATCACGCATTCAGTCGTATAACAGAGTCGATGCCCCATACACATACAATTTTATTGGAAGCCGCCTGTGAGAAACGGTATCAAAAGCCTCTTGGAATCAATTTGAGATCTCCTGTCGATGGTACTCATTACTGCGAAAGAATAAAGAGCTAGCTGTGTTTCACAAGAACAGTATTTCCTGAATCAGTGCTTACTTTGTGTCGACTGATTGTTTTGCTTGAGGAAATTCATAACGTTCGAACAAAGTACATAATCAAAAATCTTCCTGCTAATAGACGTCAGCCCGCCCGGTAAGCCGAGCGGTCTAACACACGCTTTCCGGAGTGGGAAGGAGCGCCTGGTCCCCAGCACGAATCCGCCCCGCGGACTTGTGTCGAGGTCCGGTGAGCCGACCAGTCTATGGATGGTCTTTAGGCGGTTTTCCATCTGCCTTGGCGAATGCGGGCTGGTTCCCCTCAGCTACACTATGTCAGCGATTGCTGCGCATTCTCCACGTACGCGTACACCACCATTACTCTACCACGCACACATAGGGATTACACTCGTCTGGTGTGAGACGTTCCCTGGGGGGGTCCACCGGGGGCCGAACCGCACAATAACCCTGGGTTAGGTGTGGGAAGGCAGGAGGGGGGGGGGGGTAAAGTGGACTGCGGTAGTCGTCGTGGGGTTGTGGCTGCGGCGGGGACGGAGCCTCTCCGTCGTTTCTAGGTCCCCGGTTAACATACAATAATCGAAGTCAATGAGATGGGTCTCTAATTCATTGAATTACTCCTACATGTTTTCTTGTATATTGCTATGATCTTTGAATTTCCCAGCCTTTATGTACGGATCTTTTGCCGAGCAAGCAGTTGTATATGACTTTCATGTATGCTGTTATATCAGTATACTCCCTAATTTGTATACAGTCTGTGTCCAAGTACGTGCCTTTATGAGTCAGTTTAACCTGCTTTGCTAGACCGAGGGTGTCCACTTCTAAGTTACTCATGTTAGCAGCTGTCCTCATTAGAATTCTGGAATATTTACTTCTTCTTCTTTTACGCAATTATTTCGGAAAACCGTAGTTAGTAACTCCATGTTAGTGGCATTTTCATTGGTAACTTTACCATCGCCACCATGCAGTGAAGTTATAGGTTATTCTTGTAGGTGATGTGATTCACATGTGACCAGAATCTCTTTGGGCAAGCCTACATTGAACGCCGTTTGGACTTTCTGCCAGATTTAGAGACAGCGTTCCGTTGTGGAAACTGTCAAATGTATGTTGCTTTTATCTTTGCTTTATCTATCGAGCTACTGCAAAATATCACCAATCTTGGGTATATCGCGCTTTTTTTAAATTTGGCATGTTTTTTCGTTGCTTCGGTAACAGTGTTCTGATCTGTTTTGTGTATCACAGGCTCTCAGTTCTGTGTCTTAGTAATTTCATTTATTTAGTATAAATCTCTCCATTGCTGTGGACCCTATTTCTTTGAACTTAAGTTCTATCTGTTCTACGCTTACAGAGCCAGTTCGAATGAAATGGAGGCTGAGGCAGTCTTTTAGGAGGACGTCAAGCCAGTTTTCATCTTTCTAAAACAGATATACAGGATGTTCAGTAATTCCTCTCACATACTTGTAGGACTTCTTGTGGGATTTGAGTGCATAATATTTTGAATTTGAAGCCACCTCCGGTAATGTACCTTATCCGTTCTACGAAATTACTACATTTAACTCATCCGGTTCTGCTTGAGGAATTAAATTACGCTTGACGGACTACAATCATTAGGCAACAGTGCGAACGGTAACATAACGGAATGCTCATTTGTCACTTTGTGTAAACACTTAAAAATTAGGTGTTTACAGTATTAAAAAAAAAAAAAGAAATTGGAATATTGTGATCATAGGGTTACAAACTACTTTATCTAACTTAAGCTAACTGACGCTAAGGACAACACACACACACACATGCCCGTGGGAGGATCGAACCTCCTACGGGGGTAGCCGCGTGAACCGTGGCAAGGCACCAAGACCATGCGGCTGTCCCGCACGGCGGAAAACAAAGAAGAACCCAGCATACTGTACATACAGAACGATACTGATGCATTACCTCTGTGACTCTTTGTGGCAACCCCAACGTTCTTACACACACCGTACCTACAACGCATGTTCTGGTACACATCTCCATCCCACCTGGTGTCTCTTCAGTTGTTAGTGCAGCGGCCAGAACTCAAGTCTTTCGTATCCACACGTATAAAATGCAGTCGAGATGGACCAGTAATCTTCTCAGCCGCATATGCACATTAGCCTCTAACTTTTAACGGGAATCGGCGAAATGCCACGAGTAATGAGGATAATGGGCAAGGGACATTACATTAGTAGTGTGTAGATGAGTTCAGGTTTTTGGCCTGATGAGGCTGCGCACTAGTATAGTCCAAGCAGTTGCGATGACACTGTGTCCGGATGGGTTAGTGATCAGAGCCTCTCTAGTATGCAGGAAACCTGCGCCCGACTCTCAGTCCAGCACAAGTTTTCAACTGTCAAAAATGGATCTGAGCACTATGCGACTTAACTTCTGAAGTCATCAGTCGCCTAGAACTTAGAACTAATTAAACCTAACTAACCTAAGGACATCACACACATCCATTCCCGAGGCAGGATTCGAACCTGCGACCGCAGAGGTCTCGCGGTTCCAGACTGAAGCGCCTTTAACCGCACGGCCACACCGGCCGGCTTTCAACTGTCGCCATTGAATTAAATCAATGCAGTAACTGAGGCAGCCACAATAGTGTACTGGTCTAATTACATGTGAGACGTACATCCCTCAGATTGCCACGTCCAGCAGGCCACAGTGATTCCTATCGGCAACATCCTCAAGCTGCTTGACCGAAGCGACACTGCAGTTCCAAAGAAACTGGTATAGGCACGCGTATTCATAGATATGTAAACAGGCAGTATACGCCTGTATAATACAGGAAGTGTCTGGCGTAGTTGTTAGATCGGTTACTGCCGCTGTGGCTGGTTAACAAGATTTCTGTGAGTCTGAACGTGATGTTAAAGTGGGAGCACGAGTGATGGGACACAGCATCTTCGAGGTAGCGATGAAGTGGCGATCTTCCCGTAAGACCGTTTCTCGAAAGTACCGTGAATATCAGGAATCTTGAAAAACATCAAATCTCCGACATCGCTGTGGCCGGAGAAAGATCCTGCAAAAACGGAACCAACGACGACTGAAGAGAATCTTTCAACGTGACGGGAGTGCACCACTTCCGCAAATTGCTGCAGATTTCAGTGCTGGGTCATCAACAAGTGTCAGCGTGCGAACCAGCCAACGAAACATCATCGATATGGGCTTTCGGAGCCGAAGCCCACTCGTGTACCTTTGATGACTGCATGAAACAAAGCTTTACGCCTTCCCTGGGCCCGTCAACATCGACATTGGACTGTTGATGACAAGAAACATGTTGCCTGGTCGGAGCAGCCGAGGAACTTTGTGCTATCTAATCGAACACTTCGATGAATATATCAGCTGATACAGTTGAAAGGAAGGAGCTGGCTGTGCGCAACGTTTGTCTGCTCACAGAGTTTTCTCTGTCAACTAGAATGTGTTGCAAATGTCTGGCGGTGTTTGCCCCTACAGGAACTTAATGGCATAGCCACATTGATAAACAGTGATTTTTTGACGAAGCTAACGATTAGATCTTTAGTTGGTACTTTCTGTTGCTGCGTGAATTGTTTGAAGTTTACGCTGATCGTGGAGGCCTATGAACTTACACTGCTGCAGTCTGTTAACACTCACTTACAAGACTCTGCATCATATTATGCAAGAAACAGCTCAAAAATAGGAAACATCCTTGTAAGGCTTTGCCGCCCTTGATGATCATAGGACAATTGGTGCGATTATTGATACGAATGACATGATATATAGATTTGTGTTATTTATGTTGTGAATTGGCAGGAGCCAATTCACGGAGTTTGGAGGAAGCCGAAAGGCACGCGTTAAGCTCACGCAGACTGGCGTGAGGTCTGGAACAGGACAATGTAATTAATATAGCCAATAAGGTGCGTTGCTGCTGGAATACTTAACTTTAATTGGAGAACATCGATCTTGTTGATACATTAATAACAATCTCAATATAAACTGGTAATGGCGCCTTGCTAGGTCGTAGCAAATGACGTAGCTGAAGGCTATGCTAACTATCGTCTCGGCAAATGAGAGCGTATTTGTCAGTGTAGCATCGCTAGCAAAGTCTGCTGTACAACTGGGGCGAGTGCTAGGACGTCTCTCTAGACCTGCCGTGTGGTGGCGCTCGGTCTGCAATCACTGACAGTGGTGACACGCGGGTCCGTCGTATACTAACGGACCGCGGCCGATTTAAAGGCTACCACCTAGCAAGTGTGGTGTCTGGCGGTGACACCACAATTTATATGCAGGATGAATTCAACATTGGGCAGAGATACCAACGTAAGACGCATTTACATCAAAGAGTGACGATTCAGCACTGAGTATGATATATATTTTATATATATTTTACACAGTGTAATCTAAAGTGGGCTACGTACAACAGGGGGTTGAAATGGCTAGGGGTGTATAGATTTTGGACATTAGAATTAATGATTAAAACGATCTAAAACATTCTTATTTCTGACAACAGCTTGTTCAAATGTGAATCTTTTGGTTGCACTTTGAAGGCTCTATAATTCTGTGTTTCCTTTAGAGTGTCTTTTAATAGACCCTTCACATACTATACAGTACCCAGAGTTTCTTCATTGCACTCGCGTTACGCTTGTACCTACACAGATGTGAAATAAATGAGGATTTAAAGGTCTCGTGTGCGTTTGTTTGCCCTGGTGGAAAAACACACGCCCTTTTACCCCACACAGAAACTCTCACATTCACCACAATTGATTCTACGGATTCCTGACAGTGTGGGTGTTTTTGTTTCGTGAGGTGGTGTGCCCGACTACTTTCCTATCTTGCTGTTCTTACGGAACACGGCACGAACGTTACCTTTACGGAAATTAAGAGCTGTTGTGTCCGACGCAGAACCATAGTAAGGTAAAGTGGTGTAACTAGTTTTTTCTTGTGACAACTTCTCTGTGTTATTCGGTTGCTTACCGGTTACGTAAATCGGGTGTAGAATGTATTGGCTATAAAAATTGAAAACCCGCGAGGCATGTCTTGCTTAAACTTTGGGGTTATCATGCAAATTTAATATGTTCACAATAATCTCAGCACCTGTTCAACGAATCCAGATCTGAAAAGCAGTTTCGCTTAATCGAACTCCACATAATAGACTCCATTTATCACTTCTAACCATCTTAGCATGAAGAAAATGGCATCTGATAAACGCACATTGTTACGTGGTTGTTCTTTACATAGCCTCTCTTTGCAATGTACACAAATATTTTTTACTGATTAACAGCATTCTGAAGATGATCACAATAATCAGGCGAATAAACTAGTTCTTTTAGGTGAGAAATTTATTACTGTCCTCAGTATGACCACTTTTGAGATTTGCTCTAGTCTATAGCATCACTCGGAAAAGATGCCACAACTTTCATACAAGGCTTCATTTTAACTTTGTCCGTAAGGTAAATACACAATTCAAGAATGTTCTCTCGGAATAAGTCACTACTTCGTCATTCAAATGTTACGAAATTACGCCATCTCTGCGGTGAGCTTGTGCTTGTCCACTCTCAGAGTTTCTCAATTTGAAGCACACTGATAACTAATCCTGAATACCGAGAATATACCGAGATCAACACCCCTTGCAGACTTTAAATATTTTAGCAGCTTTTAGCAGCACCTCCATTTTTCACTGTAGGCCGTTTCTCCCAAGTATATAAGCTGCTGCTGGACCACAGTTTTATGCTACATTATTAACAGAGAGCGAGTCCGTCGCACGTCTTCTCGCCTCAGCTGCCCACAACAGAGTCTTTTCCAAAATACAGACCTTCTCTCGCCAGTACAGTCAACAGTTATGTATCCCTAAACATATCTTAACGTCACTAGGCACGACAAAATTGCAGAATTATGTGACGATCTCTTTTGGAGTATTACAAGAACAAAGAGCTGCTGCTGCAATCTCCATCCAGGTGCCGAAAGCTGTATATATATATGGTATGAATATATTCTTGCTGTATGTAGATTCAGCAAGACTATATTCGTACCATTTTATAAACAGAGGAATAATAGTGCTACGTCTTTAAGTTGAATGAAAGAAGAAGAAGAACAAACATATTTCTTAAACCTCGTGGCATCCACCAATTTACATAGACAACTCGAGGTAGAGCTTTAACAATACCCTACATTATTGTAAAAAAATCAGCATATCGTTTTTTAGTTAAAAGTGACATAAATTTTTAAACGATAGAAGAAACTACTCATAAACTGAGTCAGATGTAAGACTGTAGTATCATCCCACTATATCCAAAGAGATTAAATGAGAAATGCCAAGAGACAGCAGTAAGTAACAACATAAATGGAGAGGGAATATTATTAAAGAAAAACCACAAGCAGCCACTGAAGTGTTAGGAAAGAGGAAAAAGGGATTACCAATTTGCGATTTGGAACGACAATGTTAACAAGCTAATAAAAGACAAGAAGAGAGAATATCTAAATCCATTCTCATTATCTTATAATATGAACAACAGGGGACTATAAATGTAAATCTGCTTTGTCAATGAAAGAAATATAAAAAATTACACTGGAAGTTGGAGTCTATATGTGAGTGAAATAGAACATAATGCTCATGGAAGATGAAACAAAAGATACAAAATTAAGAAGCATTAGAGAACGATAACGAGATGCTTGACAACTAAATATAATATCCGAAAAGAAATGGTTCAAGTATTTTAAATGTTTGCGGAATGATAATAAAGGAGAACCAGAAAAAATACAATTGCTAGCGACTCTGCAGATTTGATAACAATCGAAGAAATACAAAATGTGGTCCGAGAAAAAAAAACATAGATATGTCGGGCACTGATGATGTTAACAAGGAACTGACTAAATGTGTAGCTGTTCGACTACAGTATACACTTCTACATTTTATGAAATTTTCCTGGCTGAGCGGATACATGCCAGATGAATGGAATAACTCTGTGGCATGCCCTGTTTTCAGGAAAGCTGATAAATCACAAAGCACAAATTAGCGAGGAATAAACTTGCTGAATTCCTGTTATAAACCGCATGCTAAAACAATTAATAATTACATCAAATGACACAGTAAAAAGTTATTTTTCATGACGATGCTATTTGCTAATGATCAGCTTATAATAGGAGAATCTGAAAAAAGCTTAAAATTACAGTACATACTCGCAAATTTCGTCAAACTGCCACTAAATACGGAATAAGAATGTCGAAAAATAAAACAAAAGTTTTTAATTTTTTTTTGTGGAGGTCCACAGCCTCAAAGTGTTTAAAAACACATCTTTCTACAGCAGTATCTCAAGCCACAGTAACAAGAATTATCAATCCAGTGTGAAGGACGCCGTATCGGCAAAGAGTAGCATCGCCTACACAAAGTTTTTTCTCACAGTCACTTCCTTTCGCTGCCGCAAATATGACAGTAATGTACACACTCCATCTCAAAATTAGTACAGCTGTCACTCATTACATGATGCCTTTCGTGCTAGCGTATTTTTGTTTTAATTAACAAGTTTCGCTACAACTAAGGACGACCAAGGACAAACAAGGAATGTACTCAGTATCAAATGTTGCGAAGAACACAATAGCTGCGATCACTAAAGGTAACAAAAGAAAAGCTGTCAATCAACAAGGATGTTCGGGTACAAAAGAACAGCTAGTTTTTCAATGGTAATTTAACCCTTTAATGTCAAGTGTCGAGAATTCGCATCATGTGAATGTGTCGTCAGGAAAGGAAAGTTTAACTGTTTCCGTGACAGTGACAGTAGGTAGAGATTCTAGATGAGGGTATCAACGTTTGTGGCACGAGCAGCCATCTCCTGAGTCCTATGCGTATTTATTCAGCGACTTTATTTTTAATTTTTTTCATTCATGTAAAATTTTATTCAGACATTAAGGGGTTAACTTTAAGGTCTCCCCATTTGGACAGGTCTCACCTGAAAACCATGGAAAACCACGA